>NW_011494743.1:5265889-5287929 GCF_000754665.1 Bison bison bison | reverse complement strand
GAAGAACTGTACAAAAAAGATCTTCACGACCCAGATAATCATGATGGTGTAATCACTCACCTAGAGCCAGACATCCTGGAATTTGAAGTCAAGTGGGCCTTAGGAAGCATCACTATGAACAAAGCTGGTGGAGGTGATGGAATTCCAGTTGAGCTATTTCAAATCCTAAAAGATAATGCTGTGAAAGTACTGCACTCAATAAGTCAGCAAATTTGGAAAACTCAGCAGTGGTTACAGGACTGGAAAAGGTCAGTTTTCATTCCAATCCCAAAGAAAGGAAATGCCAAAGAATGCTCAAACTACCACACAATTGTACTCATCTCACATGCTAGCAAAGGAATGCTCAAAAGTCTCCAAGTGAGGGTTCAACAGTATGTGAACCATGAATCTGCAGATGTTCAAGCTGGTTTTAGAAAAGGTAGAGGAAGTACAGCCACTATGGAGAACAGTGTGGAGATTCCTTAAAAAACTGGAAAAAGAACTGCCATATGACCCAGCAATCCCACTGCTGGGCATACACACCGAGGAAGCCAGAATTAAAAGAGACAAGTGTACCCCCAATGTTCATCACAACACTGTTAATAACAGCCAGGATATGGAAGCAACCTAGATGTCCATCAGCAGATGAATGGATAAGAAAGCTGTAGTACATACACACAATGGAATATTACTTAGCCATTAAAAAGAATACATTTGAATCAGTTCTAATGAGGTGGATGAAACTGGAGCCTATTATACAGAGTGAAGTAAGCCAGAAAGAAAAACACCAATACAGTATACTAACGCATATATATGGAATTTAGAAAGATGGTAATGATAACCCTGTATGCGAGACAGCAAAAGAGACACAGATGTATAGAACAGTCTTTTGGACTCTGTGGGAGAGGGTGAGGGAGGGATGATATGGGAGAATGGCATTGAAACATGTAAATTATCACATGTGAAATGAATTGCCAGTTCAGGTTCGATGCATGATACAGGATGCTCGGGGCTGGTGCACTGGGATGACCCAGAGGGATAGTATGGGGAGGGAGGGAGGAGAGGGGTTCAGGATGGGGAACACATGTACACCCATGGGGGATTCATATCAATGTATGGCAAAACCAATACAATATTGTAAAGTAAAAATAAATAAAACTGAGATTAAAAAAAGAAAGAAAAGGCAGGAGAACCAGAGATCAAATTGTCAACATCCGCTGAATCATCGAAAAAGCAAGAGAGTTCCAGAAAAACATCTATTTCTGCTTTATTGACTATGCCAAAGCCTTTGACTGTGTGAATCATGAGAAACTGTGGAAAATTCTGAAAGAGATGGGAATACCAGACCACCTGACCTGCCTCTTGAGAAATCTATATGAAGGTCAGGAAGCAACAGTTAGAACTGGACATGGAACAACAGACTGGTTCCAAATAGGAAAAAGAGTACGTCAAGGCTGTTTATTGTCACTGTGCTTATTTATCTTACATGCAGATACATCATGAGAAATGCTGGGCTGGATGAAGCACAAACTGGAATCAAGGTTGCCGGGAGAAATATCAATAACCTCAGATATGTAGATGACACCACCCTTATGGCAGAAAGTAAAGAAGAACTAAAGAGCTGCATGATGAAAGTGAAAAGAGGAGAGTGAAAAGTTGGCTTAAAGCTCAGCATTCAGAAAACTAAGATCATGGCATCTGGTCCCATCACTTCATGGGAAATAGATGGGGAAACTGGAAACAGTGTCAGACTTTATTTTGGGGGGCTTCAAAATCCCTGCAGACAGTGACTGCAGCCATGAAATTAAAAGACACTTACTCCTTGGAAGAAAAGTTATGACCAACCTAGACAACATATTAAAAGGCAGAGACTTTGCCAACAAAGGTCCATCTAGTCAAGGCTATGGTTTTTCCAGTGGTCATGTATGGATGTGAGAGTTGGACTATAAAGAAAGCTGAGCGCCAAAGAATGGATGGTTTTGAACTGTGGTATTGGAGAAGACTCTTGAGAGTCCCTTGGACTGCAAGGAGATCCAACCAGTCCATCCTAAAGGAAATCAGTCCTGAATATTCATTGGAAGGACTGATGCTAAAGCTGAAACTCCAATACTTTGGCCACCTGATGCGAAGAACTGAGTCACTGGAAAAGACCCTGATGCTGGGAAAGATTGAGGGCGGGAGGAGAAGGGGACGACAGAGGACGAGATGGTTGGATGGCATCACCAACTCAGTGGACATGACTGTGAGTAAATTCTGGGAGTTGGTGATGAACAGGGAGGCCTGGTGTGCTGTGATCCATTGGGTCACAAAGAGTCTGTCATGACTAAGTAACTGAACTGAACTGCACTGATACATACCTATAACTTAATCACTTTGCTGAACACCAGCAACTTTGAAAATCAACTATACTTCAGTTAAAAATGGAAAAAGTAAAGATGGACTTCTGACTTCCACTTTGGATGTGAAAAGCTGGGAAAACATCACTCCCTACCTTACAACAGGAAAAAAGCAGAACATTGTGCAAATCCACAACTTCCCTTGAACCCATAAAGAAAACTGAGGACTCTGGTTAAAGAATTAACTCAAATTCTAAAGATAGGCACCTCGAAAGACAGATGGGGTTGGAGCACCTGCTCGGCCTAGAACACCAGAGGGGACGCTGGGGAGTAAGATTCTGCCTTGACTCTGCAGTTTGTGAGATCTTGAAACCCCTCCTTGGGAGCCATAGACACAGGGACTCGCCCCCCCTCCTCCCCCCACCTGCCCAACAGGCACCTATCCTTTGTCCTGGCAGGTACTTGTAAAAAAGATACAGGAGCAGAGAGAGAGTCCTGATAAAGTGTTCCCATGGCTCTTGGGCAGGGGAGCAGCAGCCGCTGCAGGAAAGGCCAGCAGTCTTTCCCCACCAAACAGTGTTAATTTATGTTGTGGGAAGGACAGCAAGCCCTCCTGCATTCAGATCACCCATGGCAGCAGGAGGAAGAAAAGAGAAAAAAAAAAAAACCTGCACTCCATCCTGGACCCAGCCTGTGAAAGGTCTCCTACAGCCAGGGCACTGCAGAATCCCCTGGAAGACCTCACTGCCCAGGCACAATGCCCCATGCCTACCTAAGACTGAAGTCAAAACACAGCAGTGTCCATCTCCTTCCCTCGTGCTATGATGAGGACAAGTGTCAAGTAACAAGTCACAGCGTCTTATTGCTAGGAGAGACGTCTTCTCTGAGGGGCAGGTGCAAAGGAAATCCTGAAGCTGAGGATGGACAGATATTGAAAAAACCCTCTGGAAACAATTCAAATGTCCTGCAACTGGGGAACTGATCAAACAAACTGTAGTACATTGTACAATGGGTTTCTCAGGTGGCACTAGTGGTAAAGAACTCACCTCCCAATGCAGGAGACAGAAGAGACAGGGGTTCAATCCCTGGTGAGGAAGATGCCCTGGAGGAAGGCATGGAAACCGACTCCAGTATTCTTGCCTGGAGATTCCCGTGGACAGAGCGCTTGGTGGGCTACAGTCTATGGGGTCGCAAAGAGTCGGACGTGACCCAAGCAACTTTGCATGCAGGCACACTGTACAACAGGATGCTACACGACAACACAAAAGACTAAACCCCTGAAATACTGCATCACTTGGATGAATGTCACGTGCATTGTGCTAATTCCTACATACTATAGGATTCCATTTCCGTGACTTCCTGCAAAGGCCAAACTGTAAGGATAGAAAATATATCAGGCTCCTCCCTCCATGGGATTCTCCAGGCAAGAATACCAGAGTGGGTTGCCATTCCCTTCTCTAGAGGATCTTCCCAACCCAGGGATCAAACCCACATCTCCTATGTCTCCTGCATTGGCAGGTGGATTCTTTACCACTGAGCCAACTAGGCTTCTTTTAGGTGTAAAAGACAGAAATTTCAACTCAAATCTAGCTTGGGTCCAGGAGGAATTTGTTGAGAGGGCTCTGTCTCTCACAGATTGGCAGCCTGGGCATCGGGGGTGATGGGAACCAGGGACTCATTTCTGTCTCTCGACCCCCTCCCTCTTCTGGGGACCTTCTCTCTCACTGCACACTGGCTTCCTTTGAACATGGCCGTGAGCATCACATTTCACCAACAAAGAGGAACTACATCCCTTATTCTAATTCCAGCTGAAAAGTTCCCACGAAGCACTCTGATTGGTCCAGCTGAGGCCAATCAACAGTGGCCAAGGAGCAGAGTCTATGATGATTACCTTCCATTCCATGTGGTGGGAGTGGAAAACAGATGCTCCCCCCCAGAAAGCGGGATGCTAAGCAGACAAGACATTAACTGGCTATTGCAGCTTCTTATCGTCTTATGGCAATTAATTTTCTTCTTTGTTCTCCAAAAGAGGTTGGAGTTCTACTTGTTGCTTTAGTTCATTCCAGCTTCCTGAAATAGACAGGGGGCTACTGTGAGGAATGAAAATAAGACAAGATCCTTCCTCTCAAAAACAAAACAAAACAAACAACAAAACACCCTGCATCCTGGTCTAATGAGGGAGACAAACATATAAACATTTCATTACAAAATCCCATGATAACTGCTCTGAGAGCACAGTAGGAGGCAGCCACATCGCCAAACCTGGGGTTTCGGACAAGGTTTCCTATAGGAGATGCTTCCAGTGCAATTTGAAATTTGAGTAAGAAGGGGAAGGGCATTTCAAACAGAAGTGTAGGGTGCACGAGTGCAGGGGAATTGCTCTTACAGTGGATGGATTATGAGTCCCTCAGTGGAGGCTTGTCAGGTCTTTTAATGAAAAGGACAAAATACCTTTTTAAAAAAGCTCTTCATAGTTTTCAGAACACTTACACCCCATTTTTTTTTGGCCTGTCCAGCAGCCACACCTAACAGAAACATAACCCAAAATGGGGAAATAAGAACACAACAAACATCAGAGAAAAGGATGAAAACAGATTTTCTTCAACAGTGCTCAGCTCCCACACCACTCCCAGGTCTGGAACTGTGCTGCAGGTAGGCTGATGCTTCAGAGTTAGTGGTTGGTGAGATGGGTGTGGGGGAAGCAGAAAGTGGGCAGAAACGTCCACGGTGCTAAGCAGTGCCTTGCGGGACCTGAACTGGGTAGGGAATGTGGATGAGAAAGTGTAAGAAATGGGACAATCAAGGAAATGAAGTTGAAGAACCAAAACACTGGGAATAAGGTCACAAAGTATTGGGGGGTAGAGACTGAAGTCTGAGATTGAACAATATCTGAGATTGTGCGGTTCTGAGCGGTGGGATGTGCCACAGAATGTGGTCGTCGTCAGTGGTTTGCTGAAGAAGGAGGCAGAGTAGCATCACAGGTGCCATCAGAAGAGGCCCAGGATCTTTGAGACAAGATATTGTATGTATGTCAGCATGAAAGCTGAAGCCACGAAGTATACAGATGAGTTTGGGGTAGAGAAGAAAAACAAGTGGCAGATGCCACACTTTTTTAGGAAAAGAGAGGGAGTGAGCAGGAGGTTGGTGTAAGATGGTGACTGGGAGGGGAAAGGAAGGTGAAGCCTGATGACAGGAACTTCAAGAAGGAGGTGTCTGCATGGGAATAGAAGATAAGTGTCCATGGGCAGCTGTGGAGTCAGGGGGAGGCAGCCGCTCCTCCACTGACTGCAAAGCCAAACAGGAGAGCTGGAGACAAAATGAGCAGCCCGCACGGAGGAAGTACAGGCGCAGCCTGGGCCAGGATTGAAGGCGCCAATGCAGGGGATATTTAACAATTAATTAATTTTTCTTGAAGTACAATTGGTTTACAATATTGCGTTAGTTTCAAGTGTACAGCAGGTGATTCAGAGTGACTTTTTGCAGATTATGTTCCATTAGAGGTTATTACAAGAGACTGAATATAACTCCTTGAACTATGTAGTAAATTCTTCTTGCTTATCTATTTTATGTAAAGGAGTTTGTATCTGTTAATCCAGTACACTTGATTTGTACCTCCTACTCCTCTTTGGTAACAGCAAGTTTTGTTTTTTTTTTTCTCATCTGTCAGTTTGTTTCTGTTTTGTAGATAGACACATCTGTATCATTTTGTACATTCCACATATAAGTAATATCATATAGCACTTGCCTTTCTCTGACTTATCTTACTAAGTACAACATTCTCTAGGTCCATCCATGTTGTGGCAAATGGCACTATTTCATTCCTTTTATGGCTGAGTAATATTGCATTGTATATACACACATCTTCTTAAGCCAATCATCTGCTGAAGGGCACTTGGGCTATTTCCATATCTTGGCTACTGTAAATAGTGCTGCCATAAACATTGGTTATACGTATCTCTTCAAATTAGAGTTTTCATTGTTTTGTTTTGTTTTTTTTTTTTTGGCTATACGCCCAGGAATGGAATTGCTGGATTGTATGGTAGTTCTATTTTTAGTTTTTTAAGGACCTTCTATCCTGTTTTCCATAGTGGCTGCATGGCACCACACTCCAGTACTCTTGCCTGGAAATTCCCATGGATGGAGGAGCCTGCTGGGCTGCAGTCCATGGGGTCGCTAAGAGTCAGACACGACTGAGTGACTCCACTTTCACTTTTCACTTCCATGCACTGGAGAAGGAAATGGTAACCCACTCAAGTGTTCTTGCCTGGAGAATCCCAGGGACGGGGCAGCCTGGTGGGCTGCCATCTATGGGGTCGCACAGAGTCGGACACGACTGGAGCGACTTAGCAGCAGCAGCATCCTGTTTTCCATAGTGGCTGCACCAATTTATATTCCCACCAACAGTATAGAAGGGTTCTGTTTTCTCCACATCCTCTTCAGTATTTGTAGACATTTTGATGATGGCCATTCTGACCAGTAGGAGGTATGACATACTCACTGTATGACCCCTCACTGTTGTTTTGATTTGCATTTCTCTAATAATTAGCGATGTGGAGCATCTTTTCATATTCCTGTTAGCCATCTATATGTCTTTAGACAAATGCCTTTTAGATCTTCTGCCCTTTTTGATTGGGTTGCTTGTTGTTTAGTTTTTATATTGAGATGTATGAGCTGTTTGCATATTTTGGATATTAACCCCTTATCAAACATATTGTTTGTAAATATTTTCTCACATTCTGTAGGTTGTCTTTCTATTTTGTCAAGGTTTATGGTTTCCTTTGCTGTGCAAAAGCTTGAAAGTTTGATTAGGTCCCATCTGTTTATTTTTGCTCTTATTTTTTTGCCTTGGGAGACTAACCTAAGAATATATGGCTACAATTTACATCAAAGAATGTTTTGCCTATGTTCTCTTCTGGGAGTTTTATGGTGTCATATCTTACAATTAGGTCTTTAATCCATTTTGAGTTTATTTTTTAAAATATTGTGAGTGAATGTTCTAATTTCATTGATTTACACATATATGTTCAGCTTTCCCAGGACCGCTTGTTGAAGAGACTGTCTTTTCTCCATCATATAATCTTGCCTCCTTCATCACAGATTAATTAGCTGTAGGTATGTGAGTTTGTTTCTGGATCCTACTCTGTTCCCTTGATCTGTATGTCTGTTTTTATGACAACACCGTGGGGTTTTGATTACTGTACCTTTGTAGTATAGTCTTTTGCACTGAAGTATTTTAGGTGTTGAGCTTCCCTGGTGGCTCACATGGTAAACAATCCGCCCGCAGTGTAGGGGACCAGGGTTTGATCCCTGGGTCAGAAAGATCCCCTGGAGAAGAAAAATGGCTACCCACTCCAGTGTTCTTGCCTGGAGAATCCCATGGACAGAGGAACCTGGTGGGCTACAATCCATGGGGTCACAAAGAATCTGAGACTAAGCACACACATTTTAGACATCGGCCTGATTTCTTCTAGAAAAAAAAATATATATACATATATATATATATATTTTTTTTTTTTTAAACAGCCTCACTGTATCAGACACCTGTGTGCTTCCTCAGATTCTCATAAGTGGCCATCACCATGCCAGCCTTGGCCATGATGAGCTCTAAGAGGCAACTTGTTCTGCCACCTGAGGTCTTTGGCTGCTCCCATGACGTTCAGACTCCGAGGACCCGCCATGCTGTTGGGTATGGGACCATGCTTCCACAGTGGCTCCTGAAGGAGGCAGGTGATGCAACCCAAAAGCACAGGGAAATTAACTCTGTGAGGGGAGCCTTGGCCAGTGAAGGACAAGAGATGGTGGAGAGCCAGAAGGCAAATCCCTTCTCCATTCCTCCATCATGGACTATTTCTAGGCACGGTGTTTCTATACCATCTGTTTGGAGACACCCTGCATATCATCAAAGGACTGGCTGTGTCTCTTCTTGAAGCAAGGCCTGCTCGGGAATGAACCACCCTGTATTTTCTCCCCACCCTTCATGGAACCTTCCTCTCCCCTCACTTTTGCTGCCGTGGGATTGCACCTTCCAATAACGCACTGACACTTACCTCTTGCCTCATGCTGTCTATTCAGGGGACCTGAGCTGGGCAAATCCAAGTAGGAATTTTTTTCAATTCTCATCCATAGATAGCAACTTTTAAACATATATGTATGTATGTATATATTTGTTTGTCTGCACTGGGTCTTAGCTGTGGCATGTGAGATCTAGTTGCATTCCCTGACCAGGAATTGAACCCAGGCTCCCTACACTGGGAATGCAATCTTAGCCGCAGGACCACAGGTCAGTGTCCCATTGGTGAAAGCATCACATGACTGAACCCATATTCCAAAGTAGAGAAATAAATGCCACCTCTTTCTTATTTAAAAAACAAAAGTTTATTTATGTATTCATTTGTTTGACTGCACTGGGTCTTAACTGTAGCATGTGGGATCTAGTTCCCTGACCAGGGACTGAACCTGGGCCCCCTGCTTTGGGAGCACAGTGTCTTAGCCACTGGACCACCAAGGGAATCCTCATCTGTAGCAACTTTAAAGGTTAATTTCAAACGCATAGTGGGCTACTCCCCTTACCCGAAAAGACTGCCCAGAGGAACAGAGCGACTCACTGGAGCAAGTTGGGAGGTGAAACACCTGAATGGGTGAAAGGGTAGAAGCAGCCACCATGCACCTGTAGATGCTCCGCATTGGGGCACAAGGTCCAGCTAGATAGCCCAGAGTCATCAAACATGCATAGAGATGGCAGCTGAGCATGAGCAAGCCGCGGTGAGCACAGAAGGCACGCGCGCCTTGCAACCTCACCACGCCGGGGCTGTGGCTCAGCCTGCCCCTGCTTACTAGGCTGTGGGCTAGTAGGAGGCCTCTGGAACATTCCCGCCAGGTGGAAGAGGGGCAGCACCTTGCAGAGAGGGAACTTTGAACTGGATCGTGATTGAATTCCTTGATTAGACTAACATTTTTATTGAATTAGACTGGTCTTTGCCTGAGTGGACTGAATTCAGTGTTTCTGCTGCCAAGTGGGAATGAGAGCTCATTAAAGAAAGTACATGCAATTATTATTATTTTTAAGAACAGTTGGACTCTCCCAGGCCCACTTTAATTTGGCCAAGAGCCCTGTCCTTGACTATGAACTCTGAGGAGAGCCAACCAGACTCCAGCGCTTGAATAAACAGGGTTTGTGTTTCTGTGGCTGGAATAATGAGGCCAGGGGCAGATTACCAGGATGCTGTGCAGTGGCCGAGTCTACACGAGAGGCCGGCTGTGTGCTCCTGGCCACGAGGATTGTGGGGGTGAATGAAATGTCAGCACATCAAGTATATTTTCATAACACACATTACTGTCTAAATTCATTGTGGACATCGTCCAGATTTCACCATTTGCTGCTTGTTGGGTAAGTGGGATATGTGTGCAAGGTTTGTGTCTGTGTGTGTGTGTGTGTGTGAGTGCATGGTGTGTACAAAGTCATGGCTGAGAGCCCCGGCTCTAACATCAGACAGATCTGGCCTGGAACCCAGCCCTGTCACTCACCAGCAGCGCAAACTTGGGTAAAAACTGAACTCAGTCAGAAAGGTGCTTTTGAGGGCCATCACAGTGAAAGTGAAAGTCACTCAGTTGTGTCCAACCCTTTGCAACCCCATGGACTGCAGCCCACTAAGCTCCGCTGTCCATGGGGTTCTCCAGGCAAGAATACTGGAGTGGCTTAGGCGTGGCTTTCTCACCTGAAAAGTGAGGATAATCATACCAAATTTACTGGTCTGTTGTGAGAATCCAAACTCCAGCCATCACATACCTTCACAATTCCTGCCACATCCATATCCCACTTAGGCTGGCTGTTCTCTGCTTCAGCCCTTTCCCAACCCAGATCCAGTTTCCACCAAAATCTATACCCTGTGGACTCCCCCCAGGATCCTAGCCCACTGGCCTCAGGTGGCTCAGTCCTTGGAAGGCGCTGACAGATGAGACCTCAGAGGGAGAGAGGCTGGGGTGTTCCTCTCCTAGCCTCTTTACTTGGGTGCCTTGGCTCTGCCCACAGCTGAGCCCCCTCAGTGGTTCCAACTCTTGGGAAGGGGGACAGGTCCCGGCTCCCTTCCTTGACTCTTCAGGCCTCGGGTGGTAACAGCCAACCCCCGGGACTGCCCTCGGAGACTTCAGCATTCTTTAGGGTTCCTTGTACCCTGTCCTAGGAATTGTGCAGATTTTCTTCAAGTTTTGCATGGAGACTGGAAAGAATTCTTTTTCCCACCTAACCCTGGGTGATAGACTCCTGGATTATTGTTTATGTGGTGTTTTCTTATCAAACTCACATTTACAAAATCTAAATAATTTTTAATGGGAATTTTATGTCTCCATGTCATTGTGGACTTGATACGCTGGCTTTAACCTTTCTAATCACATTAAAATAAACACATACCTTTAAAAATAAACATGTTCAGGGAATTCCCTGGCAGTCCAGTGGTTAAGACTCCACGCATTCACCGTGGAGGGCCCCAGTTTGATCCCTGGTCAGGGACCTAAGACCCTGCAAGGTGTGTGGCACAGCCGAAAAAAAAAAAAAATGTGTTCACCATGTCCTACCTAAAGTCAGCTCTGGTACCCTGGTAGCCTTTGGAGGCCCCTTTGGGAAGGATTGAGTCATTCTGTGGAGTTGCTCAGCTCAGAGACACTCCCTTTTCTGTGTGAGTGTTCTGAAAATAAGAATCCACAAGTCACACACAGCAAACACACACCAGGCAGGACCGTGTTCCTCCTCAAACTATCTCTGCTATTCGCATAAAATACAACAGAATTGTCCTGTTGCTAATAGAGTCTGCATGCCTCCTGTTGGGATGGTTCTCTGTACGAGAATCATCTTCCCTCTCCTGCAGAAAGGGCAAGGAGTTCATTTTGAAAAAAAGAAACTATCCGCAATCACCCCCAGTGCAAACAGAGTCTTTCTGAAGTCTACCTTCAAATGACAAGGATTTAAAAAATAAATCTGGTGGAATCTTGCTGGGATTTTCAGACCGAGAAGCTGAATAGTTAAGACAGAATATATCACTCTTTGTTAAAAAATAGAATATGCCCAGAAAGCTGGATTCAATCTCTTAAGCATCTTTTCTCCTTCCTCCTGCCCCCTCCTGTGTACTGTGAGTTTCTTCAGCTCCACCCACCACACCTTCTGGCCACACACACACTTGCCAACTCACACGTGCACACTCATACACGAGCATGTATGAATACACACACACATTCACACCTGCACACTGCTCCCAGGCGCGGTGGCAGGATGGCAGTTCCTGCCCTCTAGCATCAGGGAGCTGGCAGCTTTCTGCACAAATTGCCTCCGGAACAAAGCAAGCTGGCCTGCGAGAGGACTTCTGTCATGTCTGCCGTAGTGGTGCTACTCAGGATCAAGCAAGACTGATGACAAAACTTTTTTTTAAAGTGGCTTTTTTTTTTTTTTTTTGCTATTTAAGTCACAGTAGATGAGGAGCTGACCAGAGATGTGCAAAGGGGTACCCTGTTGAGTGTCCTATAACTTCAGCTTGGTTATAGGAATGGAGACAGGGAAAGTGACTTTAAGAAGTGCTATGGCTGATTCATGCTGAGGTTTGACAGAAAACAGCAAAATTCTGTAAAGCAATTATCCTTCAATAAAAAATAAATTAATTTAAAAAAATAACTTTCTGAAAATCACAGGAGATAATTTAGGGACTAAATAATAAAGGTAAGACTACATTTCATTAAAAAAAAGAAGAAGAAGTGCAGTTTGGTCATTGGAATCTTCCTCCCTCCCTCCATTACTTCCCTCCTTCCTTTGTTGAAAGTAAGCCTCTCTCCTACCCAAATGCCAGTCCCTCCTCTTCTCCGCAGAGGTGAACACAGCTCTGCAGAAGACTGTGCTAATGCAACAGAAAAACACAAAAATCTCCTATGAGCCTGATGTCAGCTGGGATTCTCTGGCCCTGCTATTTGGAGGTAAAAGGACTGAAGACCTCCAAGTCCACAGTGAGGGGTCAAGCCCCATGGCCTCCGTAGATGTCTGTAAACTCCCAGCACTGAGTCCCCTCCTCTGGACCCCTCTGCTTCTGGAATTCAGGGTTGTCTCATGCACCCCTGGGGAACCCAGATGCAAAATATCAGCCCTTTCCCTGATTTCCATATAATAATCCACTCTTACTAAGTACAACTTCCCGCAACCCGCGGCCCCCATCCTCATATAACATCTTCACTTCACCCACCACAGGGCATAACGGGTGTTTGGCCAAAGGTCCAGACTCTCTTTCAAGGGGAAACCTTGAATCTATCCATTCCACCACTCCAATAGACAGTCTAATGTTTCACATATAAAAATTCTTATCAGAGAAATCTCTAGTTATAGAGGTGAAACATAGATTTCTTATTTAAAACACCAGTCATGTATTTCAACAACCAAAGTAGCATCAAAACCAGTCTCAAAGTTTCCAGTGCACTGTGAGTTTCTCCAGTGAAGTAGAGTATTAACGTACCTTCTCTTTGAGGGTAAAAGATGCAAAAGAAGAGAGAAAAAAAAAAAAACAACCCACAACAGTGCTATGGACTGAATGTTTATGTCCCCAGAATTCACAGGTTGAAGCCCTAATTGTATTTGGAGGTAAGGCATTCGGGAGGTGATTAGGTCATGAGGGTGGGGCCCTTAGTGGGATTAGCATCCTTCTAGGAAGAGAACTAGCCCTTTTGTCTTGGTCACGTGAGAACATAACAAGAAGTGGGTATTCATGTACAAACCAGGAAAAGAGCCCTCACCAAAAACCAAATCTTCCAAGACCTTGATCTTGTACTTCTCAGCCTTCGGAATCATGTGAAAGAAATGTTTGTTGTTAAGCCACCCAATCTATGCTCATTTGTTACAGCAGCGTGCGCCAAGACAACAACAAAAATGAACGATAGAGCAAGATCTCTTGAGGGCAGGGGTGAGAGATGAAATTACAAAAATTCAAAATGGCCAATTTTATTGATTTATTTAACTTTTTTTTTTTATATATTGGAGTATAGCCGATTAACAACATCGTGGTAGTTTCAGGTGTATAGCAAAGTGATTCAGCCTTGCATAAACATGTATCCTTTCTAAACGGCCAACTCATTGAGAACTCACTTCTCAGAACTTGCTGAGAAAAGCCAAGAAAGCTAGCGACAGGGTCAGTGGCATAGCTTCCCCACGCTGGCCAGAACTTAACATGGACCAGGTGCTGTGCTCTGCATCATTTTAAAATTTAATTCAGCTTCTACCAAAGTAATAATACACATTAAAAAAAGGCAAATTGTACTCTAAGGGCAGTAAGAAAAATAGCTTTCCTCTTCCCATGCCTCCCATACCAAGTCCCAACTCTTGAGCAAATAGCTTTTTACGTATATCCATTTTCCTGAGCAAAAGGAATTATACTATTGCATTGATTTTTCCATTTTAAACATAATCCCCTGCCTTCCTGCTATGATGAGGGTTTTAGCACATATACCTTCACCTTATCTCTTTTCTCTCCTACATCCTCCCCAAGGAATCATATCACATTTTTGTTAAATCAATATGCAGTGAATATATTATCTTTACTAAATAAACATTGGTCAAGCTGCTCAGGGAAGTATTACATTTCCTTTCATGTATGACTTTTTGTTTTCCCTGGAGTTAATCATTGACTTTTTTTTTTTCACTTGCATAATTCCATATACACATCACTAAATCTCCAGAAGAGATGTAAAATTCTCTTCCATATATTCAAATACATCAGTTTCATCTGTATTTTTGGAGCTATCCTTCCCAGAGCTATCCTTCTTCCTGCCCCAGTTTGGATTGGTGGGTCCCCATCCTTGCTGCCCAGTGGTCCTTCTAGAGCTTCACTCACCAAATGGTGAGTTCCCTTCGATTCTCCTTTGTGTTAAATCCAGTTTCTGGGGAACAATGGCTTCATCTTTCTTTGCTAATTCTTTTATTTTGGTACAGCTTTACTAGGATACAGAGACTGCCTTTGGTTGCTTGGTTAGGTATAGAGTTCTAGGCTGGAAGGACATTTTCCTTGGTATTTTGAAAGTTGTGTTCCCTTTTCCTCTAGATTTCAATGTTGCTGAGATGATGTCACTCTGACCCCTAATGTGTTGCATGTGACCCTTGTTTTGTTATTTCTGTCCCTACTCTCCAGAGGGTTTTTTTGTTTGTTTGTTTGTTTTGGTGTACAGTTAATTTACAATACAGGTGTATAGCAAAGTGAGTCCGTTATACATGTACATATATCCACTCTTTTTAAAAGTCTTTCCCCATCTAGGTTATTACATAATATTGAGTAGAGTTTCCTGTGCTATACAGTCGGTCCTTATTAGTTATCTATTACATATATATAGTAGTGTATATATGTTAATCCCAATCTCCTAGTTTATCCCCTTGCCTTTTCCCTTTGGTAACCATAAGTTTGTTTTCTACATCTGTGACCCTATTTCTGTTTTGCAAATAAGTTCATTTGTTTCATATTTTACATTCCACATACAAATGATATCATATGATATCTTTGTCTGACTTCACTTAGTATGATAATCTCTACTGATTATCTCTAGATTATCTCTGCTGCTGCTGCTAAATCACATCAGTCGTGTCCGACTCTGTGCGACCCCATAGATGGCAGCCCACCAGGCTCCCCCATCCCTGGGATTCTCCAGGCAAGAACACTGGAGTGGGGTGCCATTGCCTTCTCCTCTAGATACTCTCTAATCTCCATCCATGTTGCTGCAAATGGCATTATTTTGTGTTTTTTATGGTTGAGTGATATTCCACTGTATATATGTATTGCATCTTCTTTATCCACTCCTCTGATGAAATTTATATTGCTTCCATGTCTTGGCTGTTGTAAACAGTGCTGCAGTGAACATTAGATGCACGTATCTTTTTGAATTATGGTTTTCTCCAGATATATGCCCAGGAGTGGGATTGTTGGATCATATGGTAATTCTATATTTAGTTTTTAAAGGGACCTCCATATTGTTCTCCATATTGGTTATAAATTTATATTCCTACCAACAGTGTAGGAGTGCATGCTTTTGTCTACACCCTCTTCAGCTTTTATTGTTTGTAGACTTTTTAAGTAATGGCCAGTGTGAGGTGATAGCTCATTGTAGTTTTGATTTGAGAGGATTTTTTAAAATCTGCTCTTTATCCCTTTAAAATTTCATGAAAATGTGTTTTAGATGGGTCTCCCTCCCCTTTAAAAAAGATTCATTGTGCTGGGTACTTCCTGGGCCTGTTCAATCTGGAAAAATAATATTTTTTAGTTCTGGGGTATTTTAAATACTGTTTTCTTTGATAAGTTTTTCTTCCCTATTCTCTTTGTTCCCCATGGAATATCTTTTATCTTCTGTTGGACCTCTTATATTGCCCTAGTGTTCTTTATCCCACTTTTGAGACACTACTTTGACTTTACCTCCATCCTTTTTATTGCTTTTTTTTTTTTTTTTTCATTTTCAACACCTCTACTGTCCTTTGAATACTCTTCAGGTACAATTTCTTCTCTGTCTTCAAGGGTAGAACACCATTATCCTGTTTGCTTAGCTCCTTTTCTTCTCTTGTTTGTTTTGATGTTTGCTTTCTGTGTTGAAGGTTTTTCTTGTGATCTTCACCTTTCCCTTTATTCTAGGAAGGTGGCATCCAAGGTTAATGGCGGTGGTTTGACAACTGGGGATGTGGTTTGACAACTGTGGGGGTGGGCTTGATAACTGGGGATTTGCTGAGGAAGCTCAGGCCCTGCTGTTCCTTGGGAAGATTCTCCAAAATTCAGTATGTTGGCTTTTTGTCTGCTTCCTGGCTGGTAGATGTATGCCTGGCAAGCAGCATTCTGGGAACAGTCTGAGAAAGACTGAAATGGGGCAAAGCCTCACGATTAGACTCAACCTCACTTCTGTCCGGGTCCTCACCTCCATCCCCAGTTGTGGCCTGAGTTGGGAGCTGTTCTGGTCAGTTTCTCCAGAGGCTGAAATGGGGTGGGGCAGGCATAGGCTCAGGCTGTGTGGGGCAGGGACGCTGCTGCTCTCAGACAAACGTATCAGCTTTACAGCTACTTTCTCTTTCATAATTACCATAAAAATGCACGCATTTCAAAAAGGGATCTCAATTCTATAACAAATTTCTTCTAAACAATGCAAAAAGAATATTAATTGGGCAAAGATTTTATGCCTTTTGAAAGTGTATATGTTACTGAAGATTTCATAAGGCAGGTGGGGGCACAGTTTGTACCACCTGTTAGGTTTATAACCCAAAAACCAGATGAGAACACCCCAGGTGTCCCACTCTCAGAAGATCCAGGGGCCACCACTTCCTGTGGCTTTATGTCCACTCAGCTCCTCTAGCCTTATTCCTGCTGAGGCTCCTTCAAAAGCAACACAAAAATCCCTCTCCTTGAATCGAAAAGAATAACCCCCACTCTCTCCTGAAACCACCTACCTTAATGCTCCAAACACAGATCAATGCCTGTTCCCAAACAAAGACAGCACTGTTTCTTAAAGGAACTTTGATACGTTAAATATTCCTACTTCATTAGACCGTGAGGAGAAATCTGGGTTTACAAAAATAATTATGTTTTTGTGCATTTCTATGTGCTGATTAAAGCATTCCAAATGCACTCTAAGGGGTCCAAGCATTCAGGAAATTTCTGAGGCTCTAAAATGACCTTTATTTACTCATTCCACCTTCCTCCCACCCCCACCAGACCTCTCATATTCTCACCACTTTTCTCCACCAGCAGACACGGGTATCGAATATCAAAGGCAAAGAATAGTTCAAGAGGAAGTCTGTACTGTCCTTATTTTATAAATTGGGTTTAATAATTCATCTAAAAGAGAATTTTTAGCAACAAGGTTTGCATATGAAAAGGGAACGAGTCTTCCCTAAATAGGCATCTGTTACTCTTGCTGCAATGCTGAGTGGAGAGAAAAAAGGCCAGTCAGGTCCAAAAGCATCTCTTGGATTCACTAAGGACATCGTGGCAAAAGTGATCTTAGAGCAAGCTTTGCAAGGAAAGGAATTTCAACCACACCCTAAAAGTCTTTCCTTTGTTACTGCAGAAATCCACCTAGAGGTCATTGCGACAAACATGTATATTCCAAAACCATCTGCAGACTGTGGGTATTTGCATTTCTTGGTCATAAACCACCACCTGTCCAGACTCCCACTATTGCCTCTAATACCAAACTAATGGCATCTTGTTAAGTCAGATGGTGGTGGGTTTGAGGGTCCCAAGGTTTCTAAGGGAACACACAAAGCTGTTCAGAATGTCAAGAAACCACTCATTTACACAGCTACGCCACTCATGCGTGGCTCGCGACTTTAAATATTTGTCACTCCAACTTGCTGATTTGGTGGGGGAGGGGAAGCTGGTAGAAAGAAAGGGGTAAAAAATTAACAGAAACCTCTAATTGCCTAGGTTTGCTGCCTGGGGTATTTCTGCAGTATCTCTGCGGCAGGCAGCACTGTCAGTGTTTTCTGACCTGACAATGGATGAAGACCCAGCAAAAGAAGCAATTAATACTTCCCTCCATCCCCATTTTATAGACAGCATCTATCTTCCTGCCTTAGAAAAAAATAATGGCTTGAGAATTAACTTTCCTAGTTTCTTTTTCCAAAATGTCCCTTTTTACCTGGGGTTTCCCTGGCCTTCCCTGGTGGCTCAGCTGGTAAAGAATCCTCCCACAATGTGGGAGACCTGGGTTCGATCCCTGGGTTGGGAAGACTCCCTGGAGAAGGTACCTGGGTTCGATCCCTGGGTTGGGAAGACCCCCTGGAGAAGGTATTGGCTACCCACTCCAGTATTCTGGCCAGGAGAATTCCATGGACTGTATAGTCCATTGGGTCTCATAGAGTCTGACATGACTGAGCGACTTTCACTCACTTCACTTTGCAGAGTCCCATTTAGCCAGAGGAGCATCTGAATCAACTGAATTTCCTGAATATTTCAAAAATCTGCAATCCCATAGTCTTTTCTTGAAACCCAGCACATTCCAATGATATCACCTAGATTTTTTTTTTTCCTTTAAGGATATAATTTATTTGTTAATAAGGATTCTCTTGCAGTGACACCCAGACTTGAGAAAGTGGGCATGTTCATTCTACCTGGAGATGTGTGGACTGAGCCCACCTTTCTGGAGGGCATTTGATCCCTTTAAAAGTGTGATGCACTTTGACCCAGCATTTCCATTTGTTCTAAGGGACAGTCCCAGGTTTGTCAATGATGGACACTGCCTTCTGGTGTCCATCATTTATAACAGCAAAAATTGGGGAGCAATCTGAGTGTCAAAAATATGGTTACTGATTAGTCAAGTTATGGCAAAGTCATACAATAAAATACTGTGCAGTCATTAAAAACAATTGTAGAATATCCGATATGGGGTAATGTTCGTGATGTTAAATAAAAAAGAAAACAGAATGTACATTATGATAGCTTTTAAAATTTCTTATTGTAGGTAAATCTTATCATGAAAATAAATATGCTTAGAAAAAAATGACTGAAAACGTTGAAAAATGATGTTCAACATCACATGGTATATAGAGGGCGGAGAAAAGGGAGGATTTTTAATTTCTCCTTTGTGTTCTGCATTTCCCCAATATATTACATCATTTGCATTCAGGAAAATAACAAATCAGAAACAAAGAATCAACTGTTCTATCAAAGTATATGTATTGTTATATTTTAAACTAAAAGATGCTACGAATCAGTTTAAAACGCAGGCGCTCTTCATTGGATCAAGCACCATCTGAGAGACTCCATTTGCCAGGCCAGAGTCGATGACTTTGTTGCTTTAGATGCCCGTTGTGAGCTGTCTCGGGGTTTTAGATAAGCTGAAATGACGGTGCTTTAAATAGAAGTGAAAAGAATTCCTTAACCAATGCTTTTTCAAACAGGAGTCTGGAGGCTGTCACGTTCAAGAAACTAGGAGGAGTGGGTTAAGATGTAGCCAGTGGCTGAGATCGATAGCTGGGCAACTTAACCTCTCTGTGCCTCGCTTCCTCCGGAAATGGGAGGTAATAATACAGTACTTTCCTGGGTTGTTGAGGATGACCTGAGTGAACGGAGTAAAGCATCGAGTAAAGTGCTCAGAACGGTGCCTTAACGGAGAGCAAGTGTCGGCTCTCACTAGACACTGCAGCCTCACCGTCTGCCTGGCAGAGCAGACCCCTGCATGCTCTGCTCTGCGGTGCTTGGGCGCCAGGCATCAGGACCCAGGGAAAAGCGAACGTGCTTTGACCTCAGCGCGCAGTGCAGACCCTGTCTGAAGCAGACACAATGCGCGCGCGCACGTCTGCCCCGCGCCCCACGTGCACGCCCGCGCGTCCCCGCCCACGTGCAAACACGCTGCTCCGTGGACCCGGCGCGGACCAAGCCCTGCTTGGTGCCTCCTCTTGGGCTTCACAGGCAGATATGAAACATTTCTTGCCCTCTCCAAACACTAGCAGCGGCAGAATGGAAAGGAAAACTGAATGAACGAAATAAAACAGTCCTTTCCACATCCTGCCGCCTCCAACCGCACCTCGCTTCCCGAGCGCTTTTTCAGGGTCACTGCGCAGCTGAAAAGGCCAGAAGAGATGGAGGGGAGCAGGGCGGGCAGTGAGGGAGGAATGGGTTAACCAAGGCGAATGGGGGACCAAAGTCCCCTCCCTGTATTGCCCCCTCGCCATCCCCACCCCTCTAGGATGACCGGCGCATGAGCTCGGTCCGGGTTCCTGCGGGGTCAAAGCGCAGAGCCACCTGTCCCGCCGCTTAGCCACGGCGCTGGGCTAGTGCCTGGGGAGCTGGGGGCGAGACCGTGCTGGCGACCTTCTGGAGCAGCTGCCAGGGCGTTTGCTTCCCGCTGGTCCGCAGACACACCCTTGGGGGACCGATGGCAACCGATACAATTCCTGCCCTCTTCTGGATCTTCCAGTCAGCCGTAGGCACCATATCCTTGGTCCATCTCATCCAGTAATTCAAAACGGCCTTTTAAAAAGAAAACAATTCACCATTGAGAACGCTTATATGAAAAATCGAACATCGTTTTTATTTTTATGATGAAAACATCAGGCACAAAAATCTTATGCAGGCTCAAGATTGTTTTCTTTCAGCAACCCAGAGTTGTTAAAAAAAAAAATACAATGAAGCCAGTCTTAAAAGTTTTCTCTTAGACATTGTAGGGAACGTGTGTTAAAATCCTGAAAGCTAAAGTTCCGTTGGACTCTTGTTATTATCAGGTAAATCTGAATATTCCACATTGAATATTGAACAAACTTTGGAAAAAAAAAAGACAAAAGTAAAATAATCAGATAAGAATGCCAGAAGCCCACGAAGTATTCTGTAGCTCTTGGTCCCATGTTTGAAATCAATATTTTAGCCTTTTACTTCTTCCTGGTGCTTTTTTGTTTTGTTTTTGGTGTGTTTTTAAATCCATGCATTAGAGTCTTACAGATAATGTGGTCTCTCTTTAGAGCTGATTTGACCCCACTCCCCTTTTGGCAAAACTTCTCTGTTTGCATTTCTCTTGTGCTCCAAACAGGTCTGTATATTAACAACATGCCTCAGTTTTGGCGCAGCAGCCTCATTAATTATGTCAGCAGAGAGCTGGCATTAGGACTCCTCAGCGCCTGATAATTCCGCTTCCTTCCTACTGGCATTTTTGCCTCCAAACCACCAACCTACTGTCAGCAACCCTCATTTTTCCTGTCTTCTCAGTCCCCCTTCCCAGTTGCATGCTCCAATCTGCCCACTTCCCAAGTCAGTGAAGAACAGAACTTGAGGTCCCAGAAGAATGACACAGCAGAACTCTATGAGTATTATCATTATGATTATTATCTGGCCTGAAAGAAATTTTCTGGGCCTACAACCCAGGAGATCAAACTAGTCAATCCTAAAGGAAATCGATCCCGAATATTCATTAGAAGGACTGATGCTGAAACTGAGGCTCCAATACTTTGGCCACCTGATGTGAAGAGCTGACTCATTAGAAAAGACCCTGATTCTGGGAAAGACTGAAGGCAGGAGGAGAAGGGGATGACAAAGGATGAGATGTTTGGATAGCATCACGACTCAATGGACGTGAGTCTGAGCAAGCTCTGGGAGATGGTGAAAGACAGGGAAGCCTGGCATGCTGCAGTCCATGGGGTCCCAAAGAGTCGGACAGGACTGAGTGACTGAACAAACAAACAAACAACCCAGATCCTTCTGGCCCTCTTTCATAAACTTTAGATAATGATGTTGATAACAATGGTTACTGTTTATTGAGTGTTTACTGTGCTTTCAAAAAAAAAAAAAAGTGGATTATCTCATTTAATCCCTAAAACAAGCCTAGAGGCAGCTATCATTATCAGTACAATTTCAGAGAAGAGAAAAACTAAGGCTCAGTGAATTAGGGGTTCCCTGATGGCTCAGCAGGTAAAGAATCTGCCTGCAAATGCAGGAGATGCTGGAGACATGGGTTCGATCTCTGGGCTGGGAAGATAACCCTGGAGTAGGAAATGGCAACCCACTCCAGTATTCTTGCCTGGGAAATTCCACGGACAGAGGAGCCTGGTGGGCTACAGTCCGTGGGGTCACAGAGAGTTGGACACGATTGAGTGACTGTGTTTGTGTAGACCTAGGGGTTAGACTAGTGCACACAGCATGATACGAGGCAGCCCCATATGACACCGTTTGCAAAAGTGGCTGCAGGCTCAGAGGTGTGACGTTTAGAAAGCACTTCAGAAAGTCAAATAGAATAATGTGGTTGAAC
>NW_011494743.1:5255486-5265789 GCF_000754665.1 Bison bison bison | reverse complement strand
TGGTTGAACAAAAAGGACAGTTTTCTCTGAGAGTGTTGAGTCCACTCATGTGCATGCGTGCATGTGTGCTAAGTTGCCTCAGTCATGTCCAGCTCTTTGCGACCCTTGGACTGTAGCCCACCAGGCTCCTCTGTCCATGGGATTCTCCAGGCAAGAACACTGGAATGGATTGCCGTGCCCCCTTCCAACCCAGGGGTCAAACCGCTGCATTGACAGGCGAGTTCTTTACCACTAGCGCTACCTGGTAAGCCCTAATTCCACTCACACAGCCCATCAAATACTATTATCAAACAGAAAACTGAAAGCCCTGATTTTGTTTTTATTTTTGGTTATCCAAAACTTGCAGTAAAAGTGCAAGATTCTGGCCTATAATTTCCCCTTGAGGCCTAACATGCCTTGCCTAGTGACTAGGAAAATAGGGTATAAGCAGTTGTTTTCACAGATACTACTCCTAATTTTAGTATTACACCATCCTTCAGGAGGCCACAGCCTCTCCCCAACCACGTCTGGCATCTGAGTGAGCAACCCAGGGAAAGTCCTTTAAAGAGTTGAGGGCTCGCTCGCCCGCCATATTGACACGGATCAGTGGTCATGGCAGGAGTTCTTTGACTAACCTGAGGGCTCAGCCATTATTCAAAAACATTTATAACATATCAGCTTTATACCAGGCACTGAGCCGAGGCACTGCAGATCCATAGACGTGGTCTCCATTCTAATTTTACTTAAAATTAAGGTTTTAAATAAATCAGAACAGCTGACTCATGGAGCAGACAAAAACCAGGCTGGAGGGACATTTCCTTTCATGTTGGAGAAGGGTGACAGCAGGAAGGATGCAAATGCATTCCCAAGAGAGAAGAGCAGGCTGTGAGGATCAGATCTGTCGTCAGTTACCAAAGATGAAGAGACCTTCTCAGAAACAGAGAGGCCAGGAGCCTTGTCCATACCACAGGGCGAGAGTAATGGCTGGTAAATTATAAAACTTGATGTGCTTTATATGAAAAATCCAAACTCTCTAGAGCATAAAATGTGGCAGTGCCCTTTTCCTTCGCCCCCCCCACCCCCTCCACGCACACACACCTACAGTCTTACTCTCTAGGGGTAGATAGTACTGTGAACAGTTTAGTGTTGAATCAAAGAGAACTAGTGCTTCTTTCCTAAATGTGACACAAAAAGAAAATATACCAAGGAACTTAGCCCAAAGTATTAATAAAATGAGGCCGCACAACTTATGCTAACTGGGCTACAAGATCCTTCCTGTGGAGTAAATTATTTGGGCTTTATCCTTTCTGCTTGGAAAGAAAAGCCTAAATATTTGCTTGTCATATGGAATTCAGGACTCAGTGGCAGTCACTGCGTAAACTGTCATTGCATCCTCTGGGTAAGGCATCACCAGGTTTTGGTTAGAGGCCAGATGTGTTCGCCTGGTTGCTGTCACAGTCAAGGCTTAACCAACCTACATGTCTTTATATGAAATTAACTTATCAAACTAGTAACGTGCAGAACCTTAGAGAATGGAACAGGAACATGTTAAGGCAAGAAGAAGAAACTTGGGCTGGTGAAGCAATGCCCAGGGTGAGACATTGTAATAAGGACTCTGGGTAGGTGGGATTCTCGGAGGAATTTGAAAAGGAAAGAAGGGGACATGGCTCAAGAGGTGGATGAGGCTCAGGGCAGAAACTTCACTCACTTTGCACTTTTGCCTTGGTGCAGACATAGTATATAGTAGTCATTACAGTAGCAAGTTAGATTGGGATTTTGTTGTTGTTCAGTCTGGGACTTTGTTGTTGTTCAGTCGCTCAGTTATGTCCAACTCTTTGCGATCTGATAGACTGCAGCATGCCAGGCTTCTCTGTCCTTCACCATCTCCTGGAGCTTGCTCAAACTCATGTCCATTGAGTCGTGATGCCATCCAACCATCTCATCTTCCGTGGTCCCCTTCTCCTCCCACCTTCAATCTTTCCCAGCATCAGGGTCTTTTCTAATGAGTTGGCTCTTCGCATCAGGTGCCAAAGTATTGGAGCTTCAGCTCCAGCATCAGTGCTTCCAATGAACATTCAGGATTGATTTCCTTTAGGATTGACTGGTTTGATATCCTTGCAGTCCAAGGGACTCTCAAGAGTCTTTTCCAGCACCACAGTTGGCAAGCATCAATTCTTCAGCGCTCAGCCTTCCTCATAGTCCAACTTTCATATCCATACATGACTACTGGAAAAACCATAGCTTTGATTACACAGACTTTTTTAGGCAAAGTAATGTCTCTGCTTTTTAATATGCTGTCTAGGTTTGTCATAGCTTTTTTTTCCAAGATTGGGATTAGTTTTAATTAATTTATATCCACACAGATTTATCATAGTCTCTGCCTCTACACATCCTGCTCCAGAACCTTGACCTTGAAGGGATCAGAACAGGTTTTGAAGGCTGAATAAGGAGGCATGGCCACAGTTCCAGAAGCCCCACACCATCCATTCTCCCCTGCATGGTCATCACAGAAGACACTGCATGTCCCAGCCTCCCTTGCTCAGTGTAGCCCTGTGACAAGATTTTGCTCCAGGGTGATGAGTGAGAGTGATGTATGCATTCTCTCTGTAGTGCCCTGTGGTATAGGCTGCCTCCCTCAGAGGCAACCTGGCCTCTTCTGCAATCATTATACAATACAGGAAGGTAGATACCCAGGTGGAACTGACACGCAAGGATTTTATTAGGGGAAATGTCATATGAGGCTGGGAGACATATCTGGAAATGTTCAAGCCAGGCCAGCATCAGAGGTGTCCCAGATCTCCTAGGAGCCTGTATTATAGTCCCTGTTCTCCCTGGTCATTGACTCAGGCAGCCCACAGAAAGCACAACCCTGACACAAACACAGCAATGGGCTTCAAGTATAGCAGTCAGCCCAGGTCACAGCACCCCTCAAGTTGGAGGCAAGTCTGCTATATGCATGCTCGGACCATCACTGAGGCCAGCCAGGAAGGAGGCGTCAGGATGCTCCAGGGAGCAGTTGACCACCATGGGGAACAGCCACAGTCCTGCTGGCCCCATCTGGGAAACTAGGGAACACCCCTCTTTTCCACCTGAGGGACATGGAAGGTCGGAAGTATACTCCCGTCATCTCAAAGCTGCTGAGATGCTGGCCTTCACTGCAGCAGCTAAATGCTTACGGTAACTAGCCCAGGTTCCAGCCCCTGAAGTTGCTAACAAACTGAACATATAATTGATCGGAGTTTTGCTTCCTCTCTCTCCACACTCCTCTCCCACCTTCCCACTCCTCACCTGCTGGAGAATGGAGAAGTATGAAATGCCCCCAAAGTGAGAAACACAGAGCAGAGGATTCTGGAGAACAAACAGGTAGAACTATCTACCCCTCCCCCAACCCAAGGGCATACTGCCAAGGCCCTGATTATAACCACCTCTCTTCTTTACAACTCTGTGTGAAAACATATGATCAAGGTGGGGAAAGTCTAGAAGGAAATATCATAGCAATAACTGGCTCTACTGAAGTGGTAGAATCATAGATATTTTTTATTAATTCCTCTTGACAATTTTCCATAATGAAATGTGCCTTTTTACCTCTTTAAATGTTTATATTAAAAAACAATTTTTCTGCTTTTCTCTATGCTTAAACACTTCCATAATAAAAATTATGTTTTAAATTTCAAAACAATTGTTCCCCTTACCCTTTCTACCTTTTTTTACTCAATATCCTCCACTTCCTTGTCTTTCCTTCCTTCTCCCTGCCATCTGAAAAAACCCCAAAAGTACCATCAGCTCTAAATCTGTGGTGGTTCATTAGGACATGTGATCTTAGGCAGATGGCAAGCCTTCGTTTCTCCTGGCTGAGCAGTTCACTGAGTCTAAGGGGAGATGGTGGTGGGGTCTCTCTTGAGGGGAAGCTGGCAGATGAAATCAGGTCTGACTTTGTGTTCAGTCCTCTGAAAAAAATGTCACTACCTACGGCCAAACCAACTAGTTAGTTATCAACTCTAGCTCCTCTGCCCCCTGGCAACACCAGCCGGACCACATTTCCCAGAGTGCCTTGAGTCTGCCACGTCCACGTGATAATTGCAGTCCACTGGATCTGAGTTACTCACTCAATTGTGTCCGACTCTTTTCAATCCCATGGACTTGCCAGGGTCCTGGTAGCCCTCCAGGCTCCTCTGTCCATGGAATTCTCCAAGCAGGAATACTGGTGTGGGTTGCTGTTCCCTTCTCCAGGGGATCTCCTGTATCACAGGTGGATTCTTTACTGTCTGAATGTGCCATTTCCAGAACTCAGGATGGAAGGAACCTGATCCCTAATCACCTCTTGGATGGGAGTTGCCCATCCAGAAGAAACACCCATGCTGGACTTGATTTGGCAGAGAAATAATTGTGTTAAACCACAGAAAGGTGTGCTGTTTTTTTACAGCAGCAAGCTTACTGCAATGAGTATATTTTTCATCTCTCTTGCTAAAGTGGCCTGGTCACCATGTTCTAAATCCAGTTAGTCAGAGGTGAATTTGATTGTAGAGAGCAGTGGATGGAGCTCCCTCTTTTAAGACTTGCAACCTGGCCTCTTTTGCAATCATTATACAGTAGGGAGATATTGCCCTTGATGTTCCCTATGAAATCTTATAACGTCCTCCAAATTTATTTTAGTTTTCTTCAGTGGAAGCAGCTCTAGATGGGGAGCCTGGATTATCTATTCCTAATTATTAGCAGGATGATGTAACCCCTGCAAGCCTCAGAGAGTATCCAGTTCATTTTAGAGATAGGCAGTCACAACAATGCTAATAACTAGCTGTGGCTGAGTGGAGGCCAAGCACCTTGAACAGATTAACTCAGGGAGGTGGGTGATAATATCAGCATTTTGAACATTGGAGAAACTGAGGCTTCTTCCCAGGTGTCACTAATGGTAAGGCACCCTCCTGCCAATGCAGGAGATGCCTGAGTCAAGGGTTCCATCCCTGGATTGGGAAGATCACCTGGAGGAGGGCGTCTCAATCCACTCCAGTATTTTGCCTGGAGAATCCCTGGACACAGGAGCCTGGTAGGTTACAGTCCATGGGATTGCAAAGAGTCAGACACAACTGAAACGACTTAGCAGGCATGGACAAGGCACAGAGAAATAAACACACTACCCGAGGCCACAGCTAGAAAATACCATATTCAAACATAGGCAATCTAACTCCGGGGCCAGAAACAGAATTCTCAGGGTTCTAAAATGCTGAGATATGCCCCAGAAGGCAGTCTGTCTGCGGTTGTGACGCTCTTGGTGCTGGCCTTGTGATGTGCCTGGACTTGGTGGTTTCTGTATCCCCCAGCTGTGTTCCCACCCTGCTCTGGACAACCTTCTCCCGCTGACAGCTCCTGCTCTGGAAATGTACAGCCTTGCAAGGGATGACAAGATCTCCCCTCTTCCTTGATCTCCTTAATCTGATTAGACACAAATTGTAATAGGCCTTGATTCAGAGAACTTCCTTTTGCCAAATTAAATCTCTGGAGATCTCACACACACACTCCTTGATTTATGAACACCAGACTCCTTCAGTCCTCTGTGATTTTCTTTATTGAAACCATGCAAGGCCAGCTCTTAAGCGAAAGAGAGCTGGTGATCAAATCTTGGTTTCCGATGAATTCAGGGAACATCGGAGGTTATGTGATTCAAATGCAGAGTAAATCACCCTGACTTTACTCACCAGAAGAGCAAGTAGAAAATGACAACCAGGCAAACCCGGGGCTTTAATTAGACTGATTACTGAAATACTAATACAATTCTGTTATGACTATCTTCAGTAATTCAGCATTTCTCTTACAAATTGACTCATCTACTCTGAATTTCTCCAACTGTAGTATATGGTGCACCTTCCTGGACCATTATGAAGATAAAAAAAAAACCTATTTAATATAAGTTATTAAGGACTCACTCTGTTCCAAACATTATGCCAACAAATACCACCTACTTATCATTTCATCCCCAATTTAGAGATAAGGAAAGTGGCACTCAGAGAGGTTAAGTTACCTGCCCAAAGTGTGGTGGGCAGAATAATGACCCCTCCATAAAAAAAGAAAACTGAGTATGTTCTAATCCCCAGAACCTTTGACAGTGTTACTCTGCAAAGCTCAGGGACGTGCAGGTGTAATTAAGGTAAGAACTTTAAGACGGAAAGATTATCTTGGATTATCTAAAAGTAAACCCAGAATAATCACAAGAGACCTTAGAAGGGAAAGAGGTAGGCAGTGGAATCAGAAGAGGAGATGTGACAAGGGAAGCAGAGGGCAGAATGTGGGGCTGAAAGTCAAGGAATACATGAGCATCCTAAAGAAGATGGAAAGGCAAGCACATGGATTCTTCCCAAGAGCCTCCAGGAGGAACATAGCCCTGTCAACCCGGTTTAGACTTACAACCTCCAGAACTATAAGATTTGTGTTGCTTTAAGTCTCTAAGTTTGTGGTGATTTATTATAGCAGCCTTCAGCAGCTGTGGGAAACTGCTACATGTTATATAGATGCTGAGTGGCAGAGGCAGGATTTGAATCCTGCTCCCTGTGGCTGCACAGACCATGCTCTTTATGTATAGGTTCAGTGGTCTTGAAATTTAAGTAGATGACCTTTAAAATACGGTTTTCATATTACAGCAAATATGATATTAAGAAACAAAATGTAAAACCCAAAAGATTTTTTAAAGATAAAATGTGAGATATCAAAAAAAAAAACCAAAAACCCACCACTACTGAAAGAATCTGTTTATCTTTTCTGGGAATTAGGACTCATAGCTCTGATGAAATCTGCAACACATAAATTTAATTTTCAATTAAAGACACAAACCAATATTCAAACTAAAGTACAAGAACTCTTTGTTTGTTCTCTTTTTGATACTCTACCACATTGCTATTCTTGAGTTCTAAAAATTATCCTGTATTCTTGAAATCAATATTGTTGCTTCTCTGCTTGTTAAAAAAAATGATAGAGCAAAAGAACAGAATAAAGAGCACAATAGAACCAGGTTGTCTTTCTGTGGTAAGCTGGTATACTAATGAACGTACTATTATAAGGGCATAGGAAAAGGGTGGATTGTTTGGTTGATGATGTTAAGGAAACTGGAGTTTTAAAAAAATAATAACTTATGGGCAATAAAGTAAACCTGGAGCCCTATCTCATACCCTGATTGATTTAAGTTTCAAATCTGAAAGGAAAAATAGTAAAGCCAATAGAGAAAAATACACAAGAATATCTCTGTAGCCAAGAGTTGGGCAACCATAAGACTTCCCCCTCCAAATCAATAGATTTAATTATATTAAGTGAAAAGATTTCTGTTCAATAGATAGATATGATAAACAGGTCTCATCTGGGAAAAGACATATGTAACGATTTAAAAAGTTAAAAAAATAATTGTATGCTCTTTAAAGAATTCCTGAAAATTAACAGGAAAAAGACAGGAAACCCAGAAAAGAACAGGCAAAGAATATGCAGAGTGAATTCACAGACCAGATTCTCAAACTCATTAATAATCAGAGGAATAAATTAAAACATGGACAAAATATATTACACTCACCAGAAGAGAAGAAAAATAGAAAGGTAATTAACAATAAGAGTTGATGAGGTTTTGAGGAAATGGGCACATTTATACACTGCTGGTAGGAGGTAAAGCAGGACAGTCATTCAGGAAGCCTGTCTAGTACATGCTCTAGGATCAGGGACCCTTCTACTGGATCTGTATTCAGTCTGCCAGGGGGCACATATAAGGTGGTCATGTCTGTGTTGACTGAGTAGCAGTGAGCGGGAGGCAATCCAGGGGCCCATTCTCAGGGGAATGAGTAAAGTGATTGGGACACACACCGTGGCATAATCTGCAGCAGCTAGCAACACACCAGCTGTACAACATGTGCATGTCTTAAAACACAGTAATGAGTGGGAAGAAAGAAGGAAACAGCAAGTTCCATTACCCAATACTATATATACCAATTAAAACACAAAATGACACTATATATTCTACAAGGAAACATCCTACCAGAGGGCTTTTATCAAACACATTGAAGTGGATGCCTGTGGGAAGAAGGGAATAGATCATGGATAAAAAGGAAAATACATCAATTGAACAAGAGTGACAACTCCTATGGAGCAATGATGCCGATATGCTATAACCTGAGATCTCTCAACACCTAAAATAATAGAAATAATAGGCTTTCTTTGGGGAGGAGGGACATTTTTCTGCAATAAGTCACGCCAAACTACAGTAGTTGATCCCAGGGGGGAGCCACTTTTCCCTGTCATGTTGGTTAGAAAATGTGAAGTGTTGACAGGTACCTAATATTTCTGAATCTCTAAAACATTCTTGGAGTTAAGAAGAATGGAAACAGGGTAACTCATGTCTGGAAAAGCCCTCTTAAAGTCAACTCACTTAAAATGAGAACCAAACTGTCATTTCAAGTAGTGAAAAAAATTAGAATGTCATCTTTTTAAGCTTGAAAAGTAAAACTAAAATTTAATAAGATATGTTTTGTCTCGTGTTTTATAAAATCATATTTTCAATGCAACCCTGATCTGCTACATTACTAGTATTTAGGGCCAGCCTAAATACTTCAATAAGTATTTGAGGAATGAATGAATGAACAAATGATGATCAACTCAGAAAGAACAAAGAATGAGTTGTTACTTTCCCCTCAGAGCGTTCTGCAATTTTTTCAGTTTTTTATTTTAAGTATAATTGATTTATAATATTATGTTAGTTTCAGGTATACAGCTAAGAGATTCCATTATATATACTTTTTCAAATTATTTTCTATTATAGGTATTATAAGATATTGAATATAGTTCCCTGTGCTATACAATAAATCTTTGCTGCTTATCTATTTTATGTGTAGTCCTTTGTTAATCCCCAACTCCTAATTTATCCCTCTCTCCTCTCCTTCCCACTTTGGCAACCATGCTTGTTTTCTATTTCTGTTTTGTATAAAGATTCATCTCTGATATCATATAATATTTATCTTTCTCTGCTTTACTGCTCTGAGTATAATATTCTCTCAGTCCATCCATGCTATTGAAAATGACAATGTTTTGTTTTTATTGCTAATATTCCATTGTGTGTGTGTGTGTGTGTGTGTGTGTGTGTATACACACACCTCATCTTCTTAGGCTGATTGTTGATGGGCACTTGGGTTGTTTTCATGCCTTGGCTATTGTAAATTGTGCTGCTATAAACACTGGGGTGCATACATGTTTTTGAATTAGAGTTTTCATCTTTTCCAGATATATACCCAAGAGTGGAATTGCCTGATCATATGGTAGCTCTGTTTTTAGTTTTTTAAGAAACTTCCATACCGTTCTCTATAGTGGTTGCACTAAAATTAAGAAGATATGTTTTGTCTCATGTTTTAAAAATTATATTTCAATACAACTCTGATCTGAAATTCCCACCAACAGTGTAGGAGGTCTTCCTTTTCTACACGTCCTTTCCAGCATTTATTGTTTGTTGACTTTTTGATGATAGCCATTCTGATTGGTTTGAGGTGATACCTCATTATGGTTTTGATTTGCATTTATCTCATAATTAATGATGTGGAGCATCTTTTCATGTGCCTGGTGGCCATATGTATGTCTTCTATGGAGAAATGTCTATTTAGGTCTTCTGCCCATTTTTTCTCAATTTTTAACTGTTTTAACTCTGCATGATTTTCTCATTCTTGTTAACTTGGTGTGTGACTTTACCAATTCTTCAACTTCACTTTTATCAACTTTGTGAAATTCTGTATCTTTGTAGATAATGTGATTTCTCTTTGCAATTGATCTGCCTTGCATTTGCATTCAGTTCAGTTCAGTTCAGTTCAGTTGCTCAGTCATGTCTGACTCTTTGCAACCCCATGAATTGCAGCACACCAGGCCTCCCTGTCCATCACCAACTCCAGGAGTTCACCCAAACTCTTGTCCATTGAGTCGGTGATGCCATCCAGCTATCTCATCCTCTGTCATCCCCATCTCCTCCTGCCCCCAATCCCTCCCAGCATCAGAGTCTTTTTCAATGAGTCAACTCTTCGCATGAGGTGGCCAAAGTATTGGAGTTTCAGCTTTAGCATCAGACCTTCCAATGAACACCCAGGACTGATGTCCTTCAGAATGGACTGGTTGGATCTCCTTGCAGTCCAAGGGACTCTCAAGAGTCTTCTCCAACACCACAGTTCAAAAGCATCAATTCTTCAGCACTCAGCTTTCTTCATAGTCCAACTTTCACATCCATACACGACCACTGGAAAAACCATAGCCTTGACTAGACGGACCTTTGTTGGCAAAGTAATGTCTCTGCTTTTGAATATGCTATCTAGGTTGCTCATAA
>NW_011494743.1:5241701-5254641 GCF_000754665.1 Bison bison bison | reverse complement strand
TTCTAAGGCCTACTTGATTTCACATTCCAGGATGTCTGGCTCTAGGTCAGTGATCACACCATCATGATTATCAGGGTCATGAAGATCTTTTTTGTACAGTTCTTCTATGTATTCTTGCCACCTCTTCTTAATATCTTCTGCTTCTCTTAGGTCCATACCCTTTCTGTCGTTTATCGAGCCCATCTTTGCATGAAATGCTCCCCTGGTATCTCTAATTTTATTGAAGAGATCTCTAGTTTTTCCCAGTCTACTGTTTTCCTCTATTTCTTTGCATTGATCGCTGAGGAAGGCTTTCTTGTCTCTCCTTGTTATTCTTTGGAACTCTGCATTCAGATGCTTATATCTTTCCTTTTCTCCTTTGCTTTTTGCTTCTCTTCTTTTCACAGCTATTTGTAAGGCCTCCCCAGACAGCCATTTTGCATTTTTGCATTTCATTTGCATTACAAGCTTCAAAAGGGACATTTCAATGGGAACCCATTTCATAAATAATCATTCAGAAGTGATTATCTGATCATTACATTCACTTCTGCTTGCCATGCATCCCTGTTCCTCTGAGGATCCAAATAAAGAAAACTCAGGTTACAGAGATGCTCTGGACTGTCCCCACTTTGCAGACATGAAAACTGAGACTTAAGGAAGTTAAATGGCTTGCCCCAAATCTGAGGGCTTGACAGTGGCAAACCACAGAAAACGCAGTGGGAGAGAGACCATGACATACGGGTCATATCCAAAGAGCTCCAAGGAACATAAAGGAGTGCGTGGGGGTAGAGGTAGGGTTGGTCGTGTGCTTGCTCTGTTATCAATAATGGCCTGTAATAATAAAATAGTCATGGCAAGGAAAAATTAGCTTCTTAATTTCACATTGAGCTATCCTTCTTCATGCACCCTTTCTCTATGAGGCATCGAGGAAAGCTGCACTTGTCAATAAGGGATATTTTGAATTTCCCTGGTAGTCCAGTGATGAAGACTCCACATTCCCTTATACAGGGGGCACAGGTTCCATTCCTGATCTGGGAACTAAGATCCCATGCACTGCATGGTGAAGCCAAGGAAAAAAAGAAAACGAATATAAAAAAATAAGTGATATTTCAGGGCCCCAGTCTACTTTGAGTTTCTGCTGTCCTCGATCCTCCTCTCCAAGAAGGCTGAGGGATACACTGAGCGTTTACTGTGTCCGGGCAGCAGAGAAGGATGGGGATGGAGACCTCGGTCTGGTTTCCTTGTGCTGAGCTGTGGCTCCTCCTTAGTAGCCTCTGGGGACCTAGTGTCTCCTGTCCACTGGTCACTGCCTGCCTTCTTGGCACCGGTCAATGCTATGGCTGCTGGAGCCAGGGACCTTCTCCGTCTTCACTGATTCTAAGAGCCTGGTAGTCCTCCCGCTGTCTTGCTATATAGCCCCTGAGGCTCAATTGCTGGCCCCCGGTGTCCAGCCTTCTAGACCCCATGGCTGTGACCAAATCTCATACTTTCTAGGGTATGTGACAACCCAAGGGCTCAGAGAAGCTCAGGGTTTCCTTGCAGAGAGGCATGTGGCACCACCACCTTTTCAGTGGCGTGTTCCCTAGGGTTGCTAGGTGAGAAATATTCTGCTCCCACATCCCTACAGCAGCAGTCAGCATTTAACCAGAAAACAGAAGGTACTTGGGGATTTAAAACAGAGGGATTTTAATACTGGCCAGTGGTGACACAGATGAGGGGAGAATTGAAAAGCCAAAAATGGCAGAGTGAGGTACTCAGAGATCAGCAGTTGTGTGAAGACACCACTGCCCTCAGGAGGGGAGGTGAGCGGAGCTCAGGGCCTGCTGGCCCCTGAGAGATCGGGCACCATAGAGACCTGAAGCAGAGAGGCAAGGGAGAAACACCCTGGCCTCTCTCTTCCTCCAGTTGCCAGCCATATCCACCCAGAGCATCTGGTTAGCTGGGAGCCTGGGAGACAAGGACCCCCAGAGGCTGCCCCTCTGAGATGCAGGGCAGGGCAAAGAGTGACGTGGATGGGAGGGCAAAGGACCCAGGGCCAGCATGAACCGCCTCCCCAGAGGGAAACAAAGCCCTCTTCTCTTCTTATACAGTACAGCAAGCCCCATACACACTTTTGCCTGAAGGAGGTAGGACAGGATCCATGTACCTTGCTCTCTTCTCCTCCCTCTGCTTCCTGCTTCCCATGATCCACTGGGGTCCTGGTGGGCAGCAACCTGCTCTCTCTGTCATACTCTGAGCTTATAATAACACCTTAGGGTACACGGTCCTTGCTCTTAGGGGCTTAAAGGTGGTAAAAAGATATTTCTCTCCAAAAAGTCCAAATGTCAAGACTATTGTCTTAACATGGACAAGCTTTGAGTCTCAACACTGATCAATAACATCCGTTCCTCCTTCCTTGGGGGCAGTAAACCTCAAGATTCATGTCAGCCCTACAGGTGGGAGGCTGCAAAAGGAAATGATAAAGGAGAAAATGAAAATGTATCAGCTAATAGCCCAAGAAATAGTATTCCCATGACACTCCCACTTAGGGTCACTGCAACTCTGCCTGGAGTGTGGAATGCTCCAGCAAACTCCATCAGGGGATTTCTCTCATTGGTCCCATTCTACAGCTGTGCTGCCACTGAGGCTGAGAGATTAATTGCCCATCCAGGGTTTAAGAAACTGGATGAGATCTGAAACCAGGTCGGTTTTGATATAGCTTTTTAACATTTTTATTTATTTATATTTGGCCGCGCTAGGCTTTCGTTGCTGTGCACCGGTTTTCTCGTGGCCAGCGAGGTGCTGCTCTCTAGTTGCGGTGCACGGACTTCTCGCTGTGGTGGCTTCTCTTGTTCCGGAGCACTGGCTCTAGAGTATGGACTCAGTAGTTGTGGTGCTCCACAGACGTGGGATCTTTCTGGACTGAGTTCGAACCCACATCCCCTGCGTTGACAGGCGGATTCTTAATCACTGGACCACCATGGAAGTCTCCCAGATCAGTTTTCGATTTTCATTTCTGGCTGATTCTTCCTCTGTCCCCACCTCTAGTTTCTAAACTCTAAACCCTTTTTTTTCCCCATTAAAAAAAAAGTGGTAAAATACACACAAAATTTACCATATTAATCATTTTTAAGTGTCCACTTGAATGGTATTTAATAACATGCATACCCATCACCACCATGCAACTCGATAACTCTCTTCATTTTATAACAGTGAACTTCTATACATGTTAAACAATAATTCCTCCTCCCCAGGTCCTCACAGCTACCACTCTACTCCATGTCTCTATGATTTCTCACTACTAAAAGCACCTCATAGAAGTAGAATCATACAGTATTTGACTTAATAAGTATTTCCTCACTGATTTGAAACGCCACGTTTATCATATACTAAGTTCCCATAGACACTGAAGTCTAAATTCTTCATCCTAAACTCAGTCTATGCTAGCATCAAACTTTCAATTACTGTAGCTGTTTTTCATACTTTGCTTGGTTTGTTTTTTCATATAAATGAAGAACCTTGTCTCTTTCTTTCCCCCGGCTCTACAAATCCATTTTGATTTTATCTATATATCTATCTGGCACTTATCCAGGTCTTACTGGGTACCAGACACAGTTGTGAAAATGTTAAATTTACAAGCCAATTTAAAAAGACACCTTATAATTGTTATTCTTTCTAACTAGTATTTGTTGTTTTCACTTACTGGCTTATTTCACTCAGCATAATATTCTAAGTTTCATTCGTGTTGTAGCATAATGCAGAATTCCCTCCCTTTAAGGCCAATATCTATTTCCCTGTATGGATGCACCACATTTTGCTTATGCATTTATCTGTCAATGGACATTTGGGTTGCCTCCATGTTTTAGCTATTGCAAATAACGCTTCTACGAACATGGGTATACAAATAGCTCTTCCAGATCTTGCTTTCAATTCTTTTGGATATATACCCAGTGTAATTGCTGGATCATATGGTGATTCTATTTTTAATTTTTTGAGAAACCAACATACTGTTTTCCACAGCAGCTGTACCATTTTACATTCCCACCAACAAAGCATAAGTATTCCAATTTTTCCACATCTTCACCAATACTTGTTATTTCAAGATTTTTTTTTAATGGTAGCCACCATAATGGATGTGAGATAGCTCTGTAAATTTCATCATAATTTTGATTTGCATTTGCCTAATGATTAGCGATATTGAGCTTTTTTTTCATGTGCTTTGTGACCATTTACATATCTTCTTTGGGAAAATGTCTAATTTCTTTGTCCCTTTTAAAAATTAAGCATGTTGTTGCTGAGTTATATGCATTCTCTATACAGCCTGAATATTAGTCTCTTATCAGCTATGATTTGCAACTATTCTCTCTCATTCTATGGATTGCCTTTTTACTCTGTTGTTGCTGGCTTTCCATGAGAAAAATTTTTAAATTTCCATGAAGTCCAATTTGCCTTCAAGTCTCAATTCTCACTCACAATACTCATTCCAGCCCACTTCTCACCACCATTCCCTTTTCAGCTTGTTGGAAATTTTCACTCAAGAAATAACACAGTTGGTGACCATCTCTCTGACGGTCAGTCTCAGCTTGGCATTTTCACAAGGTCATGAACCAGAGCTACTGTCATCACTAAGTCTTTATTAACATTCACCTGCACATGTGTTACAGCCTGGGCCCTCCCTCCTCCAAAAGGAGACCCTGAGATGAAGACTTGGGTGCAGGTGGTTTATCTGGGTGATGCCAGGGAGCAGGAGTGAGAGAGAGTGAAACAAGGGGAGAAGAAAAGCCAGTAGGAAACTGTCATCTTGAGGCCATCACTATGAGCGACTAAAGACCCCACTGGGACACTCTTGGGAGCTTAAAAGATGCTTCTCTCAATCGTCCCTGATGGATAGAAACATTTATCCATTAGCTCCCACCCTCCATGGATTGGACCTCTCCTGCACATTTGGGCTGGGCATAGTGGCTGCAATGTGATGACCCCCAGATTCCCCTGCAGAAACAAGAGTTATACTTCCAGCTGCTGGAGGTGTTGCCCAAAGATGGTCCTCAGCTATCAGCCCTCCTGGAGATGGACACATTTCCTTCCAGGGAAGCCCATACTCTGGAATATAGAAGCCTGACTCATCCCCCTAAATCAGGCATCTCTGCAGGGCCATCCCAGCTTCAGAGCATCCCGAGGAGCTGATCACGGATGACTTCTTCCTCTGTCCACATCTACCTCCATAACCTCCCTTCCCTCAGGGGATGATGAGTACTCCCTAAGAAGCATCCTGCATGCTACCCTGCTTCGGGGGAGTCTGCCCGACCACAACCTGTGTAGGTGCCTTGTCTGCATGCCTCTCCACCAGACCAGGAGAACTGCAGAAAAGGAAGTAGAGGACATGCAGCTCATGGAGTCATGCTAAAAGCCCAAAGTGCAAGGGGACTTGAAGCTCACTCAGGACTACTCACCGTGGCTAAGACCACAGTCAAGGCTGGGCGGGTGTAAGGCAGGGCTCAAGAGGCATCTGATACCACATGAATTGGAGTTGGTTCCAAAATCATGAAACAAATCTAGGTTTTGCCCTGCTGCTGCTGCTGCTAAGTCGCTTCAGTCGTGTCTGACTCTGTGCGACCCCATAGATGGAAGCCCACCAGGCTCCTCTGTCCCTGGGATTCTCCAGGCAAGAACACTGGAGTGGGTTGCCATTTCCTTCTCCAATGCATGAGAGTGAAAAGTGAAAGTGAAGTCGCTCAGTTGTGCCCGACTCTTATCGACCGTATGGACTGCAGCCCACCAGGCTCCTTCATCCATGGGATTTTCCAGGCAAGAGTACTGGAGTGGGGTGCCACTGCCTTCTCCGGGGTTTTGCCCTACTGAAGCTTAATGACAGTAATAACCTATTGCCATTATTTCTGAGCACCTTCGTGTGCCCAGGAAAAATGATGTTACTGGAGAGGAAAAGTGGAAAATTATGATATCGAGAACTGTCATAATGAGAACAGACATAGGCTAAGAACGTGTTGGCCACTGCTCTCCACACCCCGCCCCCGTCCCCAAAGAAAAGCCCCGTGACTTTTGTAAGCCCACAGCTGACTTCTGGTGTAGTGTCTTCAGTCTTGAAGGTCTGTCTCCCGCAGTGATGCTGGTAAGAGCCAGAAAACCTCAACACTGTCTTCCAAGTGCCGCACGGAAAATGCCTCGTCATCAGGGAGGGCATGCTTCCAGTTCTTTTTCTCCCAAGTCCCTGCAAGAAGCTGAGGCCTATAGTCAGAGGAAACAAAAATTCTCCTCTCCATACTGCCAATGAAATTGTACCAGAGGATGCAAAGTGGCCTCTGAAGGAAGATTATACAACACTGAGAGTTTGACATGGAGGAAGGGCTAAGAACAGTGGTACTGAACTCATATGTGCTCACCTAGGTCTCTGCTGTGCGTGGTGCTCCATATTTTGTTTCCTTTTGTTTTAATCACTGTTTCATGTTATTCAGTAATTCATTTAAAGGAGTTTTCCAAATAGATAACAAGCCAGAAGAGACATGAAAGCAAAACTGGAAATTCTAATAAAGGATAGAGGAATGTTATTTTACTTACCTGGCTAAGAACAAAAGACAAGGAAAGATCATGATAATGAAGAAAATAATTGCTGCAAAGATAGGGGAAATGCTGACTGGACCAAGAAGATACTGAAGGACCTTCAGAATAACTGAATTGCATTCAAGGTACTTAGTTGCTTGACTGTGGGCCAGTGGCTCCTTCCTAATGGATATTTATGAAGCGTGAGGGTCTGGGAATCCAGAGGTGCTCTCATTACATCTAGGGAAAGAGAGAGTCTCTTAATAAGACAACAAAGGTGAATAATTGCAGAGGGGCGTGCAAAATACCTAGTAGCATTTTCAGATCTGTTCGTTTGGCACAGAGCCAAGCAGGGTGGAATTTTCAGCCTTTCCCCTCTTTCAAACAAAAATCAAGCTAATAGTATTTGAGAGAAGGGATTTTGCAGATTGAGTCCCCAGCTTGGCAAAAGTGAGACTCAGAATTTCCTACAGCAAAAACAGTGGTGGTGAAAGCTGCTGGAAAGTAGGCACCGCATGCTACCCTGCTTGGGGAAGTCCCCTGCTTGGGGAAGATTTGACAGTGTCAAGGACCCACTGCTAAAGGAAAGTAAGCATCATTGAGGATTCTCCAGAATCATCCACAAGAAAAAGGCAAAATTATGTGGTTGTCATGTCACCGCTGATTACCTTCAATCTAGTCTTTAGTTTATCCAGCTGGCAGAGGTTTTGACTGGATTCGTCAAGCCATTCCATGACTACCTGATCCTTGTTCTTTGAAGGAAATTAACCTGCCATAAGTCCTTGCGAGACTGCAGTTTCTGGAGGGCGAGGGGTGAGTCCTGTTCTCGCGCGCCTGAGCTGTGCTTAGCACATGGCGCATGCGCAGGATCTTACGGCTGGGTAAAAGGAAGCACGGGTTCCTTCATAATGCCTCTTCTTCCCCGTCTTCTCCCCACTCCCTACACACAAATGACACAGGGGCTTGTTTCTCAAGACCAAATGAGCAACTGTTGAAATTTGCTTTGAGTCTAGATTTTCCAGATAATCATATCCAAGAGCTCTCCAAAATAAAAGGTTAATGGGAAGTAAAGATCAGAAGTGAAAGGCAGCAGTAGTCCAACAGAAGAAAACCTAAGCAATTAGAATAAAAATTCAGGAGGCAGGGGGAGCATAGAGCTGAGGGGGATCAGTGACGCTGGGTTTTGTAAAATTTAATAAAACGTATAATTGACCCTCATTAGATTTATTCACATTACAAAGAAAAAGCTGTTTGCTAATGAGAGAAGCTTTATTCCCCAAATTTCAGATCACGAATTCATTTCCCTTCTTCCTTGCTGGCTTGGCACATTTTTAAATGGCTCCGTTAAAACAGTTATTAATCCAAAATTAAATATCCATGACAAATAATCTCCCCAGAGCCAAGGAAAGTTGCCACTGCTTCCTGCTTCATTTTCTCTGCCACCAACTTGTGAATTTGCTCTTTCTAAGTCTACGTGTGAGTTGTATTAAAGTAGAAGAAATATATTCTAGGTTAAAGGGAGGCAAATCAATAAAAAGAAAATAGAGACAGTGGAAACATTTGTTACTTGAACCATAGGTTGGCATTTTTAACTTTGCTGTGTTGCTGTGTACTTCCTGTTAAGGATTGTATTTAAATATGAAAGAGCAGAAACTTTTTATTATCAGCTGTATACCTCCTGTAATAAATGAATGATAAGTGTACCTCATCAATGGTCTCAAGATTTAAACGAGCTAACCTTCGTGAAAGGCTTGGAGCAGGGCAGTGCATCTGTAAGGGCTGGTCCCTGCCAGTCGTGATCATCATTCTCTTCAGTAAGTTATTTCTGGGCATTTTGGCTATTATTTTGGCATGATGTCAGATAATATTTTTTAAAAATATCTGTCCAACATTTAATTTGGAGAGGCTCTGAGAAATTAATTTTCTATTAATAAACGTGTATCTTCTTCTATCTGAAATAAAAGTAATTTCACACATCCAGTTACATGCAGTCTTCTGGACCAGAAAACCCCTGGCAGCATTTTAAGTGGTTTAACTCTTGGGATCATAAAACGTTTCTCCCATGATGCATTTTTCTGTTCCAAAATTTCAGCAACAGCAGCCAGTCAGTTCAGCTCTGGTCAGCTGACTTACAGTCAGTGATCTTGGCATGTCACCTCTCACAAGTAACTGACAAGCACTTGTCACAAGCACACACAAGTTACACAAGTAACTCACAAGCATACACAGTGCAGCCAGTCTTGGTCATATATTTCTGCTCCAGATCCGCCTTCCTTGGCAATGACTTTTTGTCAGTTGTCACAAATCGCAAGAGAGATAAATTGGACTGAGGGTATTTTATTTCTATTTGAGGATAGTCTTTTTTCTTTTATTTTTTTTCCCCCAGAACTAAGCCTAATTTACATTCTACCAGTTACACACAATGCCGTGTTTGGAAACCTGAGTCAACAGCCAACACATTTTCTGAGGTGTATTTAAGCACTTCTTACTGCTGGCACTTCTAATTAGTGACCCTAATGGTCCACCCTTTAATTTAGCCTCAGAAGACCCCCCAGATTAACTCCTACCTCATTAACACTCTCTTCAAATTCTCCATCCAATTAAGTCTTACTATTTTTGCAAAAACCTTCGAGTTGTTTCAACATAGTATCGGCTGAAAAAAAAATGCATAACCTAAAAATTGAGAATTATGTTCTGTTTAGCGGACAAAACTGAGGACTTAAGCCCAGGACATAGCCTCTTAGCTAGTTCAGAAGAGACTGGTCTGAACAGGTGAGGAAGAAGCCAAGTAGTTGGAACATCAAAAGATTATTGTTAATTTTAAAAAATCAGATAGCTCAAGTGAAGGAATTTGACACTTTTCTATGTATGGGAAGATGCAAGGGTTTGGGTTCACTGAAATTATTCCTTTGACATGCACCTCACCCACCTTTGCCCAGCATCCTGTGCTTTTAGCATTCTGAGTCTCCGCAGGGCTCACCGTCCGGGCAACTGTAATATGATGGCTTAATGGCTGCAACATCGTTTGTTTACAGCGGTAAAGAATCCTCCTGCCAATGCAGGAGACACAGGTTTGATCCTTGGGTTGGGAAGATCCCTTGGAGAAGGGATTGGCAACCCACTCCAGTATTCTTGCCTGGGAAATCTCATGGACGGAGGAGCCTGGCGGATTACAGTCCATGGGCTCACGGAGAGTTCCAGACATGACTGAGCACCTGAGCACAGTGGCAGGCAACAGATCTTCACTCACTACAGGGCCAGTGCGACCCGCAGGAAAGCCAGGACAGGTGGGTGGAGGCTCAGAGGGCCACAGACCAGCAGAATAGGGTTTCTGGATGCAGATTTCACTCTGAGCTGGAAATGACCCATCCTTCGGGTTCCAGGAAAATCTGAGTCATTCATCTGCCAATGTCTCAGATGTAAACTGGAGCATCTCCCTGTAAGTAGTCCTCTTGACCATGAAATGGGCAATCTCTATCCTTGTCTCATATTTCTTTCTCACAGCCACTTTGTGAGGTAGGTAGCTATATGGCTCAGAGACAGTTTAACCAAAATAAAGGTCTTATTTCCCTCATGGGACAAAAAGTCTGGAGAAGTAGCAGCCAGCAGTAGCTGATCCAGCTGCTGGAGACATCGTTAGGAACCCCAGGACCTGCTCCACTATCCCTGAGTATGTGGCTTCCACCCTCATGGTCATAAGACGGCTGCCCCTCCTCCAACAACAGTATTTGTGTCCCAGGCAAGAAGTAAAAGAAGGGCAGAGAGAAAAAGGCATGTGTCAGCTAAGTCTGTTCATATTTATGAGGAAAGCAGTGAATCTCTCTTCGGAGAAGGCAGTGGCACCCCACTCCAGTACTCTTGCCTGGAAAATCCCATGGACGGAGGAGCCTGGTAGGCTGCAGTCCATGGGGTCGCTAAGAGTCAGACACAACTGAGCGACTTCACTTTCACTTTTCACTTTCATGCATTGGAGAAGGAAATGGCAACCCACTCCAGTGTTCTTGCCTGGAGAATCCCAGGGACGGGGGAGCCTGGTGGGGCTGCCGTCTGTGGGGTCACACAGAGTCGGACACGACTGAAGCGACTTAGCAGCAGCAGTGAATCTCTTGGGAGCCGGCCCACCAGGCTTGTGGTCACCTCTTATTGGCAGGAAACCAGCTATATGATCACCCCTGGGTGCAAGCAAGCCGGAGGGGGGGAGCACTTTATCTGGGGCATGTCTCCCAGACATGGTTGCAGTTCCACTGGCAAAAATGAAGGGGACTGAAAGTAGGTGGGGAGCAGCATCTGCCTCTATACTATTATTTCTATTTTACTGCTGGGGAAACAGCTTCAAAGAAGCTTCAAGGCTTACTCAAGGCCATGCATCTGGTCAGTAAAAGATGTCTGAGGACTTCCCTGTATGTTCAGTGTTTGGGAATCCACTTTCCAATTCAGAGCCATCAGGTTAGATCCCTGGTCAGGGAACTGAGATCCCACACGCCTGCAGTGCAGCCAGAAAAAAAAAAAGTCAGACTCTGCCTCCAGAACTCTCATCTATGCTGGGCATGTGTGCAGTGATGCCATGAGGAGGAACACGAAAGACACTAGTTGATATTCCTCCTCCCCCATGATACAGACACAGCACAGTCACACATGGCAGGAATGGTTGATCTGTTTGTGTACTCGTTTATTTATTCCTGTGTGATTGTGGTGTGTGTCTGTGTGTGTGCGTCCATTCCTGGGTAATCTCTTTTATTTATTTGCCAGTGATGTGGATATAATTTGTGCTTCACTGGTGCTTTTACCCAGGGAACAAAGTCTAAGTGACTTAATTCAACTGTTTACTTTGTCAGTGGGGGAACAGGAATGGTGCCAGACTTCTGATGACTTGCAGGGGGATGAGCACTCCGCTCTGTTGGAGACATGACCCTCCTCCATGAAAGAAATCCTAGAAAAATCAAAGAAGTGGGACACCTCCAGGGTCAATAAACAATATCTCTACCATGTTTCTCTAATGAGGTTGATTCAAGAATTAAAAATTACTTTCGAGAGCTGCTGGATGTGGGTCTGACTAACCAGAGAGCTGGGAGCTGCCCTGCAGAATGGACTGGAGCGTGACTTTGCTCCTTCTTCAGGGCCTGGGTACTGCCTGCAGGCTGAAGTGAGGGTGCTGCCATCCTTTTTGGCCATTTCCAAGTGGCTCGGTGGTAAGGAATCTGCCTGGCAATGCAGGAGATACGGGTTAGATCTCTGGATCAGGAAGACCCCCTGGAGAAGGAAATGGCAACCCACTCCAGTATTCTTGCCTGCGAAATCCCATAGACAGAGGAGCCTGGCAGGCTACAGTCTATGGGGTCAAAAAGAGTTGAACACAACTTAGTGACTAAACAACAACACAAAGAGTTCATTGCAATCTCCCCTTCACCTTGTACTATATATATATATGTTAATAGCTTTATCCCAGTTCAGGTCAGAGTCACAAAATCAAATCCACAGTGGTTGTTGGCACAGAAAAGCAGACCCATAGCCAAAAATACTGTTCTACTGACTTAGCCACTCCCTCCGGTGCCACAGTCACCTCCAATCCTTGGCTTGGGGAGGTTCACTGCTGGACTTGACCTTTCTTCTTCCCATGAGCTCCACCAGATTGGCCCCTTCTCATCCTTCCAGGTTTGGATTAGCTGTCTCTGGTTCTCTAGGATAGGATTAGGGTCTCTTCCAAAGGGCCCCCCTCCACCACAATGCTGCCCAGTTCTGTCCAAAATCTGAACCAACCACCCTGTGTGGTTAGTGGATAACCAGATCATCTATCATCTAAACCAGAACTCTTCAGAAGTTGAGGTAGCACCGTTAAGCATTATACAAAGACAACAAGCAGAAACCAGAATATGGGCTCAGTTCAGTTCAGTTCAGTTCAGTTACTCAGTCGTGTCTAACTCTTTGCGACCCCATGAATCACAGCACGCCAGGCCTCCCTGTCCATCACCAACTCCCGGAGTTCATTCAGACTCACGTCCATCGAGTCAGTGATGCCATCCAGCCATCTCATCCTCTGTCATCCCCTTCTCCTCCTGCCCCCAATCCCTCCCAGCTTCAGAATCTTTTCCAGTGAGTCAACTCTTCACATGAGGTGGCCAAAGTATTGGAGTTTCAGCTTTAGCATCATTCCCTCCAAAGAAATCCCAGGGCTGATCTCCTTTAGAATGGACTGGTTGGATCTCCTTGCACTCCAAGGGACTCTAAAGAGTCTTCTCCAACACCACAGTTCAAAAGCATCAATTCTTTGGTGCTCAGCCTTCTTCACAGTCCAACTCTCACATCCATACATGACCACAGGAAAAACCATAGCCTTGACTAGACGGACCTTTGTTGGCAAAGTAATATCTCTGCTTTTGAATATGCTATCTAGGTTGCTCATAACTTTCCTTCCAGGTAGTAGGCATCT
>NW_011494743.1:5240321-5241139 GCF_000754665.1 Bison bison bison | reverse complement strand
TAACTGTTGCTTCCTGACCTGCATACAGATTTCTCAAGAGGCAGGTCAAGTGGTCTGGTATTCCCATCTCTTTCAGAATTTCCCACAGTTTATTGTGATCCACACAGTCAAAGGCTTTGGCATAGTCAATAAAGCAGAAATAGATGTTTTTCTGGAACTCTCTTGCTTTTTCTATGATCCAGTGGATGTTGGCAATTTGATCTCTGGTTCCTCTGCCTTTTCTAAAACCAGCTTGAACATCAGGAAGTTCACGGTTCACGTATTGCTGAAGCCTGGCTTGGAGAATTTTGAGCATTACTTTACTAGCATGTGAGATGAGTGCAATTGTGTGGTAGTTTGAGCATTCTTTGGCACTGCCTTTCTTTGGGATTGGAATGAAAACTGACCTTTTCCAGTCCTGTGGCCACTGCTGAGTTTTTCAAATTTGCTGGCATATTGAGTGCAGCACTTTCACAGCATCATCTTTCAGGATTTGAAATAGCTCCACTGGAATTCCATCACCTCCACTAGCTTTGTTCGTAGTGATGCTTTCTAAGGCCCACTTGACTTCACATTCCAGGATGTCTGGCTCTAGGTCAGTGATCACACCATCGTGATTATCAGGGTTGTGAAGATCTTTTTTGTACAGTTCTTCTGTGTATTCTTGTCACCTATTCTTAATATCTTCTGCTTCTCTTAGGTCCATACCCTTTCTGTCGTTTATCGAGCCCATCTTTGCATGAAATGTTCCCTTGGTATGTCTAATTTTCTTGAAGAGATCTCTAGTCTTTCCCATTATGTTGTTTTCCTCTATTTCTTTGCATTGATCGCTGAGGAAG
>NW_011494743.1:5207415-5240221 GCF_000754665.1 Bison bison bison | reverse complement strand
AGGGATTTGATTTAGGTCATATCTGAATGGTCTAGTGGTTTTCCCTACTTTCTTCAATTTAAGTCTGAGTTTGGTAATAAGGAGTTCATGATCTGAGCCACAGTTAGCTCCTGGTCTTGTTTTTGCTGACTGTATAGAGCTTCTCCATCTTTGGCTGCAAAGAATATAATCAATCGATGTTGACCATCTGGTGATGTCCATGTATAGAGTCTTCTCTTGTGTTGTTGGAAGAGGGTGTTTGTTATGACCAGTGCATTTTCTTGGCAAAACTCTATTAGTCTTTGCCCTGCTTCATTCCGTATTCCAAGGCCAAATTTGCCTGTTACTCCAGGTGTTTCTTGACTTCCTACTTTTGCATTCCAGTCCCCTATAATGAAAAGGACATCTTTTTTGGGTGTTAGTTCTAAAAGGTCTTGTAGGTCTTCATAGAACCGTCCCCAGTGATTTCAGAGAAGTGAAAATAGGAGCATAAAAAAGGGTACATCTTACAATCAGCAAAATGTGGCATTTAACGTTACAGATTCTGTTTGGACAAGTGAAAAACATACCTTACATGGTCTTTGTGAGCATTCTGTTGTTTCTGTTTGTCTGTTTATTTGTTTCTTAAGTGATAGAACCCAGAATGGGCCAGAGTTTAGGGAAGTGACCACTTTGGTGCACTGATTGTAGGGCTGGAACTTGGTTCAATGTATCTGGAAGATATTTGACACTGCACATCAAAGGCCTTAAAATGATTCATAACCTCTGACTCAGCACTCTATCCCTGGGAATCGCTCCTATGGAGATAATCAAGGTCATGAAAAAAATTTGTCCATGTTCATCATAGCATTAACAAAAAATGGGAAATAATTTAATAGTCAGCCTATAAATAGTTTAAGTAAATTATCATACAAACCTTTTGGTAGAATACAAAGAGCCACTCAAAAATTATGTTGTAAAAGTAGATGTAATGACATCTTGTTAATCAGAAAAATATTTACAAGGTAATTCATAATTTAGTTTTATCTATAAAATATTTGTAAAAAAGAGAGCTGTGTATATTTTCTTTTTATGCCAGAAAATTTCTCTATTTCTAGTAATTTGTTTTTTTCTTTATGTTTTTTAATATTTTCTAATTGTGAATATAAAAAACTTAAAATTACCCCCCACAATGAACCTAATATGTACTTTTATATAAAAGTAAATTTTCAGTGGTGTTTTCATGTTTTTATATTACATCTGACTTTCAGAAAAGAGGTATTTCTGAAATACATTTCCCCCAAGGCTGAGAGCTGGTTTGGGGTAACAAAGTCAAACTGGACAAACATGTTTGTTTGGGGCATACAAACAGCGAATTTTGTAGTAAGCTCATACTTTTATACTGTTCCTCTAAAGAGTTTTTTTAGAGAGATAAAATAGGTTTTCCTGCTTGTCTTTTTAAATGGACCTATCTAGATTGGCTTCTCAGCCACCTTAATAAATATCTAGAAAACCTATATGCATCTTCCAGCAGAAAGGCTGAGCCCCCAGGCCTTCGGGCCCCAAATTCCTGCCGCCCTGCAGAGTGATGCTGTCCCACTCTGCTCCTTGACAGCAAGGAGAGCAGCTTTGCCAGGGCAGGTCCCAGCCCTGGTCCAGGAACACTCAGCATCTTCCCGGCACAGAAGCAGCTGCAGTTTCATGACTTCCAGCCTAGTGGTGTGAGGACTTTCTGATCTCTCGGGATCCCTCTTTTTCCCCATTACTCCTCCAACCCTTCCAATCCCTTGTAAGCAAACTTCTGTATCAAACTACCTCTTTTTGAAATCCCTAGATGGTTTCTATTGTCTGGGTTGCGCCATGAGTGATGTACCATCATGGTTCAGATGACCAGATGCAGCATATTTCATATTTTAACATTCTGGTAACTGACATTTCAGCACCCCTCCAAAAAGTTGGAAACCCTAACTGGAGAGTTTGGAAACCTGTCTCCCTCATGCTTTGAATGCTCTTTAAGATGGGAGAAATTCTTGCTGTGATAACTGCCTGGAACATAGAAGCGTTCAGGCCATAAGGGTCTGAGTAACTGCTCAGGCTTCAGCTGTCAGTAGTAAGGAAGCCCACCACCTCCACCCCAAGACCCAGTAAAAGCCAGCACAGAAGAAATGACATTGGCATCCAAATGAAATATGCCTGACAGAGAGCTGGGAGCTGCTACAGGGATGTTTTATGGGGTCGGGGAGGGGAAGTATGTCTTGGGGTGGGGCAGAGCAAGGGCTTATTGAGAAAATGTGAAGCTGAGGTTTAAGCAGTGAGAATGGGAAGTGAAAGAACATTCATGGGGGACACTAGATGTTTTTTATGTTTCCTTGTTAGGCCTAGATGCCTAACAAGGAAAGTTAGCTAAACAAATCCTCCAGGTCTCTTTGACTTGGGGGGCTTAGACCAGAATTCCTCCTGGTTAAAACACCACCAGGAGTCACTTTGTATTTAGAATACAGAAAACTAGCAACATGGTATTTTATTTATTTAGGTAATTAATGTGATGTTTGTTTGTTTAGTATTTTGGCCATGCCATGTGGCATGAAGGATGATTCCCTGGCCAGGGGTCAAACCTAGGCCTCCCCGGTGAAAATATCAAATCCTAACCACCAGGGAACTCCCCAAAGTGTTATTTCATTATTTTTAAAAATAATTTTAAATTTTATTTATTTATTTTTGGCTGTGCTGAATCTTTGCTCTTGGGTGGGCTTTTCTGTGGTTGCTGCAATTGGGAGCTACTCTCTCGTTGGTTCTCAGACTTCTCATTGTGGTGGCTTCTCTTGTTGTAAGCACGGGCTTCAGGTCTTGGGGGCATCAACAGTTGCCGCTTCTGGACTCCAGAGCACAGGCTCAGTAGTTGCGGGGTACTGGCTTAGTTGCTCTACAGCATCTGGAATCTTCCCAGATCAGGGATCAAACCTGTGTCTCCTGCTTTGGAAGGCAGATTCTTCACCATGGAGCCACCAGAGAAACCCCCAGATGAGGTATTTTAAGGGGGTCAACAACCCCTGCCCCCAACACACACACACACACACACACACACACGCACACTACTGACTTCTGGTGGACTCTGCCCCATTTCTCTAACAGCAGAAATCCCAAGCTGGAGACACTGTTGGATTCCCTTCATTTTTCCCTCCCACCCAGAGAGCAGTGTGGGGCTCACCCAGAACCACGGGACTGAATGGATGGGCTTAGAACAAGAGTTGTGGTCATATATGGAGGTAACTGAGAGCCAGTCCTGGGTCTTAGTCATGTCTATATCCCAGAAGAGCAGCATGCAGTCGGCACTCAATAAATATTTATTGAATCAAATTCACACTACCCTTCTGTGCATGTCCTCTTCTTTGCATCTTCTCTACAAGTCTACCAACTGGAAAGGACTTTGCAATTCTGTTTCTGAGCCAAATACACAACATCATTTCTTTGAGAAAACTTCTGGGACTTGGATTCTTTTTGAGAAATCCCCAGCAATAGGGAGTCCAACCAAACGGTGTAAGGATAAAGAGAAACAGTGATCAATGTATTTTTGCTGACTGGTGTGCAGCTCAGATGCTAACTAGTACCATGTGAGCAGGCCTCATCAGACGTGTAACAGCAACAAAATGGCTCACTTCTTGGGCGAGACTCACTTGAAATCTCTTTAGAAGAAAGAAGGTAGGAGATGCACTTCCCCTTCTGAGAAGTAACTTGGCAGGGCTCGCTAATTAAAGTTAAAAGCAAATGTCTGAGTCACACTTCCTGGCTTTCTGGCTCCTTCCTTTTGGTCTCCCACTTATTTCTGAACCATGTGCTGCTCTGCTGGAAAACACTGTGGGTAACACGTTTGACACTAACATAGACACTAATGATTTTAAGTTTTTCCCACCAAATCTGAGGGTTTGTCTGAGATGCAAATAAATATATGCTTTGGGCTGTGAATTTTCTGGTTGCTATGAATTTTTGAGTTCCACATGGCTTGTTTTCTTTTTTCTCTAAAGCAACAAAGGTTTTGTACACACACCAAATGCACGTGTGTGTACTGGGGGAGAGGGTTAGGTGGGAACTTACTGATCCCAGGATGATAAAGTCCTGTGGGGCCAGGAATGTCATTGTCACTTTTCTCACAGGGAAAGGGAGTGGAAACTTTCAATTCTTGGTTTCACAGCACACGTTTCTAAAGGAAACTCCTTATGGTTTTGTAATTGATTTTCAATTTTTTTGTGTGAGAAATAATACTGCAAGTCTGGCAATAAAAAGCATGGGTTCCTTTCTTGCATGGTACAAACCATTGAGTTCAGTTGTTTCTCCTGGAACTCACTCTCCTGTTTCTAAATAACATGCCCATGCTGCAGTTTCTTGATTTATTAGTGTTAGAAGTGATCTATTGGCTTCATATTCAATTAAGTAACGATTTTGCACTCTTACAGATCACTCTGTAAAAGTTTCCATTTCACCCGTTCTCCTAATATGCTGCTTCCAGAATTAAACCAGTCGTCAGCGTTTACATTAGTACAACCTTGTCAGTATTGATCACTGCTCAAGCAGAGAGACACTTTCACCTTTTTATCTCTCGTACAAGTTTTGGTTTTCCTGGAGTTTATCCCTGCCTCAGTTTTTATCATTTACTTCATTTTCTACTTTTCAGTTTCTATGTCTTCCCTGTATCTCCTAATGGATCTGTCGAGTGTCTACAGATACATTTTCTAAATGAGCAACCATATCAGATGCTTCATGATTTCCTAAAGACTTTCCTTCCACAACTCTCTATCTTTCTCCTTTATTCTGGACTTATTGCAGACTGTATCCCACATTTCCCCTCATCCTTCTGGGTTCTTTCTCTGGCTTGATGGATTTAAAGTTTTCCTCTTTTTCTTTCTGTTTTTTCTGTTATTTTACTGAAGTAAAATCCTCCAGTAGCTTCCCAATATTGCTTGCTTGAGAAGCAAGCTTTTTGAAACAGTACCCATCTAAGAATATTTGCTTTAAAATTTGATTGATAGCTTGAAAATATAAACCCTTTGATTCAAAACTGACCTTGCTTTTATTTTTAAATGGATGGCTTCCATTATGCTTTGAGAAAGCCAATGTCTTTATGTCGCCCAGTCCTTTTGTGTGAGACCCATTTATTCCCCTCTGTGGAAGCTTTCAGAATCTTTTCTTTTTTGTTGCTGATGTGCCTTGATACCGAGCTCTCTTCAGATTCCTGAACTGGATGACATTTATGCCATCTCAACTTCAGGAAAGTTTTCTTGTAATGTTTCTTTAATAACTTCCTCCCCTGCTGCCCTTTCCTTTCTGTTACTCCAGACTGATTATATAATTTTATTATCTTCTCTGCCCTATCACTGGCATATTTACCTTTTTGTTCTGTCCTCTGGGGGAGTTCCTATACTTTATTTTCTACTTCTGTTATTTGATTTTTTTTTAAATTTTAGTTACATTTAAATTTTTCAGGGCTGGTTTACACTCTCTGTTGCTCCTTTTTCATAGTATTCTGTTCTTGTTTTTCTTTGTCACTTTCTGCTAGGGCTGAAATGTATTTTCTTCTCTCTCCCTAAGAGGATTAAGCTAGTGAGTAGGAATATTCATGTGGTTGGGGGAAGGGTCCAGGCATCTTTCTCCACTTGGAGCACAGGCAGGGCTTGCAGACTGGTCCATATCAGGGGTAGGGGTCCAGGTTGCATGGTCAGGCCTGGCCTTGCCCCCAGTGACCAGGAACAGGATTTTTTTTTTTTTTTTTAGGTTCTGGGGATTCTGTAGAGAAGAATCTTTCCATCTTCTGCTCATAGTAGAGGTGCCCAGATGCCTGTATTTGGGGACATGCTAAGAAAACAAAAGAGGGACCCACTCAGGACACAGACTTCTATTTCATATGTTTACTGTGAGCCCATACCTCTCTGCTACCTCCACTGTGCCCATGTCTCCTGAACCTGAAATGCCTAAAGGGAATCTTTTTCTCTAGAAACTTCTCATCTCTTGTGGGTGACATTAGTATCGTACCTGTTTGGGGGTGACAAACTGCATCCATCTAAGATGCTAAATTTAGATGTTTATATTGTGTATAATGAAAAAGGATATAACAAATATCATATACATATGATCTCAAAAAAATGACATAACTGTCATATTCCAAGATAAAAAGATGGTAAACTTAGTTGATAAATGTTGTATGTATTATATATATATATATGTATATTTTGCTGAGCCATGTCTCAGTTGCAGCAAGCAGGATCCTTTTTTTTTGCTCCAGCTATGACATGTAGGATCTTTAGTTGTGGTATGCACTCTTATTTGCAGCATGTGGGATCTAGTTCCCTGATCAGGGGTCAAATCCAGGCCCCTGCATTGGGAATGTGGAGTCTTAGCCACTGATCACCAGGGAAATCACAATGTTGTGAAGACAAAGGAGAAGTTCTTGAAGGAAATTAAAGTGCTACTCCAGTGAACACAGGAAAGATAAGAAAGCAAAACAGCCTTATTGCTGATGTAGAGGATAGTTTTAATGGTCTGGATAGAAGATCAAACCAGTCACAACATTTCCTGAAGCTAAAGCCTAACCCAGAGCCAGGCCCAAATTCTCTTCAATTCTATGAAGGCTGAGAGAGGTGAGGAAGCTGCAGAAGAAAAGTATAAAGCTAAGAGAGGTTACTTCATGAGGTTGAAGGAAAGGAACCATCTCCGTAAGATAAAAGTGCAAGGTGAAGCAGCAAGTGCCGATGTAGAAGCTGCAGTAAGTTATCCAGAAGGTCTATCTTGGATAATTGAAGGTGGCTACACTAACCCACAGATTTCCAACATAGACAAACAGCCTTCTAGTGGAAGAAGATGCTATTTAGAACTTCCATAGCTCAAGAAAAGAACTTACTGCCTGACTTCAAAGTTTCAAAGGACAGGCTGACTCTTCTTAGGGGCTACTGTAGCTAGTGACTTAAAGTCAGTGTCATTATCTATCTAAAAATCCTAGAGGCCTTAAGAATTATGCTGAATCTGCTTTGCCTGTGTTCTGTAAATGGAACAACAAAGCCTGAACGACAGCACATCTGTGTACAGCCTCATTTACTGATTACACCCACTGTTGAGACCTATTGCTCAAAGAAACAGAGATTCCTTTCAAACTATGACTATTCATTGACAATGCACCAAGAACTCTGATGAAGATGTATGAGATTAATGTTGTTTTCATGCCTGCTAATGCAAAATCCATTCTGCAGCCCATGCATCAAAGGGTCATTTCAACTTTCTGTTTAAGAAATACATTTCACAAGTCTATAATTGCCACAGAGAGTGATTCCTGTGATGGGTCTGGGAAAAGTCCATTGAAAATCTCTGGAAAGGATTCACTATTCTAGGTGCCATTAAGAATGTTGGTGATTCATGGGAAGAGGTCAAAATATCAATACGAACAGGAGTTTGGAAGAAGTGGACTTCAACTCTCTTGGATGACTTTGAAGTGGGGAGGGGACTTCAGTGGGGGAAGTAACAGCAGATGTGGGGAAATAGCAAGAGAATTAGAAGTGGAGCCTGAAGATGGGACTGAATCTCTGTAACTTCCTGATAAAACTTGAGTGAATGAGGAGTTACTTCTCATGAATGAGCAAAGAAATGGTTTCTTGAGATGGAAACTACTTCCAGTAAAATCACTGTGAAGATTGTCAAAGTGACAACAAAGAATTTCAAATACTACAAACACTTAGTTGATAAAGCAGTTGCAGAATTTGAGAAGATTGATCCCAATTTTAAAGAAAGTTCTATTGTGGAAAAAGTGCTATCAAACAGCAATGCGTGCTACAAAAATAAATAAATAAATAAATAAAATGATCTGTGAAAGAAAAAGTCAGTTGATACAGCAAACTTCATTACCTTGTTTTAAGAAATTACCACAGCCACCTAACCCTTCAGAACCACCACCCTGACCGGTCAGCAGCCATCAACATAGAGATGAGAACTCCCTGGTGGCGCAGTGGATAAGAATCCAAGAATCCCCCTGCCAGTGCGGGGGGCATGGGTTCAATCCTTGGTTTGCGAAGAGTCCATGTGCCATGGAGCAACTAAGCCTGTGTGCCACAACTACTGAGCCTGTGTTCTGGAGCCGGGAGCTGTACCTACTGAGCCTTCGTGCTGCAGTTACTGAAGCCCACAAGCTCTAGGGCCTGCAAGCCATAACTACCGAAGCCCATGCACCTAGGGTCGGTGCTCTGCAACAAGAGAAGCTACCACAATGAGTAGCCCACGCACTGCAAGAAAGAGTAGCCCAGGCTCACCGTAACTAAAGAAGGCCTGCGTAACACCAACAAAGACCCAGTGCAGCCAAAAATAAAAATGAATAAATAGAATTTTTTTAAAAATGGAGATGAAACCCTCCACTAGCAAAAAGATCATGTCTCTCTGAAGGCTCAGATGATGGGCAACCTTCATTAGCAACAAATGATTTTTTAATGAAGGTATACACATAGTTTTTGTTTTTATTTTAGACTTAAGGCTACTGCACATTTAGTAGACTATAGTATAGTATAAACATAACTTTTATATGCATGGGAAGCCACATAATTCAGGTGACTCCCTTTATCGTAACAGTCACTTTATTTCGATGATCTGGAATCAAATCCACAGTATCTCCCAGGTCTGTATTGTGTAACTGTGGTAAGTAATAAGGAAAACCACAGTAAGAGGAGGGCCCACTTTGGCTTTGTGGGGATTGGGAAGGCTTCCTTGGGAAAGTAACTTTAAACTGAGATGCGATGTTTGAGTAGGAACTCCTGGAGGAGTGAGGGAATAGGCAGTGGAAGAGAGTGTTCTAGACAGGAGAAAAGCAGCAGAGGGAGGGATAGAAGAGGGGGTGTTTGAAGAACTCAAAGCAAAGTTGTGGCTTATTCTTCAAAAGTTTCCAGCTTGTTTAAGAATGAGTTGAAGCAAACTGATGTTCCAGGGCCAGAAAGATCCTTGAGGCCACAAATGCGATTTTGATCTTTATTTGGAAAGTGATAGCAGATCATGAAATGGTTTATAGCAAAGGAGAACATGGTTTTATTTTTGTTTGTTGGTTGTTTTGTGAAAATATCTTGGGTTTCTGAATGCAGGAAAGGTTGGCAGCTAGCAAGCACCAACGAGAAGTAACAGTTGAGTGGTCCAAGTGAGAAAGCCAGTGGGTGGGCAAAACTGGTGATGAAGATGGACGGAAGTGATATTTAGGGGGTGAGTATTAGTGGGCTTTAGGAAGAGGTGCATTAGGAAGGGTGAGGGTGAGGGAGATGTCCAGAGTTAAGTATTGGTGCCGTTTGGGGAAGCTAGGGGAAGGTTTTGGGGGGAGGGAAGGGAGAACATGAATTTGATCCTTGACATGTCGTGTGTGAGATATTTTGAGCCATCAGAGCAGAGGTGCTGAGTGCAGAGGGGCCACTGGATTTAGAAGCCAGAGGTGGAGGCACTGTGGGCTGGAGGTGTATATTTGGATGCCAAGGGCACACTGACTGTTGGCACCTGCTTCCTGTGGCGCTGTCACACGCCTTAACAAGGGCAAGGTGTCAACGATATAAACAGGCAGAGACCTCAACGAAAATCTTCGCTCAAATGCAATCAGTGAACAGGCTGACAGCTCACGGTGTGCCAGGCTCCATCCTAGAGGCTGAGAGGGAGTTAAGGAGCATAGAATTGACACTCTAGCTGGAAAACAAACAAGAGGAAACCCAAATAAGAATATGGAAGCCAAAATGCAGAGCGCCATGCGAGGCTTTAAATCAGCAGGCGGAGACTGCTGAGAAGGAAGCAGAAACATGAGCCTCTTGGTTTTTCTCATGGGCTGGAAGATATACCACCCCAGTGTCCATTCTCCTGCCTCTTCGGGAGCCCTGCTGTCACAATTTATCACTTACCTCTTGCTATGTGCACACGTGCATGCTTACTGCTTCAGTTATGTCTGACTCTTTGCGACCCCATGGACTGTAGTCCGCCAAGCTCCTCTGTCCATAGGATTCTCCAGGCGAGAGTGGGTTGCCGTGCGCTCCTCCAGGGGATCTTCCCAACCCAAGGATTGAACCCTTGTCTCTATGTCTCCTGCTTTAGCAGGCAGGTTCTTTACCACTAGTGCCACCTGGGAAGCCCATCTCTTGCTATCAGTTCAGTTCAGGGTCTCAGTCGTGTTCAGCTCTTTTTAACACCATGGAGTGCAGCAGGCCAGGCCTCCCTGTCCATCACCAACTCCCGGAGGTTACTCAAACTCATGTCCATTGAGTCAGTAATGCCATCCAACCATTTCATCCTCTGTCATCCCCTTCTCCACCCACCTTCAATCTTTCCCAACATCAGGGTTTTTTCAAATGAGTCAGCTCTTTGCATCCGGTAGCCAAAGTATTGGAGTTTCAGCTTCAACATCAGTCTTTCCAATGAACATTCAGGACTGATGTCCAACCAGGATGGACTGGTTGGACCCCCTTGCAGTCCAAGGGACTCTCAAGAGTCTTCTCCAACACCACAGTTCAAAAGCATCAATTCTTGGGCATTCAGCTTTCTTTATAGTCCAACCCTCATGTCCATACATGACTACTGGAAAAACCATAGCCCTGACTAGATGGACCTTTGCTGACAAAGTAATGTCTTTGCTTTTTAATATGCTGTCTAGGTTGGTCATAACTTTTCTTCCAAAGAGTAAGCATCTTTTAATTTCAAGGCTGCAGTCACCATCTGCAGTGATTTTGGAGCCCCAAAATATAAAATCTGCCACTATTTCCCCATCTATTTGCCATGAAGTGATGGAACCAGATGCCATGATCTTCGTTTTCTGAATGTTGGGCTTTAAGCCAACTTTTTCACTCTCCTCTTTCACTTTCCTCAAGAGGCTCTTTAATTCTTCACTTTCTGCCATAAGGGTGGTGTCATCTGCATATCTGAGGTTATTGATATTTCTCCCAGCAATCTTGATTCCAGCTTGTGCTTCTTCCAGCCCAGCGTTTCTCATGATGTACTCTGCATATAAGTTAAATAAGCAGGGTGACAATATACAGCCTTGATGTACTCCGTTTCCTATTTGAAACCAGTCCGTTGTTCCATGTCCAGTTCTAACTGTTGCTTCCTGACCTGCATACAGATTTCTCAAGAGGCAGGTCAGGTGGTCTGGTATTCCCATCTCTTTCAGAATTTTCCACAGTTTATTGTGATCCACACAGTCAAAGGCTTTGGCATAGTCAATAAAGCAGAAATAGATGTTTTTCTGGAACTCTCTTGCTTTTTCTATGATCCAGTGGATGTTGGCAATTTGATCTCTGGTTCCTCTGCCTTTTCTAAAACCAGCTTGAACATCAGGAAGTTCACGGTTCACGTATTGCTGAAGCCTGGCTTGGAGAATTTTGAGCATTACTTTACTGGCATGTGAGATGAGTGCAATTGTGCGGTAGTTTGAGTATTCTTTGGCATTGCCTTTCTTTGGGATTGGAATGAAAACTGACCTTTTCCAGTCCTGTGGCCACTGCTGAGTTTTTCAAATTTGCTGGCATATTGAGTGCAGCACTTTCACAGCATCATCTTTCAAGATTTCAAATAGCTCCACTGGGATTCTATCACCTCCACTAGCTTTGTTCGTAGTGATACTTTCTAAGGCCCACTTGACTTCACATTCCAGGATGTCTGGCTCTAGGTCAGTGATCACACCATCGTGATTATCTGGGTCACGAAGATCTTTTTTGTACAGTTCTTCATTGTATTCTTGCCACCTGTTCTTAATATCTTCTGCTTCTCTTAGGTCCATACCCTTTCTGTCCTTTATAGAGCCCATCTTTGCATGAAATGTTCCCTTGGTATCTCTAATTTTCTTGAAGAGATCACTAGTCTTTCCCATTCTATTGTTTTCCTCTATTTCTTTGCATTGATCACTGAGGAAGGCTTTCTAATCTCTCCTTGGTCGTCTTTGGAACTCTGCATTCAAATGGGTATATCTCTCCTTTCTCCTTTGCTTTTTGGCTTCTTTTCTTTTCACAGCTATTTGTAAGGCCTCCTCAGATAGCCATTTTGCTATACAAGATAGCAAATGCCAGAGTCTCTTCTGTCCTGACCCCCAGAAATAGCCACCCCTTCCTCCTGCATGCCTTTACTTTCCTCCCTCACTCTCTCATTCCTTCTCTATCTCATCACCAGACATCTGTTAGGAGGGAGCACAGACTCACAGAATGTGAAGATTAAACCACTGAGCACTGAATTGAGCTCTCTGTTAAAGTGGGGAATAGGGAGAGCCCCAGGCAGAGTCATCAAAGCCCTCACTCAGTACATATGCCCAGACTCCCCAACTCGGAGCATCTGGATACTCCCTGGGGGCTTCTGCAACTTCTCTCTGGGGTCACCCCATCCTCATGGTCATGTTAAATTCCCTGGTACGCTCCATGACAGTGGGTTTTCCTGCCTATTCTCCAACCTCCCAAGACAAACCTTCAGGTTCTGACCAAATACTGTTGGCTTTGCTTCTTGACTTCCACATGAACTTCCCTGGGCAAAGTGCTAGGGTGGGCACCACACGACAGCCTAGTCCAGTGGCCTCCTTGAGCAAAGTCAGGGGGAGAGGAGATGCTGGGAAGTATTGTCACACATCTGTATGTGCACTGTGAATCATGGGGCCACTGACTGGTGACCCAGAGCAAGACCCTTCCTTCCTGGTGTTTTTGTGTCAGCCTCTCAGGGGAGCCATCACGGCCCTGGGATTTCTCTGAGTGCTGGACTGTAGGGTGTATCTCAGGAGCACTGGAAGCTTCTTTATCTCGAGGGAAGTAACTGCTCCTCTGTTCTATGGAACCAACAAGCCGAGACCTGAATTCATGCTATATCCCACACAACTCAAGCACCCAACAAAAGTCTCTCACCTTGTCATCTAAGTGCCAGGTGTGGTGATGGCTTGGATCCTGGACTGGCATGGGGGGTGGGGGTCAACACTGCTGAAGAAAAAAAAAGTGGTATTGGGGCAATTGGCAGTTAGAGAAATGTTAATTGCTCAAATTTTTATTTTTGAGTTGTGGTTATGTAAGAGAATATCATTTTACTTAGGAGGTACATATAAAGTACTAAGGGGCTTAGGGTTTGAGTCTCTGTGATTTACTCAAATATTTAGCAAAAATAAGAAAGGAGTAAATAGTGTATATATTTCATATCACCCAACCATATAAACTGAAAGAGAGAAAAGAGTAATAAAGTGAAAAATGGAAAAATGTGAACAACAGGTGACTATACGAAAAATATGAGAGTCCAGGGCAATATTCTTGCAATTTCTCAGCAGGTCTGAGGGCTTTTTTCCCCTTTGATAAAAATTTTAATTTGTTAAAAGCTCTGCTGCTAACCCTGCTAAGTCACTTCAGTCGTGTCCAACTCTGTGCGACCCCATAGACGGCAGCCCACCAGGCTCCCCCGTCCCTGGGATTCTCCAGGCAAGAATACTGGAGTGGGTTGCCATTTCCTTCTCCAATACATGAAAGTGAAAAGTGAAAGTGAAGTCGCTCAGTCGTTTCCAACTCTTAGCGACCCCATGGATTGCAGCCTACCAGGCTCCTCCATCCATGGGATTTTCCAGACAAGAGTACTGAAGTGGGGTGCCATTGCCTTCTCCATTTAAAGGCTCTACATTGAATAAATATGCTGTTTTCATGCAGTAGGCATACTGGAGTACTCAGTAGTAAGAGCATGAAGTGGTAGCCATTCTTGTTAAGCTCTGCACGGGTCTTCCCTCCCCTTCTCCAGAAAGCATAGCTCCATGCAGATCCTTGGATCCTGCCCAGATCATTTCAAAATCAGCCACACAATTCTGAATACCTGCATGGCCCAGAAGTATTGCTAATGGGCTCCTCTACTAGAAGTTACTTTGACATTTGACTTAATGACTTTCCCTCCTTCTCAGTTTGCTTTGAAAGACTAAGTGGTTTTCCAAACTTGACAGAGTCCGATTGGCCTTTGAAGGCAGCCTTTAGCATCGAACTCATGGCCTTGCACTTTGCATCTGAAAGTTCCATTAGATTTTCCCAAGCTTTATCCCAAGGACTTGCTCCAGCTACTACCACCATTAATATTACATATCTTGGCAAAGGACCTCAGAGTAAGTGCTTCTGGAAACTGGCACATCAGGAGGATCTTCCCTTGGGCCTTTCTCAAGAGTACACGTTTCTGAGCCTGCTGAACCAATGCCACTCAGAAGGGGTTCACTCAAGCCAGTGCTCTAAGACCATCAGTCCACTTGGGGGGAAGCCAAAATTCCCAGAAGCATAGCCACTCCTATGCATGTGGGAACCTGGGGGAGGGGAAGGTCTCTAGAACTGGGAAGGAGTCATGTAGAGCAAGCTGCTCTGAGAGAAGCTATGACCTTCAGGAAGGGCCAAGGTCAGCCACAAGCACCCTCATGGAATAAAAGCCCTAAGACTCATACACTCCACCCTCTGACCTCCTGCAGAGGCTCCCCTGACAAACTCAATCAGAAGCCAGAGGATGAGGGGTCTATGGATACAAGGACCCCTGAGCACAGAGTGTGGGCCTAGAGGGCCAGTGGGAACATATCTGGCATAGTCCATTTCCTCATCAGTAAAAAGGGATGTTGTCAGGGTTAAATGAGACAGTGAAAGTGGAGGGCCTATTGATTTAAACTTCAGAAAGGAAGGCTTTGTGGGGAGGCTCTTCCAGGAGGGAGCTGTATGCTTCTGCTTTGCTTCACCAGGAAGAAGAGGGGTCAAGAGTGCTGCTGATGCTGCTAGAAAGTACTTTCTGATTTCAAAACTTACTACAAAGCTACAGTAATCAAGACAGTATGGTACTGACTGAAGGACAGACAGCTCGATGGGACAGAATGAAGCATCCCGAAAAAAAAAAACAAACCTTTCATGTTTTAGTCAGTTGATTTTCGACAAAGATGCCAAGACAATTCAACATGGGAAAGAATAGTCTTTTCAACAAATGGCTCTAGGACAACTCAATATTTACATGCAAAAGAATGAATGCATACCCATATCTTATATTGCATACAAAAATTAACCCCAAATGAATCTAAGACCTAAAACTATAAACTCTAAGCAGAAAACAGGTATAAATCTTCATCACCTTGGATTAGGCCAGGATATCTTAGATGTAACACTTAAAGCACAAGTAACCAAAGTAAACTATATCACTTTGACTTCATCAAAATTTAAAATGTTTGTTCTTCAGAGGACACCCTCAAGAAATTGAAAAGGCACCCCTAGAATGGGACAATATTATTGCAATTTATATATCAAAAAGGGACTCACATCCACAATACACAAAGAATTCTTACAACTCGATAATCAAAAGATAAATAACCCACTTTAGACATGAACAAGTAATTTGAATAAACTTTTCTACGAAGAAGATACACAAATACCCAATAAAAAACACATATACAAAGATATGTATATTAACATCCTTTTGAGCATCAAACCAAATCAAAAGCACAGTGAATTAACATTTCATACCCACTAGGATGGCTATAATGAAAATGACAGACAATGTAAGTGTCAGCAGTGATGTGGAAAAACAGGAATCTTCTAAATCACCACCCCCATCTCCCACCATGTGCCCTCCCCCGACCCGGCAGGGCTGTGATGCTCCTCTGGGCTGTCACGACTTTCTCAGGTATTGCTGTCTACTCGCTCTGCCCCAGCAAAAGGCTGTAGAATAAATTGTTTAGAAAGTAAGGGAAAAACAGGAAGAAAGGAGAAGAAAAATGGGAAGTGAAAGGAGAAAATGGCATAGGACAAGTCATTTTTTGGTTTTTAATAAATTCTGTTTCCATCACAAAAAATATTTTGTGGCTTGAGTCACAATCTGTTTTTTTTTTAATATCTATTTATTTAGCTGTGTCAGGTCTTAGATGCATCATGCGAAGTCTTTCATTGCAAGGCATGGACTCTAGCTGTGGGGCTCTGGCTCGGTAGTTGCCGCTCGAAGGCTTAATTGCTGCAGGGCATGTGGGGCCTTAGTTCCCTGACCAGGGATCGAACTTGTGTCCCCTGCATTGCCAGGTAGATTCTTACCCAGTGGACGACCAGGAAAGTCCCACCATCTATTTTATTCATGCAGTTCCCTCTATCTGTAATTGCCTCTACCCTTAACTTTCAAAATTCTAGTCACTCGTCAACACAGAGAACAAGTGTCTCTCCGTGGAGCCTCCTCTGATCTCTCTCACACACACACACACAAACAAAACTGCTTGCTAGTTCTCCTGGGTTCCTATAGCACTGTGTACAAGCTTCTGTCACAACACTTAAGAAATTATACGACTGATTTGGGTCTGTAGCCCCCACTAGACTTTGTGCTGTAAGAGCAGGAGTCCCCCTTTGCTAGCACTTAGCACAAGGCTGGCACATAGCAAGGGTTGAATGAACCATCCAGTTGATTCCGCACAGAAAACAAGCTCCTGGTGTCGGACAGCTGGCGGAGTTTTCTGTGTTCTTGGGTAGTGGGGTTTCTTTTTTTTATTTAAATGTATCCAGGTGGCTTACAGTGAACAATCATGTTAATTTTGCAAGGGGACATGTTCTATAGGACCATAGCGAGCTGATTTAACCCAGTCTTCTGGCAACTACAGAAAACTACCAGGAACTCACCCACAGCATTTTCGCGTGTGCCCCAGCCCTTGGCAGCGAATGAGTTACAGTGGCTCATCAGTAACAGCCTGTGCATCTTCAGCTTCTGTTAGATCATAAATAAATTAACATGACAAGACTTTGAATTCAGAGAACAATACCAAAACATAAAGAACAGCAGAAAGTAATCCAAGTGCCATTAAAGGGGAAGAATTCAATACAACATACAGGATTCTTTCTAAGCCTGAATTCCCTCAGAGGAAAGATCCCCAAGTGTCCAACACGGGAGCCAATTTAAACCTCTATCCTATAATTGTAAATTCAGAAACTCAGGTGACCTGGCATGCGTTGTGTAGCTGGCACAGAGACCTTGGCATCTTTTATCATTTGTATTTGATTTCACAGTTAAATGTAGACACGGGAAGCAACCCCACCGCCCTTCTTTCCTCCTTCTTCCTCCCTCCTTTCTCTCCATCTCCCTTGCTCAGACACCACTGGGTTGGGAGGATCTGGCTCCGTTCCAGGTTGCACCAAACATCTGGAACCATTTTCTATTGTTCTTGATCTGAGTTTGAAAAACCACAAATCACTTTGCTAAGCATCATTTCCCCTTCATTTTTAAACCTACCTAGATTTCAGATGTATTTATTTCTTGAGCTTCTGATTCACGTATACCTTACTCATCAAAGTACACTTTTTCCCCCTAGCTTTTTATGAGCCATTTGTTACCCAAGATGCTTAGGCAATCTTTGTAGTCTTTGTCAGCATCTTTCAACCTTTTTTTTCTTCCTTCTGGGAAGGCAGATCATTGACAGAATAAAGAAATAAGCTTCAGGAACCCACAGCACTCTCATCCCCGCCCCACCATACCACCCAAGAAAAGCTGATGATCAGGTCAGAATGGAGAAACCATGTGCAAAGGAGTACATCCACCTGGCAAAGAGGCCTGTCAGGACACAAAGCCGAGGCTTATTAGTGCTTTGGAGCAATGTGTGCAGATAAACTAGAATGAGCACATAAAAGGATTTGTGTATATATAACGAGAGGATACATCACAAGCACTCTCACTAAATGATTTTTTAAAACATTTTTTTGTTACGGTAAAATATCCATAAGATTTACCCCGTTAATCATTTTTAAGTTACATAGTTCAGTGACATTAAGTACATTCACACTGTTGTGCAACCATCACCACTATCCGTCTCCAGAAGTTTGTCATCCTCCCAAACTGGAATTCTGTATGCATCAAACAGTAACTCCTCACTCCCTTCTTCCCTCCCAGCCCCTGTAACCACTATGGCTCAATGGATCTGACTATTCTAGATACTTCATTTAAGTGGAATCATATTATAAGTGGAATCCTTTTTTGTCTGGCTTATGTTACTCAGCATAATACTTTCACGTTTCAACCATTTTGGAACCTCATTCCTTTTGAAGGCTGAATAATACTCCAGTTGTATGTATAAACCACATTCCATTTATCCAATTATCCATCAGTGGACATTTGAGTAATTTCCACCTTTCGACTACTGTAAACAGTGCTGCTGTGAACATTAGTGCACAAGTATCTGTTCAAGTCCCTGCTTTCACTTCTGTTAGGTATCTGTCTAGGAATGAAGTGACTGTGTCATACAGAAACTCTATTTTTGAGTTTTTGAGCAACCTCCATACTGTTTTTCACAGTGGCTGCATCATTTTACATTCCTACCAGCAATGCTGAATGATGTTTTTAACTGCCTAGGTTGTATACTCCAGTGTAACCTACTCAATAAGAACATAAGGGACAGTCTGTCTGGTCAGGAGAAGGGACAGGAGCCAAGGTAGCTGCTGAGTCTCCTTTGTATACAGGATATCCATTATTCAAGAAGTGGCCCTTGAAGTGAAAATAGGATTTGAGGTTTCAGAAAGCTTTAGAGAAACTAAGAAATCCATTAAATTTTCAGTGAGGATGAATTTATAGGCACCCAGAATCCACTTTCTAATAGACTCTCTTGTCAGACCTCTGTGTTTAGCACCAAGCACAGAAGTGCTCTGGCTAGACTGCCTGGTATTTTTATTGTATTTGTATAACCAGTGATCATATCCCAGCCAAATTCCTCTTTTGGTGCACTCTGTTCCCTGCCAGCTAAGCCACCTGGTGAAACTTTCATATCCAGTTAGGAAGCACCTCATTCTCTGAATAGCACGTAGCTCTTGATCACATGCCCAAGTTCTTCTCCAGGCTTCCCCCTTGCTCCTCACCAGTAGAAGGGCCACTGCTAATGCCCTGTCCTCCAGGAGCCCTCAGGCCAGTCCATGTGGTCATTGTCTCTCACTGGGACCCTTCTCAGGGGGAAGAGGTCACAAATGGAAGAAGCTCAAAGAACTTCCTGGTAAAGCTTCAGTGAGTTTGCAAAGCAAGGCCTACAAAGGCTGTGTACCACGAAGTCAGCTCTGTGTCCAGCTCTTTGGGTCTCTTCATTATCGTCACTGATACCTTATCGCCTCCTCTGGCCCAGGAGCAGATTTCTGCAAAGCGAGGGACAGAGAGGGTGTAGAGTGTCCCGTGGCAGAGAGAGCCCCCAAGAGGGACCACACACAGCCAGTGTGTGAATCAGGGACAAACCTCAGGCCCCATGCATGACATCACAGTGCCCCTGATCCATACTCCATTTGGCTACACTGGTGACCCTCGCAGGACCTGCCAAAAATATGACTGACTCCCCTCCTCAGGAATGCCGAGTTCTAGTTTTGATTAGTTTTTCTCGTGAGGAGAGTAGCGGGAAAAGGTTGAGTAACCGCAGACAGATGAGCCACGCAGACTGTAAACTGGGCCAGGGTGGCCCATTTCAAAGGCATCGAGGCAGCCAAGAAAACAAAGAGGCAATTTCCTACGGCCACATCACAGAAGGGCTGGGCAGGTTGCATCTAAATGATTGCAAAGAGCTTGGAAAACTCCAGGCCACAGGCAAACCACAGCCACGAGTAATTACACCCCCACAGTCTCAGAGTGGGGAGATTTCCCACGGTCTTAGAACAAGAGCTCCCAGCTCAGCATGTGGTTCCCAAGCAAGGCCAGAAAGTCAGGGTAGGGGGCCACTGGAAACTAGACAGGACCCTGGGAGAAGGGGACAGTGAGTCAGGAACTAAGTAGCGTCATGAATATCAGGAGATGCTGGGAACCAAGCAACAGGCAGAAACGCCTGGGAGACCGGGTCAGGGCCCACCCATGGCATGTTGGAAAGAGCATCATTTGGGGGGGGTCATTAGGACATGGGTTCAAATTCCAGCTCTGCTACTGTCTTCTTTTGAGACCTACCCTCCTCCCTCCACCAATAGCCTTAAAGATGAGGAGTTGGATGCAAGTAGTTAATTTGGGAGATAACCCCAAGACACACCAGTTGGGGAGGAGTAGCAAGGGAAGGTAAAGATACAAAGTAAGTTATCCAGCAGTTAGCATCGCAGGAAGTGAGCTGCAGAGCTGTTCCTGGCCAGAGGCGAGGGAGCCAAGGGACATGTCCACCAACACCCTTCCATCATCAGCTGAGGGTATTAACTCTCTGGCACTTCAGCTTGTCCTCTGTGCCTTGTGGGGATGGGGGTGGGGGGCGGCACTTAAGTAGAAAGTTCAGGGTGGTGCTTTGTGGAAAAATAAGTGTTAGGACACAGGTGGGCTCCAACAGCCTCTAATTTACCTTCTTACTAGTCACGTGACCCTGGGTCTGGTCTCCTGACATGTAAAGTATGGGAAAACCCAATTCTAAGGAAAGTGAGTTTTATTCAGTTGTTCTGCCAACAACCTCAAAGGCTTGGTTTGGCTCCTTGGGTGTGGAGACACAGTGTCCAGGCTGGACTGCTCTGCAGAGTGGATGAAGGAGAGCTGAGCGCTCCTGGGGGTGATTCTGGGGGGTGAGGGTGGAGGGGTGGAAGCAGAGGTGACTGGAAGAGAGAGGAGCCCGTAGCCCAGAGTCTGCAGTGAAGTCCACATAACTCGGCAGGAGTGGATGTCTGTGAGGGTCCTGCGTTTTGTGACCAGGCTGATGCGAGGACAGATAAGGATGGCAGGTCTGGGTGGCAAGCCACGAGCAAGGGACACCTTGCTCTAGGGCTTAGTGTGATTCAGGTAGGACTTTGGATCTGTCTAGGCTGTGGAGTTCTTGTTGTTGTTATTCAGTCGCTAAGTGGTGTCCTACTCATTTCAACCCCCTGAACTACAGCTCGCCTGGGTTCCCTGTCCTTCACTATCTCGTGGACTTTGCTCAAACTCATGTCCATTGTGTTGGTGATGCCATCCAACCATCTCATCCTCTACCGCCCCTTCTCCTCCTGCCTTCAATCTTTCCCAGCATCAGGGTCTTTTCCAATAAATCGGCTCTTTGTATCAGGTGGCCAAAGTATTGGAGCTTCAGCATCAGTCCTTCTGATGAATATTCAGGGTTTATTTCCTTTAGGATTGACTGGTTTGATCTCCTTGCGGTCCAAGGGACTCTCAGGAGTCTTCTCTGCACCACAGATCGAAAGCATCAATTCTTCAACGCTTAACCTTCTGGTCCAACTCTCACATCTTTACATGACTACTGGGAAAACCATAGCTTTGACTAGATGGACCTTTGTCGGCAAAGGGATGTCTCTGCTTTTTAATACGCTATCTAGGTTTGTCGTGGCTTTCCTTCCAAAGAGCAGTGTCTTTTAATTTCATGGTGACAGTCACTGTCCACAGTGATTTTGGAGCCCAAGAAAATATGGTCTCTCACTGTTTCCATTTTTCCCCTTTTATTTGCCATGAAGTGGAGTTGTGTAGGCTGGGGAGTTGGGGGAGTTCAATTCCCCCAGAGCACCCTCTGAGATAAGGACTTGGGTGCACGTGGTTTGCTTGCAGAGGTGATCCCAGGGACAAAGCATGTAGATGATGAAGTGTGTAGAACACACTTTAGGACTGTCCCAGGAGGAAAGAAAGTGGCTTTACCTAGAGCTCCTTAGTTGAGATGAGAGCTGCCCCTAGGGTGTGAACCCTGAAGCATGGCAGGCTGCTGTGCCCAGGCTGAGCAACTCTTGTGCAGCCAGAGAAGGCTTTGGGCAGGGTGGAGCACATAGGCTCGAGGAGTGGCAGCTGTCACACGTGGGGACTGCCCCCTGCAGCAAGTGAACTCCAAGGAAGGTGGGGAGGAAGGGGACTTGAAGCTTCTCCTACACCTACCTAGAGCCCTGGAGGAAGGTGGTCTCAACAGCATATGGAACATAAAGATCATGATCCCTCCAAACAGCAAAGATCTGGAGGCTGGTGGCCCTCAGTGACAGGCGAAGGTACAGGCCCAGGTGGAGGCCAGAAGTGCAGGCGTTTAAGAAGGCTGGAGGGGCAGGGCCTGCATGTAAGTCCGGCCATGCATGGGAAATAGGCTGCAGCCCCCCAAACGGGGGCGGGGGAGACCAGCAAGGATTCTTACTCCTTTTTAAAAAAATAAAAAGAAACATAGGATTTACGGGGAAAGAGTAGAACAGAGAGGGACTATATCCACCAGGATGACATTAGTGAGTAACAAGAGACTCAAAACATCATGGCTTAGACAAGATAAAAAGTTATCCCTCCGTCAAAAGGCTGGAGCTTTTCAGCTGGTGGCTCATGTGGCAAGCTCCCCGACCAAGGGTGCAGGGACCCAGGCTCCTTTCGGCTCCCCCAGTGCCACCCAGGGTATTGACACTCAACCTCCAGCCCAGCTGCAGGATGGAGGATGGGACAAAGAGGAAAGGGAAAAGGACAAAGGGCACCACCAGCTATTTTGATTGAAGATTCCTGGAAATGGCCACAACTCCACTTCGATCCTAATGGCTGATCTGAATCTCGTGGCCACACCCATCTTCAGGAGAGGCTGGGAAATGTAGTCCCGTGACCACGCCCATCTTCAGGAGCGGGTGGGAAATGTAGTCTGGTTTCTGCGTGACCACGTACCCAGCTAGACATCCTATTACTGAGGAAGAAGGGAAATGGATGTTTTTCAACTGGCCACCTGGGCTGTGGCAAACTTGGGGATCACCTTTCAATTTCGGACGCTGAGCCAAAGGTGCTTAGAGAATGTAAAATAGATCCTGTGTGTGTTCTGGGCTATAAACCACTATTTAACCCACTCGCGTGTCCCCTCATCCTGCAGCGGGCCCATCCCCTCCACCCTCCTGAGTTCACCTGCAGCTGTAGGGGACAGTTCCTGCGTGACAGCGGCCACCTCTGGTGATCCCATGCCTTCTTCTCTCCACTTGAGATTTTCTCCGGACTTTCACCATGAGGACCTCCAGCACAGGCAGCACAACTGAACTTCAGAGAAGTTAATATGCTGGAGCAACTTTCAGAAGAGGGGACCCAACAGGCAGTGTGGTCTTGTGCCCCAGGCTCCCAGCCCCCAAAGGAGAATTTTGAGGGTGTTCAGCGTGGCTCCTCAGCAGACCCCAGTGGCATGGAGCCCCACCTTGCCACACCCACTGCTGTCTTTTCTCCACTCCCCTCTCATTTTCCTCACACCCTTCCCTTGTGGCTCAGCTGGTAAAGAATCCGCCTGCAATGCAGGAGACCTGGGTTCGATCCCTGGATTGGGAAGATCCCCTGGAGAATTCCATGGACTGTATAGTCCATGGGATCGCAAAGAGTCAGACATGACTGAATGACTTCCACTTACCCTGATCAACTCCCTACACCAATGTTCTCATCCCAGAGTCAGTTTTTGGAGAACCCAAATGAAGTCACCTTTGAATGCCCTCCCTATGATCACTCAGATAGTTAGTAGCTATATCAGAATTCAAACTCGGATCTGTAGACTTTGACGCGGAACACTTTTTCCGCTGGGCCAGAATAAAAACAAGGGAGCATTTTAAAAACCGTTACTTTTTCAACAAATTGCAATCCTGAAATTGTTGACCTGATTTCTGAATCAAATCATGGGCCAGCAAAGAGTGAATGGAGTAGATTAAAATGCAATAAAGACACAGCCCATGTATTAAAGATAATCACCAGGACTGGTTTTGCTAATGAATGGAGCCTGTGCCTCGTCCTGCCCCAGCAATTCTGGGAATGGCTGTTTGATTTGGTTTATTGTTTGTTTTTTTTTTTTCCCCCTTTATTAGGATGCTGTGCACAATGGTGGGACCCACTGCACTCAGAGGTTAAGAGCTCCACCCTGGTAGGCATGAGAGGCTGGACACTCTACAACCAAGACACACAAAGACACTGTGGAGAGTCAACAAGAGTTATCCCACCTCAGGTCATCCATGGACAGTGTAGCACAGCCAGGCTCCCATAGCTAGGTGCATTCTCTGTTAAACACATGTGCCAGGAAACTGAGGCAGATGACTGAGAACTTGCCAAGAATCTGGGAATGGAGTTCCCGCATAGGAAAGGAACAGAAGGGGGTGACAATCAGGTGGGGGCAAGATGGAGATCCTGTCCCCGCCCTGTCCAGACTGGCCCCTCCCTAGCTCCTGCATCCTGGCCCTACCCTGTTGGACTGAGGCTTACACACTTGTCCCATCAGATCTGGTGTTTCCAGCATTAATAATAGTAGTAGTAGTATATTATAAGCATTATATCAACACTATCAACTGGTTTTGCTTTCTTTGGCTGAGTGTTTAATGTGACAATTACTTTGCCTTTTTTTTTAATTTAATTTAAGATTATAGTTGGTTTGTTGATTTTCAATGTTGTGTTAGTCTTGGGTATACAGCAAAGTGATTCATATATCTATTATACATATATACATATAGTTATACATATATCTATTCTTTTTCAGATTCTTTTCCCATATAGGTTATTGCGTGATCCCTGCGATTCATGGGGTCGCAAAGAGTCGGACACGACTGAGCGACTGATCTGATCTGATCTGATCTGAGTAGAGTCCCCTGTGTTATCCAGTGGGTCCTTGTTGATTATCTGTTTTATATATGACAACTGCTTTACTGTTAGTATTCCTTTTAGTCCTGACAATGATCTCCATTTTACAGATGAGCAGACTAAGCCCCAGTAAGGCCAGGTAACTTGACCAAGGCCACAAAGCCAACAGTCCAGCATGTCTGCCCCCGGGGCCAAGTTTCTGGCACCATGCCTGCACATCGCCTCCTGTCTGCCGTATGTGGCCACCAGTTATTTCAGTGCTAAGGCCCTAGCACAAATGTTGGCTTTGACTCTCACCAATGAAAACCAGGGAAACTGAGCCCCGTGTGCCCTCAGAGATTCGCTGCTCTGAGGGGCGGTTCAGAACATCTGCCCTTCCTTGACCCTGAGGTTGGACAGGTTCCAATGCAGCAGCAGGCCTGGCTGAGAACAGGGCACTGAGATGGGTGAGGGGAGGATCAGGCTCCCCTCACCCTTCAAACCGTCCCATGAAGCCTTCCTGCCGCTCCCCAGGTACCTTAAGCAAACCTCTGGGAAGCCCTGCCCAGGATCACGAGTGCCTTTGAAGGGCCAGAGTCCCTTCATGCTGGCAACCTGCAGCTCCTCAAAAGGGCAAGGTGGGCCCAGCAGCTGAAAGAGAAAGTCGCTCAGGTTGGCTCTTTGTGACCCCATGGACTATGCAGTCCGTGAAATTCTCCAGGCCAGAATACTGGAGTGGGTAGCCTTTCCCTTCCATAGGATCTTCCCAACCCAGGGATTGAACCCAGGTCTCCCACTTTGCAGGCAGATTCTTTACCAACTGAGCTATCAGGGAAGCCCAGCCCAGCACCTGGGCAGCCACAACCATCCCAGCTCTGGAGCTCTCGGCACTACCTATGCCCCACCTGAAGCTTTCTTCAGAACATGTTCCAGCAGCGTCTCCTTAGAGAAATAAGGCTTGATGACAGAGAAGGGAGAAAGAACAAAAGTGGGGGCAGAAGTATTGAAAAGTAATCTGGGATTCATTTCTTGGAGACAACAGACTCCTTAAATTTTCATCCGTGGCAATGTGATGATGAAGCGTTGCTGGGGCTGGTGGCTTACGGGAAGCTGGAAAGGAGGTGTGTCCCACAGAGGGGGTGAGAGGATGCAGGCGGTACCTGGTGAGCCAGCTTCCGCCCAGCCTGAACAACAAGGACATCACTGTGCTCCTTTGGGCTCGCTGCATGCCAAATCACCAGTCATAAATCTTCTGGTCCTGCCCTCTTTCCATTTAAGGTGTGCATGTGGGGGCAGGGTGCACTGTGTCCCGACTGTTCTTTAATAAAATAGATAGGCTGGTGAGTGTTCCCAAATATCAAGAACCAGAGGGTGACTGGAGCCAAGGTTTTCCTAATGTTATTAAAAAGGCCAGTGAATGGAGGGCTGGGCTGTCTGCTGGCAGCCTCCAGAAAGTGGACACAGTAGCTAAAGACTCTGTGATGGATGAGGCTGATGTGCTGGCAGCTGGACGTCTGGGAAGATCAGACCACAACCCACAGCACACTAAAGGGAAGGTTTCTTGTTTGTTACTGAACTAAGCTTGGCCTTTAAATAACAATGATACTCAGCTTTTAAGCACCTGGTGGCTCAGATGGTAAAGAATCTGCCTGCAGTACAGGAGAGCCAGGTTTGATTCCTGGATCTGGAAGATCCCCTGGAGAAGGAAATGTCAACCCACTCCAGTATTCTTGCCTGAAGAATCCCATGGACAGAGAAGCCTGGCAGGTGGCTGCAGTCCATGGGGTGGCAAAGAGTCAGACACGACTGAGCAACTAACACTTTCATTAGAGGCCCTGTCTCAGTGTGGGGGTATTTTGCAAGTCCTTGCTTGGAGCACGTTGGTCAGTGTCCCATCCATGAAAGCATGATGTTAGCCATTTTTGCAAACTGTCTCCTGCTTATCAGCTCTTGCCTCCAAGATTTTAAAGTTCTGTCAGATTATTTCTGTCTGACGGAAGTTCATCATCCACACTGGTTCAGCCTCACAGTTTGAAAGATTTAGTGAATTACAACAGTGTTCCATGGGCTGGGAGTGAGGCATTGGGAACTCTGTTATAAGGTACCCATCCTATCTGTGAAGTATTATAGTGTTGTTTAAAAGAGTTGCCTTTTAGGAAAAAGGGTCTTCATTGAGTTAGTTGTAAATGCAGATTGTAAACTCTAGAGCAATCACACACACAAAAAATTTTTAAAGAAATGAAATTAAAAACAAACCAAAAAGAAATGTAATTAATATGCTAAGAAATGAGATAAAATGAAGTCATACAAAATGCTGAATTAAAATCAGAGAAGACAGAAAAAGAGGGGAAGTTTTTTTTTTAAAAGCACCAAGAATTAAGAACAACAGAGAGGAAAAAGTTATAAAAATGAGGGTCATTATTCCAACTAATGTCAATAATCACTTTAAATGTGACTCATCTAAATACACCAATTAAAACAAGAGTTTTCTCCACTGGCAGGGAGTTAAAATAAAAAGAAGATCCAATTATATATGTTGTGTGCAAGAAGCCCAATTTAAGTGTTTTGAAAGATCACTCTAGAGCCATCACTCCTGTGTTCAGCAAGCTCTGTGACTGCCATAAGCCCGTAGGAAAAAGTGAAAGCTCCCGAGAATGGCTTTTAGTGGGGCTCACAATCTGGCCTTCACCTGCTTAATCAGCACCACTTACTCTACACCCAGAAATCTAACTAACTGCCGTAAGTCTGTGCCTCCATGCCTTTCACCTTCTCTTCTCTCCACCTGCAAATCCTTGCCTCTTCTTTGTTGACTGGATAATATCAGGGAGCTCATATCATGTAAGAATTTAGTCGATAAAAGTTGTCTTCCTGAAAAGGAGAAAATTTTAGACACTGCCAATGATGTTGAGAGATTCTGGTATCACGTATGTAAGCGTTCGGAGAAGGCAACGGCACCCCACTCCAGTACTCTTGCCTGGAAAATCCCATGGATGGAGGAGCCTGGAAGGCTGCAGTCCATGGGGTCGCTGAGGGTCGGACACGACTGAGTGACTTCACTTTCACTTTTCACTTTCATGCATTGGAGAAGGAAATGGCAACCCACTCCAGTGTTCTTGCCTGGAGAATCCCAGGGACGGGGGAGCCTGGTGGGCTGCTGTCTATGGGGTCGCACAGAGTTGGACACGACTGAAGTGACTTAGCAATAGCAATGTAAGCGTTTACCTTTTAAGCCAACCCTGGACCCTCCCTCTTCCAGTAAGGCATCTTTCCAGGGTACTACTGATCCTACACAGCTGGTAGACACTCTGTCTCCCCACTGAGGCTTCCCTTGATGCCCTAGCTTAGTTAGCTCTTCTCTCCCCTGTGTTCATATAGCAATTTGTCTCTGTCTGTTCTAGCACTGCCCCATCGTATGATTGTTTATTTCAGGTAGACTGAGAGATCCCTGGGGGGAGGAAGAGTATCTTATTTAGCTTTGTACTTGCCTGACTGCCCCCTCTGCAACCCATGCAAGTACAGTAACCGGGACCTAAAAGGGAATTGAATAGCATGGGTGGATGGATAGGGGATGGATGGATAAAATGGATAGATCGTTCATTTGTGTTCCCGCAACTCAGACCCAATGAGAAGATTTGGATGCAAGCAGTTTCTCTATAGGTGATCTCAGGAAGCAGTAATAATCTGGGAAAGTAAATGAGTCAATAAAGGGTGCACAGATGAGCAGGTTGCCTTGTTGGGAGCCTGGGAGCTTTATTCCACCCAATGGGGACTCCCTGAGCAGGAACTTCTTGAGCATGGTTCAGGGGGTCTGACAGCAGACTAGAGAGCCAGGCCTTTTTTTATCTCTTCCCAGCCCCATCAGTTGGTGTGACTGTACTACGCCCCTGCATTTCCGGTTTCCTCTGCTTGCAGCTGAATGATTTCCTGTGGTGTGGGAAAAAGCCCTTAGGCAGGTCCTCAGCAACATCTGCTACAAATGTAATCTCTTCAGAAGACGGAGTCATCAGTAATCTTGGGCTTTAGAGAGAAAAGATCTTACCAAGCCCATTCCGACCCAGACACATTGCTTTCATTGAGATGGTCAACAGTTATTCTCTTATTTGCTATCAGAAGCGATGCGCTTTGCCCACTGCATGCTTAGAGTGGGTGGGCGTAGAGTCATCCTCCCCTTTCCCCCTGAGCGATCATTGCATCTCTCACTGTGACCCAGGTGGTCTAAGCCAGTGATATTTTCCTGGTGTAGCTCCATGCTCCCAAATTATAGGATTCTGTTCTGCTGAGCAGATTGAAAATCTGGTCCCTACGATCGAGAGGTCCTTCCCACCCACATCAAGATTCCAAGAACAGGATGGAGTGTCCAGCAGGGAGTCACAGCCTGAGCAATCTTTTAGAAATGGCAAAAGAGCTGACACGTGGATATCCAGGGAGGAAGTGCCATTTTGTTGCAACGAAGCTGGATGGTTTTGCCCATTTTCTTCCTAGATTCAGTGGTCTTTCCAGCTGTGTAGAGAATACATAAGGGGGAGATAAAGACCAATTTGGGATGGGGGAGGGAGGGAGAAAGAGCTGTCTAAGAACTAATAATAGAATTGCTGGGTTGAGGCATCTTCTATTGTTTTGTTTGTCTTTTGCATTTTAGAATGCAAGAGAGGGGGGTTGCAAGTGTTGCTTGAAAAGGAACTCTTTTTAGCTCTTAGAAGAAAATCTAGTGTTGCTTTGACTGTATTATTCTTGTTAGTAACTGGAAACAGCTATTCACCTGGCAGGCCCTAGACAGGGAAGATCAGCCTGCAGTGGGTGAAGAGGGGCTAATCTCAGAGAGCAGGGTTGGTTTTGTCAACTAAAAACATGCTCGGGTCACTGGAACTTAGTGTTGAGAGGCTGGACAGAAGCTCAAAGGAGCACATCTAAACTGCACAGGACTTTGGAAGACACAGGCATCCTAGCTAAATAGTATGCGGAAGAAAGAGAGCCTGAGAGAGCGCTTCTTCTTTGGGGGTGCTCTCAGAGAAGCAGGATGGAGCGGGGCGAGGGAGGAGCCAATGAGGATGTGATTTCTTCTGGGCACCCTCTTAGCCTGATCCCTCCGGGAGCTCTGGAGCATGAATCGTATCAGAGCTGTCCCAGCATGAGGCAGGGGGTACCTTTGTCATGCCTTGTCATTTAGTCATTGCTCAGGTTTGTGGGGGCCAGAGTGACTTGTAACCTTGGGGGGAGTGGCTCATATCCCTCAGGCTGAGGCCAGCATGGGGAGGAGGCAGCTGCAAGCGATTCGCATCTACTGCTTACTGGAGCCAGAGGTCAGATGTGTTTGTGCTGTGATGGGATCTGCATGGGGTGCCAGAAGCATCCACCATGGGAGGAAGTACCAAACTTTAGCCTGTCTGTATCCACATGAATAGCTGACACCAAAAAGCATATCTAATGTCGTAGGATTTATTGTGTGGTCCTTGGCAGTAACACTACCGGTTCCCAGCTTGTCATAAAAGATGGGTTCTCTGCTGCCTGATCTCAGTTCCCTGTGCGTACATATACACTCTTCTAGGTACTTTCCATCCATTTGATTTTGATATTTTAATTATTCTAATCAATAACTAGACTATTTGACTCCATCGCGCTCTCCATGTTGAAATGTATGTTTCTCAGTCAGTGCTTCTGTGTGCCTGGGCCTTAAACTTAACCCACTGAGAACCAGACCCAGAAAAACACACACACAAAAAACCACTACTTTTCTAAATCCAAATAGAATCAAATCCAAATCTTTGAACTGGAACATGAATCAGAAAGAGAAATCAGAAGCTATACTTTCTGAAATAAGTGAAACAAAGAAAAGCCTGGATGTCAAAATTGCCTCAAAACTGAAAGTTATTTGTGGTGCAGTTGTATTGGGTCTGAGTCACTCGTGGACATTTGTTCCCCAAGTGAGCAGTTGGTCTGGTTCTGTCATGAGGGACCCACGCCAGTCCTATTCGCTCACCATCTCCTCCTTTACCTTTCACAATGTTCCCCTTGGAGGTGGAGGAGGAAGGGCGGGGAGGGAGCTGTTTTAGAATCTGCCGAAGGTGTAGACAGGAAGCGTCCCTGGGAAGAAGCGGCTGCAAACTGCAGCAAACTTTCCTACTTGTTTTCCCCACATATTAAGGAACAAAACTCACTCAGCTTCATGACCACCCTGCCTGCCTCTCTTCTCTTCATCCTTTGTTCCCATAAGTAAATCCTAATGAAGTCATGTGGGCATTGGCCGCGTGTTCAACTCTAGGCATCGTCCAGGAAGCTGCAGTGGAATGGAGCAGAGTCATCTTCTGTGACTTGGTTCCAAGTGCAGCTTCAGGGCCCGCTGATCATTTGCAGGCAGGCGGGAAGGCCACCTTGGCTTCATTTTCCCGAGGACTTCTGGGCTGCACTCAGCCTGCAACTGGCAATCATGAGCGCCTCCCCAGGGGGACAAAGGGACACGGGGCCTGCTGTTCATTTGGGGGTCTGGCAGGAGCCTGTCGATTCTTTTATGATGCTGTTTAAAAATGAGCTTCCCCCTCTTTTCTTTGAAATATTTGCTTACATACATTTTCTCACTTTTCTTTCCGTCTTCCCACCCTTCCCACATACACACACAGAAATAGCTTCACGTCTCCAGAGTGGCAGGCTCCAAGCTCTCCGGGTGGGGCTGCGGAAGCCTGTGGTCTCTTCCTAGAGCTGGCAAATGGCCGAGGAGGCTGAGGGGGCTCTGGCCTCAAACCAAGGACGTAATTACCGACATGCTTAGCATCCATCCACTCTTCTCCTGCGAGGGCTCTGCTAATGAGGCAATCGGCTACACAAGTCTCGTGCAGTATTCATTTTGCAAGGGAGGGGTGCAGTGTGGAGAGAGACAGAGAGTGCCAGAGAGAGAGAATGGGACCCAAAGATTCAAAACTCCAGGAATGGGCTCAGAGAGCCCTTGGGAAGATTGGTGAAAAATGTGAGTGAAGTGTAAGCCTTCTGACACAGCAGGAAGCCAGACTGAACTTCCTATACTCCCAGCACACACTTGTGTCACCAAAATCTCTCCCAGGCCAAAAACAAAACAAAACAAAACAGATTAAATATTGGACTCTAAAATTAAACTCAGAGACTTCTAAGCCCTGGCCAGAGACTCATGCTCTGAGATGAGGCTTGTGCTAAATGACATCTGAGGCCCAGTAACTCCATGGGAGACATCTGGGGACTCCAGGTGTGTTCACAGCATGACACCAGCGCAAGTGCAAATATTCACAGGATCCAGGCACGTGATAAAGTGAGTGCTGTGGGCTGAGTGGGGACCGTGGTGAGTGAGGAACCTGGGCCAGTTAAGAAGGCACCTGCCGATTACCCCAGCTAAGTGTTCAGTTCATTTCAGTCACTCAGTCGTGTCGGACTCTTTGTGACCTCGTGGACTGCAGCATGCCAGGCTTCCCTGTCCATCACCAACTCCTGGAGCTTGCCATCAGGAAGCTTGCCACCAGAAGTCAGTGGTGCCATCCAACCATCTCATCTTCTGTCGTCCCCTTCTCCTCCTGCCTTCAAACTTTCCCAGCATCAGGGTCTTTTCCAATGAGTTGGCTCTTCACATCAGGTGGCCAAAGTATTGGAGCTTCAGCATCAGTCCTTCCAGTGAATATTCAGGACTGATTTCCTTTAGGATTCACTGGTTTGTGTAAGTGTAGCCGCATGTAGAATCATGACCAGAGCTGCCAAAAGGCACTTTTGTTCAAGAGGAGCCAGAAATTCAAAATTTTATATGAAATCACTGATTTTTAAATACTGTGTCTAAATCTTTTAAAGAACTGTTTAGGCCAAACTGTTTAGAGCACATCAGTTATGAGCTGGTTTGCCCAAAGCCCTTAAGACAATTCCCTTAAGTGAATTAAAAGCTTCACACAGGAAGTCCCGAGGTTCAGTGAACTTTGCAGACCTTGGAAGGAGAGGTCCACATCACTCCAGAGAGGGGTGGGGGCCCTTTTTGTTCTACCTGCCAGTGGATAAAACTAAAGGAAGTGAGACTGGCCACGGAGGCTCTGTTTCTCCATGAGGCCAGGATGATTCGGGAAGCCAGCTTCAGCTGAGCCAGGACTCTGCCCACTCCCTCACCCAGGCAATTGCTTCATGCCTGTGGAGGGGGCGCAGGGGACAGTTCTCCACCCACAGCCACCCACTGCCTGGAGTTGGAGTGGCATGACCTGTAGCCTGTGAGTTCCAAGTGGAACCCCATATCAGACAGCTGCTTGGGTTAAAGTAGGAGGAGAGGAGATGGACACCCCAGTGGCCCCACCCACTGCCACTCTGACAGGCACCCCAGAACCTCCCCCTTCGTGCAAGAGAGCTGAGCACACGCTTCCCCCCCAGTCCCTTGGAAGGCCCAAGCCCTCCCCCGTGGTATTTGTATGGATGCCTGAGTCCCACTTCCTCCATGCCACTGGGTTTG
>NW_011494743.1:5201029-5207315 GCF_000754665.1 Bison bison bison | reverse complement strand
GGCTCCATCTCTGTCTGTTGCTGAGTGTTTTAATAGATCCTCCTCAAGATACAAGCATGGAGGCACCTTCCTCTGCCCACAGAGCAAAAGCAAATCCCTCCTTGTGTGATGAGCAAGGCGACCTGGGGGTGCTCTGGTGCTTCTGTCTGCCCTGGCGGGCCTCACCTGCTCCCTGCAGCTACTTCTATAAGGATGGCACTCAGGACCCACCTCACAGGTGCCAGACCCCATGTGCAAAAGGGTCTCACACTTGATATAATACCCTGCTGCCACCATCTTGAAATTCTTCATAATTTTTGAATAAGAGACTCCATATTTTCTCTGCATCTTTCTCCCCTCCATCCCTTTAAGGAGCCAGTCCTGATGCAAGGAGCATCTCATTGGAAAAGACCCTGATGCTGGGAAAGATTGATGGCAAAAGGAGAAGGGGATAACAGAGGACGAGATGGTTGGATGGCATCACCAACTCAATGGACATGAGTTTGAGCAGACTCCGGGAGATGGTGGGAAACGGGGAATCCTGCTGTGCGACAGTCCATGGGGACACAAAGAGTCAGATACGACTTAGCGACTGAACAACAACAATAACCTGACCGTATATGCCTAAGCCCCATGGTGCCCTAAGAGGAACTTTAGTGGTAGCAGTGATCCGTGGCCTCAGCCTCTCCACCTATGAAATGGTCATATCCATCTCATGCAGGTGGCCCACTCCTTTTGTCCTTTGCAACTAAAAGCTTCTGGTTCCTTGAGGGGCTGGTGGTGGGTGGGGTACAGAGTCTCCCCAGTGTCTCCACTGCTAAGAGAACGAGATAAGAGACAGAAGAGAGTATATCCTGCCCTGCCCCCTGCAGCTTCTCCATTCTGAGCAGAGGAAAGGGAACCGCCCCACCCGCCAAGGCGCCCCTACTCCAGCTTCAGTGGTGCTTCTCTACAAGTTCATTCTCACAGAACCACCCACGACTGCACCAGGATCCTGACAACACCTGCAGCTTTTCCTATTTGCATGCAGCACCAGATGTCCCAGCAGGGTCCCTGACTGGCGCCCACTGCTGTGGCAGGGCACTCACCCCACAGGCAAGTTGCTGGATAAACACAACTCTGCCCGGGTGTATTTTATGGTCATGAGAGTTTGCCGTTCACACACAGGAAAGGCTAGGAAGGAGAGCCTGTAGTACTGGAAGCAGTCCTGTGCTGAAGATAAGGGGAGTTGGTGGATAACTGTGCCCGCTTCCTTGTCGGCTACAGTGGGACAGCTGTGGGGTGAGTGCCAGACCCCAGCTGCCCGTGGTGGAGAGCTGCTCTAAAAACTGTCCTGCTTGGACCTCCCTCCCTTCCCCACTGCCCTCCAGGAGCTTCCTGAGCTTTTCTCCCAAATTAACCACTTGCATGTGAATTTTTGTCTCAAGGTCTGCCTCTGGGGGAATCCAATTCAGAATAATGCCAATGCATTTGCCATTTTTCTACCAAAGTGGATCATTGCACAAAGTGGATGTGCTTGCCAAAGTAGGCTAAGTAGAAGCAGATCACCCAGCTCTTAGACCATGTGCTCCTCGGCTCACCCAGGCCTCATCACTTCTGTGTAAGGTTTGAAAGGAGGCATTTACGTTTGTCAGTTTCACTCTATTACACCCTAGAGGTGCCAGGATGTTAACACCCCAGGAGTGACCCATCATCAGTGCAGGAGGGGAGTTGGTAGAACACAAATCAGAGTCTGATGGGCTAGTTATAGTGATCAATCCTGGGCTATGATCTTCTGTCCCCCACTCTTTTGTGAAAAGCCCAGTGAAATTTACTCCAGTTGTCCCCCAGGAACTGTTTTGTACTCTTTTCCTATTTCACTCATCCTGGTCCCTCTTCCTAGGATTACCTTGCAAACAGACTGCAGGCATGCATGCTAAGTTGCTTCAGTCGTGTCTGACTCTGCGACCCTATAGACTGTAGCCCACCACGCTCCCCCTGCCCATGGGATTTCCCAGGCAAAAATACTGGAGTGGGTTGCCATGCTCTCCTCCAAGGGATCTCGTCTATCCAGGGATCGAACCCCCATCTCTTATGTCTGCTGCATCGGCAGGCAGGTTCCTACCATTAGCGCCACCTGGGAAGCCTCGTAAACAGACTGCTTTCGTCCAAATAGTTGCCTGCAGGTCTGCTTTGGGAAGAACACAAACTAGCACTCCCCCATTTTCCAGATGAGGAAACTGAGGCACAGAAGCCTTGAAGGGTGTATTCGAGGTGAAACGGCTGTGATTGGAGCCCAGGCATTCTGGCTCAGAGCTTGAATCCTTTTTTATTTTTGCCTGTCCCAGGGCAAGTTGCCTGCCCCAGGGAGCTGAGTCCCAGTGTGGCTGCTCTGCTCTGTAGTCTACTCACATATCCGCCTGCTATGGTGTGTAGTGGATGCACATATAGGGTCTATCTACTCCAGCCTTTTCTGAGTATCCATGTGTCAGGTATTGTACAAGAGGCTGTAGGCATACGGAGACCTATAAGACCAAACATCTGCTTTTGGAAAATATGGGTCCAGCCTAGGGTAGAACATTTGAGACCAGCCCCAAACCATGATACCAGGCAGCTGATTTTAACCACAATAGAGGGACTTACCTGGCGGTCCAGTGCTTAAGACTGTTCTCCCAATGCAGGGGGTGCAGGTTCGCTCCCTGGTTGGGGAACTAAAATCCCACTGGCTGTGCAGTGCAGCCAGAAAAAAAAAGAAAAAAAAAAAAAAAAAACTTGTTTTTAAATCAAACTAAAAACAGTAACAAGTTTGATGTCTGGGTTAGTATCTCAGAAAATCACCAGATCCGTCATCAGGGGAAGTAGAAGTCAAGCCTTGGCCTGGTGGCCCCAGGGCAGAGGTGAACTGTGGACACTGCTCTTGCTTGTGTAATTCCTGTTTTATCTGAAGATAATGAACACAGCCCGTGGGAGCTGCCTGAGAAAGCGCGAGTCTACTGCAGTTTTGATTCCTGACATTGGAACTTGTTTCTTCACAGCCATTATTCTGCTGGCAGAAGGAGATTAATTCATGGGATGAAAGGAAACCATATTAATGGCAGAGATGATATAAATTTGTATTCAGTGAGGCAAATCAGCAGTGCTCTGCACCTACAGGAGCAGGAGGCAAAGAATGGCATGTTAAATTACTCCTGTCTTGGGCTGTCAATTTTAAACACCTTTTGTGCATTCTTTTCTTTGACCAAATATATGTGCATTTCAGGCGCAGTGTGAAGGCAATACCCGCTAACCTGCAGCGTTCGTCCCTCCCCCTCCCTTATAAAAGGGTTCAGTAGCAAAGGCTTGTAAGTTAAACTAGAGTTGCTTTGATTGGAAGTATTTTTCGTGTATAAATATAAGGTAGCTATTAATGTGTGTGTTGTATATGTGTGTATGTGTGCATGACTTAGTTGCAATTAAAAAAGAATAAAGACTGCAGTGGTTTGAATCATAATGATTTGCAACGAAAAATCCATTAGCCCTGTCTATGGATAATGCTAAATATACCAAATGTCAGGATGTGGTGGACGGGAAGGACAGCCTTAAAATAGTTCCTTTGAAAATAGCCCCTCCAGATGGCTTTTCTCCACAGATCTATCTCCTTGACATATATTCCTGGGGAAACAAAGCCGATGATCGGGTGCAGGGAAGATTGTACAGGGGGAGGAACAGATATGAGTGTTCCACTGTGTAAAACCCCAGGGATGCTGGGCCAGGGCCAGGGGTCCCTGCAACCCATTTGGGGTTGCTCTCCAGCCTCTGGTTGCAGGTCACCTGGATCACATCTGCCCTTGTCCTGGTGAGAGACAGCTGATCAACAATTAGGGGCAGACTTAAGAGAAGTCCAACCCTGGAGTTGTTACTATGCAGCATCTTCTGTGTAGATAGGGTCAAGGAGGAGTTGACAGGCTTCAGATGCTGGTCTGAGGGGGGTCCCCCACTCTGGAGGGAGCTGTTTGAAATGGTAGAAGGTTGTGGACAGATCCGGCTGCCTGCACCTATCCCACATGACTTTTCCTGGGAGTTTTCTCTTTACACAGCAGACCCTGAATGCCAGAGACTCCCCTACTCCCAGGAGCAAGGCTTACCCCGAGGGGTTGTTGCATAAACACAGCTCCTTTGCCCTCAGGTGGGACAGATCCAAGGTGCACGTTTTACATTTATTTCTAGAGTTTCTCAAAGAGACTATGTTCCAGGTATCCATGGTGATAACCTGCTGATTCCACATCCTTTACTGACTGACTTCCCTTTCCTGTCTCCCTTCACCACTCCCTTCCTGGAGTTTCTTGGGACCGATTCTCAAATAGACTATCAGTACTTGAGTCCTTGGGCTTCCATGGTGGCTTAGATGGTAAAGAGGCTGCCTGCAATGCAGGAGACCGGGTTTCGATCAGGAAGGTCCCCTGGAGAAGGGGATGTCAAACCAGTCCAGTATTCTTGCCTAGAAAATCCCATGGATAGAGGAGGCTGGCGGGCTACAGTCCATGGGGTGGCAAAGAGTCTGACACGACTGAGCAACTGACACTGTCATTTCCATGTCACTTGAGTCCCTATCTTACAGTCTGCTTTTGGGGAAACCGAACTGAGACAAATGTATGACTTCTAGTATGGCCTGTTCAGGGCCTTATTTACTTACTTTTATGGAAGATGGCCATAAGGGAGAGTGCCAAGTATTTGAATTTTTGATATGCTATAATTATGTACCAACTAATGGTAGAAGCTGGGGATTAGATTAATGGAGAGGAAAGAGATTCCTGGTACACTAGAAGAACTGCCCTCTAAATAGCATTTCTATGTTTTCCTTAGATTGCAAGGGTTGCCTTGGAACTTATTCTCTACCTAGGAAATTCTAGTTGGTTAACCAGGCCACCAGGAAGGTATTTGTGTAATGATACAGGAGTTGAGTTAAATGAAGATTTTGGGACTGTTGGGCCAGATAAAGAGCCAGGCTTGGGTAGGACATAGGCTGCTCCACTGCTTCCCTGTTAGGCTGGCCGCCTCCCAAAGACAGGATGGGGGCCTCAAATTTCTCATCTGAAAACTCAGTCCCCAAAGGAATTAAAATTCTGCCTCAGAACCCAAGCACATATGACTAAGAGGATTCTTTGCCAGCATCTGCACATCCTTACTCCAAGTGCGGTCCATGGTCTAACAGCATCAGCATCACCTGTGAGTTTGTTAGAAATGCAGAGACTTGGTCCCACCTATAGACCTCCAATTCGGGTCTGCATTTCAGTAGATCCCTAGGTTCTTTGTGTATACATTTGGCATTTAGAAGTGGCTGCCTCTTGGAGGAGTTAAGGTGGAGACTAGAAGGTGGGAAGGACTAGGATATTGCTTTTAACTAGGTGATCCTATTACTTTTATAAAAATGTAAAAGTCACTATGAATAAAGAAGCTAGATGTTTTAGCATATCATATAAAGCTATAACACATATAAAAACAGAAGAACTAAAAATTTCAAGAAACACAATTTGTGTGAAGGCAGGGTGAGGGCAGAGAGGTAGAATACATCAGCTAAAAGCTGTATCTTTCATACAGAGAAACCAAAATATACATGTCAAAAAATAGAGGTATAAGCAGTACTTTTTTTTAAATGTGGATAACTACCAGGAAAAAAAGTAGAAGCAGTATCATTTGAAAACTGTTGGTCTCAAGGAGCAGTACTAGTGGAAAGGTGTTGGGCCAGAAAGAAGGCTTTTATTTTTATATTGGGTTTTCTGTACTGTCTGAATGTTATTTATAAAATTAAATTTGAAAAGGAAAGAAGAGAGCTAGATTAAAGTTAACCAAGGTTACAATGGCAGGAGAGGGCTTTTTAGCATAGAAAGCACTTGAACATATTTATAGGCAGAGGATGAACAAAAATGATTTTAAAGATAGAAGAAAAGAAATGGCCAATAGACCTTGGTCCTTTACTTGTGTCTGTCCCTCTAGCTGACCTTCCAAAGAACTTTCACCAAAACTTAGATTTTCTAAATTCTGGAATATCACTACCCAATTTCTCTTTGTTAAATTTTTTTTTTTTTTCAGTTGCAAAAGCCATCCCTATTCCTCTCCCTTTCTCACAGAGAATCAGTGTTATCAGTTGGGTGTGTTTTGTTTCTGTACCACACACAACACATTGGGTGACACACAACAATAGGCTTTTTTTTTTTTTCTAATTTTATTTTATTTTTAAACTTTACATAATTGTATTAGTTTTGCCAAATATCAAAATGAATCCGCCACAGGTATACATGTGTTCCCCATCCTGAACCCTCCTCCCTCCTCCCTCCCCATACCCTCCCTC
>NW_011494743.1:5199130-5200929 GCF_000754665.1 Bison bison bison | reverse complement strand
TCTGGGTCATCCCAGTGCACCAGCCCCAAGCATCCAGCATCGTGCATCGAACCTGGACTGGCAACTCGTTTCCTACATGATATTTTACATGTTTCATTGCCATTCTCCCAAATCTTCCCACCCTCTCCCTCTCCCACAGAGTCCATAAGACTGTTCTATACATCTGTGTCTCTTTTGCTGTCTCGTAGGCTTTTTAAAAAAAATTTATTTTAGTTGGAGGCTAATTACTTTACAATAATAGGCATTTATTGATTGCGTGTCTGGTATGGTCTTTTCGGCAGCTCTGTTCATTTGGACTGGGTCTGCCCACAAGTCTGAGGGTCAACTATCAAGCAATCTAGGGTGGCCTCGGCTGAGACAACCGTGGAGACTGGACTGTCCTCCATGTGTCTCTTGTCTTCTAGCAGGCCAGCGCAGGCATCTTCTCTAAGTGATGGAGAAGGCACAAGAGCAAGGTAGTCCCAGGTACCAGTGTCTCTCAAGCTTACATTTGTGTCCCACTTACAGCATCCCATTGATCCAAAGCAAATCACACGGCTGAGTTCAGAGTTGGGAGGAGAGGGTGAAAAAAGACAAAGAGCAACGGGTATAGATACAGGATGGGGTGAAGAAGCCGGAGCAACCTTGCAATCAGTCCCACTACTAGATGGCAAGCTATGGACCATAGGTTGAATCCAACCCACCTGATTTTGTAAATCAAGTTTTATTGGGACACAGCCAAGCTCGTTCCTTTATGTACTATCTATGGCTACCTTCACACTACAATGGCAGAGGTAAGTAGTTGCAATAGAAGTGGTAGTGCCTAAACTATTTATTCTCTGGTCCTTTACAGAAATATACCAGCTCTTGTTCTAGACTATTTTCTAATCATTTATATACATATATATTTACCAACATGACATGTTAACTGTTGATTTTTAAAATTTTACATAAAAGGGAACATATCATATATATTATTCAATAATTTATTTTTCTGCTTTAAAATATACCTTGGAGATCTTTCTATATCAGTACATATAGGTCTACCTCATTCTTTTTTTAAAAACTTTTGCAGTTTTCTATTTTATGGATTTACCATGCCCCACCACCCAACCCACCTTTTTTTTTTTTTTTTCCCCTGCTGTTAATATCGCAATGACTACCCTCCTATATGCCTCTTGGTACATATCTGAAGTGTATTTCTCTAGGATAAGTACCTAGATATAAATGGATTGGGTCAAAGGGTATGCCTATTTTCCCCCACTTATTATGAAACTTTCAAACAAACAGCAAAGATTAAATAAATTTAAGTGGACACCAGTGTGTCACTATCTACCATTTTACCATTAATATTTTTGTATACTTGTTTTATCATGTATCTATCAATTCTTCTATCCATCCATTAACCTATCTCATATTCTGAAGTCTTTACAAGTAAATACAGTACAGATCAGATCAGATCAGTTGCTCAGTTGTGTCCGACTCTTTGCAACCCCATGAATCACAGCACACCAGGCCTCCCTGTCCATCACCAACTCCCGGAGTTCACTCAGACTCACGTCCATCGAGTCAGTGATGCCATCCAGCCATCTCATCCTCTGTCATCCCCTTCTCCTCCTGCCCCCAATCCCTCCCAGCATCAGAATCTTTTCCAATGAGTCAACTCTTCACATGAGGTGGCCAAAGTACTGGAGTTTCAGCTTTAGTATCATTCCTTCCAAAGAAATCCCAGGGCTGATCTCCTTCAGAATGGACTGGTTGGATCTCCTTGCAGTCCAAGAGACCCTCAAGAGTCTTCTCCAGCACCACAGTTCAAAAGC
>NW_011494743.1:5184637-5199030 GCF_000754665.1 Bison bison bison | reverse complement strand
AGTTCTTCGGCACTCAGCCTTCTTCACAGTCCAACTCTCACATCGATACATGACCACAGGAAAAACCACAGCCTTGACTAGATGAACCTTTGTTGGCAAAGTAATGTCTCTGCTTTTGAATATGCTATCTAGGTTGGTCATAACTTTCCTTCCAAGGAGTAAGCCTCTTTTAATTTCATGGCTGCAGTCACTATCTGTAGTGATTTTGGAGCCTAGAAAAATAAAGTCTGACACTGTTTCCACTGTTTGCCCATCTATTTCCCATGAAGTGGTGGGACCGGATGCCATGATCTTCGTTTTCTGAACGTTGAGCTTTAAGCCAACTTTTTCACTCTCCACTTTCACTTTCATCAAGAGGCTTTTGAGTTCCTCTTCACTTTCTGCCATAAGGGTGGTGTCATCTGCATATCTGAGGTTATTGATATTTCTCCCGGCAATCTTGATTCCAGTTTGTGTTTCTTCCAGTCCAGCGTTTCTCATGATGTACTCTGCGTAGAAGTTAAATAAACAGGGTGACAATATATAGCCTTGACGAACTCCTTTTCCTATTTGGAACCAGTCTGTTGTTCCATGTCCAGTTCTAACTGTTGCTTCCTGACCTGCATACAAATTTCTCAAGAGGCAGATCAGGTGGTCTGGTATTCCCATCTCTTGAAGAATTTTCCACAGTTTATTGTGATCCACACAGTCAAAGGCTTTGGCATAGTCAATAAAGCAGAAATAGATGTTTTTCTGGAACTCTCTTGCTTTTTCGATGATCCAGTGGATGTTGGCAATTTGATCTCTGGTTCCTCTGCCTTTTCTAAAGCCAGCTTGAACATCAGGAAGTTCATGGTTCACATATTGCTGAAGCCTGGCTTGGAGAATTTTGAGCATTACTTTACTAGCGTGTGAGATGAGTGCAATTGTGCGGTAGTTTGAGCATTCTTTGGCATTGCCTTTCTTTGGGATTGGAATGAAAACTGACCTTTACACTTTCCCCTAAATATTTCAACTTGCATATAGTTGACTAGTGTTAAATTTTTTTAGAGTTTTTATTTCTTTTGATGTAGAATTTATATGCAAGAAAGTGTTCAGACCTTACATGAACATTCATGGAGTTTTGACAGATAGTATGCACACCCATGTCTCACTGGACTCCTTCAAAATTAGAACATAAACATCACCCAGGGAATTTTCCTCATGCCCTTTCTTACCTGTATACACACTGAATCAACTACTTTTCTGACATTTTTCCATCCTTTTGCCTGTTCTAGAACTTCAAATGAAATCATATTGTATATATTCTTTTTGTAAGGATTTTCATTGTTCCATAGCCTCACCAACGTTTAGTATTGTTCCTTTCGCATTTGAGCCCATTCCAGAGGTGTGTCAGTTCAGTTCAGTTCAGTCGCTCAGTCGTATCCAACTCTTTGTGACCCCATGGACTGCAGCATTCCAGGCCTCCCTGTCCATCACCAACTCCCGGAGGTTACTCAAACTCATGTCCATTGCGTTGGTGATGCCATCTAAGTATCTCATCCTCTGTCATCCCCTTCTCCTCCTGCCTTCAATCTTTCTCAGCATCAGGGTCTTTTCCAATAAGTCAGTTCTTCACATCAAGTGGCCAAAGTATTGGAGTTTCAGCTTCAGCATCAGTCCTTCCAAAGAAACCCCAGGGCTGATCTCCTTCAGAATGGACTGGTTGGATCTCCTTGCAGTCCAAGGGACTCTCAAGAGTCTTCTCCAACACCACAGTTCAAAAGCATCAATTCTTCGGTGCTCAGCTTTCTTTATAGTCCAACTCTCATGTCTATACGTGACTACTGGAAAAACCATAGCTTTGACTAGACGGACCTTTGTTGTCAAGGTATTGTCTCTGCTTTTTAATATGCTGTCTAGGTTGGTCATAGCTTTTCTTCCAAGAAGCAAGCGCCTTTTAATTTCAAGCCTGCAGTCACCATCTGCAATGATTTTGGAGCCCCAAAAGATAAAGTCTCTCACTGTTTCCATTGTTTGCCCATCTATTTGCCATGAAGTGATGGGACTAGATGCTATGATCTTAATTTTCTGAATGTTGAATTTTAAGCCAACTTTTTCACTCGGCTCATTCACTTTCATCAAGTGTATGTTTAGTCCTTCTTCACTTTCTGCCATAAGGGTGGTGTGATCTGCGTATCTGAGGTAACTGATATTTCTCCCAGAAATATCAGCTGGGATTCTAGCTTGTGCTTCATCCAGCCCAGCAGTTCTCATGATGTACTCTGCATATAAGTTAAATAAGCAGGGTGACAATATACAGCCTTGACATACTCCTTTTCCTATTTGGAACCGGTCTGTTGTTCCATGTCCAGTTCTAACTGTTGCTTCTTAACCTGCATACAGATTTCTCAGGAGCTAGGTCGGGTGGTCTGGTATTCCCATCTCTTTGAGAATTTTCCACAGTTTGTTGTGATCCACACAGTCAAAGGCTTTGGCGTACTCAATAAAGCAGATGTTTTTCTGGAACTCTCTTGCTTTTTCAGTGATCCAGCGGATGTTGGCAATTTGACCTCTGGCTCCTCTGCCTTTTCTAAATCCAGCTTGAACATCTGGAAGTTCATGGGTCACGAACTGTGGTAGTATCTTATTGTGGTTTTAAATTGTAAGCCTCTGATAACTACTGTAATCAAGCATTTGCAAGTCCTTACTGGGAAACCATATAGTATTTTCTTTTGGAAGGTGTTTGTTCAAAACTTTCGCCAATTTTTCTCAAGTATTTATTTCTTAATTGTTGTCAAAATCCTTTGTATGTGCTGAATACTAGGCTTTGGTCAGTTTTACGTTTTGTGAATATTTTCTCCATCTGTGGCTTGCCTATTTATTTCCTTGGTGATGCTTTTTGATGAACAGATGTTTTCAATTTTGATGAAATCTAATTTATCAATTTTAAAATAATTATTGCTTTCTGTGACCTTCCTAAGTAACTTTTTTTTTTTACCCTGATTCACAAAGATATTCTTCCAAGTTTTCTTGTAAACAACTGATAGTTTTAGCTTTTATTTTTAGTTCTAAGAGCCATCTTAAATTAATTTGGAACACAGAGTGAGGTGGGCTTCCCTGGTGGCTCAGACAGTAAAGAATCTGCCTGCAATGTGGGAGACCCAGATTCGATCCCTGGGTTGGGAAGATCCCCTGGAGAAGGGGATGGCAACCCATTCCAGTATTCTTGCCTGGAGAATTCCATGGACAGAGGAGCCTGATAGGCTACAGTCCATGGGGTTGCAAAGAGTTCGACATGACTGAGCAACTAATACACAACACAACCCACAATAGGGTGAGGTAGAAATATTATTTAATTTTCTCCAGATGAGTATCCATTTATTCCTGCTCCATTTGTTGAAAAACGTTTCCTTTCTGTGTTGGATTATTTTATCACCTCTGTTAAAAGTTAAATGCTTGCATTAACTAGGATGTATTTCTGGGTTTACTCTTGTGTGCTTTTAATCTATTTGCTTATGTTTATCCCAGCACCATTCTGCAAGAAAGGAAGTCTTACAGTCAGATAGTCTAAATTGTCTGACTTTGTTGTTCCTTTTTAGGACTGCTTTGGATATTCAATATCATTTTATTACTACATAAATTTTAAAATCTACTTGTCAATTTCTTTTTTATAAAGTCTGCTAGGATTAAGATTGAGATGGACATAAATCTTTAGGTTAATTTAGAAATAGTTAATATTTTAAACCAGTGGATTTTCCAATTAATTAACATGATATATTTTTCCATTTATTTAGGTTTTCTTGAATTTAGCTCCAAATGTTTTACAGTTTTTAGTCTAAATTTCTTGTATAGCTTTTGCTACATTTTATCCTAAATATTTTATTATAACTTTTTTAAAACAATGGAATTAGTTTTTTATTTTCAATTGTTTGCTGTTGATACATAAAAATACAACTTACTTTAATATGTTAACCTTGTATCCTGTGACCTTACTAAATTAACTTCTGAGTTTGATCATTATTTTATGAAATTCATAGAATTATCTACCAAAAAATCATGTTATCTGAGAATATGGATAGTTTTATTTTTTTCTTTCCAATCTTTGTGTCTTCTATTTCTTTTTCTTTACTTATTGCAACAGCTAGCATCACCAGTACAATGTTGAATAGAGGTGGTGAAGGTAGGCATCCTTGTTTCAGTCTTAGTCTTGAAGAAAAATGTTCAAAATTTTACTATTAAACATGATGTTAGCTATATGTTTTCAATAGATTGATTTTATCAGGTCAAGGGATACCTTCCTATTCTAGTTTGCTGTGGGTTGTTATGTTTGCTGTAGTTATTATGGATGGATATTGACTATTGTAAAATGCTTTATCTTTATCTATTCAGATGATCGTATGAGCTTTCTCCTTTATTAATGCCGTGAATTACATTGATTGATTTTCTTTAAACAAATCTTAGATTCCTTAAGCTTTATTTGATCATGTTATTCTTTTAATGTGACATTGGGTCTAATTTGCTTACATTTTTATTAAGAATATCTGTATCTATATTCATAAAGGATATTGGCCTGTAATTTTTTCAGTAATAACTATGTGAGATTTTGGTGTTAGGATTCTGTTAGACTCATCAAGTCAATTGAAAAGAATTATCTCCTCTATTTTTTGAAAGAGTTTGTATAAGATGGTGTTATTTCTTGCATATTTGATATAACTCATCAATGAAACCATCTGGGCCCTAGTAAAACCATCAAGGCCTAGAATTTTGTGTGTTGGAAAGGTTTATTTTTAATTTATTTTTAGTTATGTGACTATTCAGATATTTTCTATCACCTTGTCTCTGTTTTGGTAACTTGTATTTCTCAATGAATTTATTCATTTTATCTAATTTATTAACTATATTGGCATAAAGTTGTTGTTATTTGTAAATTATCCTTTTAATGCCTCTAGGTCTTATACCAATATCCTTTCTCTCACTCATGATACTGATAACTTGCATTTTTTTTTCTTGAACTGTCTAGCTGCAAATTTTTTTTTTTAATCTCTTAAGATAACCAACTTTTAGCTCTGTTGGAAGGTGGAAGTGAAGTTGCTCAGTCGTCCAACTCTTTGCGACCCCATGGACTGTAGCCCACCAGGCTCCTCCATCCATGGGGTTTTCCAGGCAAGAGGACTGGAGTAGGTTGCCATTTCCTTCTCCAGAGGATCTTTCTGACCCAGGGATAGAACCTGGGTCTCCTGCATTGTAGACAGATACTTTACCATCTGATCCACCAGGGAAGTCATTAGCCATGTTAAGTTATTCTATTCTTTGCCAGTTTCTATTTCATTAATTTCTTCTCTTTTAAATTTTAAAACATAATACCTATGGACTTCCAAAAAGAAGAAAACTATCAATATTCACTCCCAACAGCAAGGTAGAGTTCAGTTCAGTTTAGTCACTCAGTTGTGTCCAACTCTTTGCGACCCCATGGACTGCAGCAAGCCAAGCCTCCCAGTCCATCACCAACTCCTGGAGTTTACCTAAACTCATGTCCATTGAGTCAGTGATGCCATCCAACCACCTTATCCTCTGTCGTCCCCTTCTCCTCCTGCCTTCAATCTTTCCCAGTATCAGGGTCTTTTCAAATGAGTCAGTTCTTTGGATCAAGTGGCCAAAGTATTGGAGTTTCAGCTTCAGCATCAGTCCTTCCAATGAATATTCAGGACTGATTTCCTTTAAGATGGACTGGTTGGATCTCCATGTAGTCCAAGGGACTCTCAAGAGTCTTCTCCAACACCACAGTTCAAAAGCATCAATTCTTCGGTGCTCAGCTTTCTTTATAGTCCAACTCTCATATCCGTACATGACTACTGGAAAAACCATAGCCTTGACTAGATGGACCTTTGTTCTCAAAGTAATGTCTCTGCTTTTTAATATGCTGTCTAGGTTGGTCATAACTTTCCTTCCAAGGAGTAAGCAATGTAAAGAGTATATGTTTCTCCCTTATCCTCTTCAAGTCAGGATATTTATTGACATATAAATAATTGGATGGGTTAGAACTGATAATTCATTGTTTTAATTTTTATTTTCCAAATTACTGTAATTCCAATATTACAATCAAATGAGATTGAGCTTTGTCACATATTTACTGGCCACTTGTTTTTCCTTTTTCTGTGAATTGTTTATTCACATTTTTAATTAGACTGTGTTGACTTTCTTCTTTAATTCATAACTTTTATGTACTTGGACATCAATTCATTTATAAATATATATTGCAAATTTTTTTCAGGAAAATAGCATGTGTTTTTTAAAAGACGGACAATTTTTCAGTATTTTATGTTTTGTATCTCGTTTAACAGTGCTAACTTTACTCCCAAAGCTGTAAACTTTCTAATTCATGGCTCCATATTTATCTAAGAATTACTCTGTAATTTACCTGAAATATTTTCATTATGACAAGAGATAAAACCTAAGTTTATTTCTCTCCAAATGACTAGAAAATTTTCTTAACCATTAGTAATCCATACTTTGCTTGCTGAGTTAAACATCCTTGATTTCTTTTACACAAAATTACGTGTATGCATTTGTATCTGAATGCCTCTGTTTCATTAGTTAGTTTATTTCAAGGCCAGGGTCACAATTTTAGTTACTATAGCTTTACAGTATCTTTTGTATTTGGGATCCTTCATTATTTTTCTTTTTAAAAGGTATGTCTGACTATTTTATTCATTTTCCATTCCAGATTAATTTTAGAATCAAGTGTTAAATTTGTTAAATTTCAGGACAAATCCCGTTAGGCTTTTGTTTGAGCCTATGTAAAACTTACAGACTAATTCATTGAAACAAATATCTGCATTATACTAAGGTATCCTATTCAAGAACACAGTATGTTTCTTCATTAATTCACATCAATGAAGTTTTATGATCATCTACATACTGATTTTATACAGCTCTTAGATTTATTTCAAAGCATTTTATTTATGTTTACATTTTAAACTTTTTATTTTATATTAGAGTATAGCCAATTAACAATGTTGTGATAGTTTCAGGTGTGCAGCAGAGTGACTCAGCCATACATATACATGTATCCATTCTTGCCCAACTTCTCCCCATCCAGGCTGCCACATAGCATTGAGCAGAGTTCCTTGTGCTAAACAGTAAGTCCTTGTTGGTTATCCATTTGAAATATAGCAGTGGGTACATGTGGATCTCAAACTCCCTAACTATCCTTTCACCCCACCATTTCCCCTGGTAATAAGTTCATTCTCTAAGTCTGTGAGTTTGTTTCTGTTTTTTAAATAAGTTCATTTGTGTCGTTTCTTTTTTGTTCATTTGTATCTGCATATAGGCAATGTCATATGATACTTATCGTTATCTGTTTTACTTCACTCAGCTTAACAATCTCTAGGTTCATCCATATTGCTGCAAATGGCATTATTTCATTCTTTTTGTGACTGAGTAATATTCCATTGTATATATGTACCACATCTTTATCCACTCCTCTGTCGATGGACATTTTGGTTGCTTCCATGTCTTGGCTTTTGTAAACAGTGCTGCAATGAACATTGGGGTGAAAATATCCTTTTGGACCATGTTTTTCTCTTGAGATCTGCCCAGGAGTAGAATTGCAGGGTCATATGGCAGCTCTTTCAAAAGCAGAGACATTGCTTTGCCAACTAAGGTCCGTCTAGTCAAGGCTATGGTTTTTCCAGTGGTCATGTATGGATGGGAGAGTTGGACTATGAAGAAAGCTGAGCACCAAAGAATTGATGCTTTTGAACTGTGGTGTTGGAGAAGACTCTTGAGAGTCCCTTGGACTGCAAGGAGATCCAACCAGTCCATTCTGAAGGAGATCAGCCCTGGAATTTCTTTGGAAGGAATGATGCTAAAGCTGAAACTCCAGTACTTTGGCCACCTCATGCGAAGAGTTGACTCATTGGAAAAGACTCTGATGCTAGGAGGGACTGGGGGCAGGAGGAGAAGGGGACGCCAGAGGATGAGATGGCTGGATGGCATCACTGACTCGATGGACGTGAGTCTGAGTGAACTCTGGGAGTTGGTGATGGACAGGGAGGCCTGGCGTGCTGCGATTCACGGGGTCGCAAAGAGTCGGACACGACTGAGCGACTGAACTGAACTGAACTGATGGCAGCTCTTGTTTTAGTTTTTTAAGGAACCTCCATACTGTTCTCCATAGTGGTGTTACCAATTTACATTCCCACCAACAGTGTAGAAGGATTCTCTTCTCTCCACACACTCTCCAGCATTTATTGTTTGTGGATTTTTTGATGATGGTCATTTTCACTAGTGTAAGGTGAAACTGTCTCGTTGTAGTTTTGATTTGCATTTCTCTAATAATTAATGATATTGAACATCTTTTCATGTGCCTCTTAGCCCTATGTATGTCTTCTTCGGAAAAGTGTCTATTCAGGTCTTCTATTTTTGATTGGACTGTTTGTTTTGGTGATATTAAGTCTAATAAGCTGTTTGTAAAATTTGGAGACTAATCCCTTGTCAGTCATATCATTTGTGAATATTTTGTCCCAAACTAAAACATTTTATTTTTTATATTGCTATTGTAACTGGGGTTTTTTCCTGTTTCATTGTTTAATTTGTTATTGCTGGTTTGAAGGAAAGCTATTGATAATTTTTGCTCCTATTCTATCTGGGAAATTTGCTGTCACTTTTTAAGTCATGTGTGACTCTGGTTGTTCAGTTACTAAGTCATGTCCGACTCTGTGACCCCATGGACTGCAGCATGCCAGGCTTCCCTGTTCTCCACTATCTTCTGGAATTTGCTCAAACTCACGTCCATTGAGTTGGTGATGCCATCCAATCATCTCATCCTCTGCCACCCTTTTCTCCTCTTGCCCTCCATCTTTCCCAGCATCAGGGTCTTTCCCCATAAGCTGGCTCTTCCCATCAGGTGGCCAAAGTATTGGAGCTTCAGCATCAGCCCTTCCAAAGAATATTCAGGGTTGATTTCCTTTAGAACTGACTGGTTTAATCTCCTTACAGTCCAAGGGACTCTCAAGAGTCTTCTCCAATGCCACAATTAGTGAAAAAAAAGGAAAAAAAATGCTGTACCCTCTTATTAAATTGAATAAATTTTGAAATAGACATTGTAAGTAAAATAAATGGAAAACTAACTTCTGATATTCATATATAATTTTAGTTGTTTGTGGCAAAAATAGAAAAATAATGAACAATTTTATTTCACTTCCTTGGAACTGACATCAGTATTCACTACATTAGAGTAGAAAGATATGCACACTTATCCATATCTGTTAGGTTAATTTTTCCAGATCTCATTTTAAATTAAATTTAAGTTTAGAAAGCTTTAGTAATGTTTTGTAAGACCTCAGAGTTCAAATACTGCCTGACATCTCAGAGCTTCGGAGGGTTCTGTGAGTTCCCCTGTTCCCTCTGGATACGCACCCTCACCCAGCAGGAGAGGCTTCCCTCTGGGTTAGTTCCTCTATCAGCCAGACCAGCTGCACCCTGTGGAATCCTCAGTCTCATGGGGTTCACTTCCCTGTCAGTTTGTGGAATTATTCAAACAAACCAATCACATCCTTCAGCAAGAACCTGGCAGCACCCGCAACCTCCCGTGACTGCAAAGCCTGCCTCTCACCTCCACTGCTGGTTCACTTGCTCTCCTATGGTGCCTTCGTGTGGCCCTGCATGGTGTGTGTTGTCCTTCTCCCTGCGCTGAGTTTCCGTGACTAATAAACTGCTGCCAGTCTCATGTATCAGTGTTAGGCACTGCTGCTGCTGCTGCTGCTGGTAAGTCGCTTCAGTCGTGTCCGACTCTGTGTGACCCCATAGACGGCAGCCCACCAGGCTCCCCCGTCCCTGGGATTCTCCAGGCAAGAACACTGGAGTGAGTTGCCATTTCCTTCTCCAATGCATGAAAGTGAAAAGTGAAAGTGAAGTCGCTCAGTCGTGTCCGACTCAGCAACCCCATGGACTGAAGCCTACCAGGCTCCTCCATCCATGGGATTTTCCAGGCAAGAGTATTGGAGTGGGGTGCCATTGCCTTCTCTGGTGTTAGACACTAGCATTCAGTGGCCTTGTACTCCTTAGAGCAGGAAATCTCCTTCACCATCACGGTGAATAGAAAGTTATGAGAACAAGTAATCAAATCATTTTTTGTTCTAAGCATGCTTCTATGACTTAACTGAATAATGATGGTAAAATATATATAATTATTCCTGAAATTCCTGAAGATGGAGGAGCAGTGTTCTCTTTGGACGTCACTTGTCCTTAATTCTGACTCACCAGATTGTAGCACCCATGTGCTCTAAGGGAAGTAATTTGTTCCAGAGGCAGCCCCAGGCATGCCTTAATTCTCTTTTGAAAGAGGATATTGGTTGATGTGTTTTGGGTAGTAGACTAGCTAAACACCAGTGCTTACAAACACTGTCGGCCTCAGCAGATTCTGCTGTCTTGGTATATACTTGTATACACCCCATGGGAGGCATACACCCTGTATACCCCTCTTTTGTTCTAAAATTCCCTCATTCCAAACAGAAGTCTTAGTGTATTAGTTTTCCCCTGTTTAATGAATTACAACAAACTTGTGGCTTAAACAATATAAACTCAACATCTCCTGTGGGTCAGGAGCCCAGATACCATTCTACTGAATCCTGTGTTCCAGGTATGGAATCAAGGAGTTGGCCAGGCTTATAGTCCCATCTGGAGCTTGATGTCATTTTCCTGGCTCACTTAGCTTGTCGGTAGGATTCCGTTTCATACAGTGATAGAATTCATGATGGTTTCCATATTCTTTGAGGCCAGCAGAAAGCCCAGTGCTAGTTAGCTTTAATCTTTCTGACTTCTCTCTCAGATTCTAGCCCTAGATTTAAAGGAGTTACATGACTAGATCAGTCTACCCAAGAGACTCTCCTTTTTGGATAACTCAAAATCAACTGCTTGGGGACCTAAATTACATCCTTGCTATATTGCAGAAGCTAATCATGGAACTGATATTCCATCATGTTCATAAATTGTGTTCACAGTCAAGAGGAGAGGGCTATATAGTGTGTGTACCCCCCAAGGGAGGGAAATCATATTTTCTTTGCCTACTCTCTCTCTTTATGCCTTCAACATGGTTTCTTTTCCTTCCAACCCTTCCAAAGCTTCTAGACCAAAGGCCACTTGGCTTTATTACCTCCAGTGAGCATCCCTTTGACCACAGAGAAATACGGCTTTAGTCCCTGTTCCTTCTGGAATGGGGTAGAATCTCAGAATCTGTGTATCTCTTGATAGCTACTTGGCTGCTCCAGTTTGAAAGCCAAGGGCCTGATGACCTGTGAACCCAAACACCCCACCACCTCACCCCAACTAACTAAAATTCTGGGTTTGATTGATGTTTGTTGCTATTCTTCACAGGGTATTTCTTGAAAAATGTTCCCATTGTCACTTCACTGTTGATCTCGTTAAAGCCTCTGGGTCCTATTGTTTTCTGGAGCTTAGGAAAATGCTTTTCTCTCAGGTGGGAAATGGCTTATGAACATTGACAAAGTATGGTGACATCCTTCCACCCTTTCCTCCTCTTCCTTACACCTGCACATCCTTGGATGGAGCTGAAAAGGAAGACAGGGAACCATTGCGTAATCTAAATGGGCTCCTATTTCTACAGTCACAAAACTGTCTGTGCTTAAGCCTGAGTGTTCACATCAAGCAAATTAGGGGTAATTTTTTACTTTATAAAAATTATTCTTTGTTGTACAAAAGGATCCAATGCAGGTTTTCTTTTAATATCCAGTTCTCTAGTATATTTCAAATATAATTCAGTTTCTAACAATTCAGTTGACTCTTTTTTTTTTTTTTAAAGGACTGCATCAATTGTGGAAAGCCAGGTATGTCAGAAAGTTCCTTGTTATTGGTTTTTGGGTCTTTGAAGTTCAAGGATGAAATTCTATAAATTCATAGAAGATATTAGAGGACCTGGGTATGGTTTCTGGGAATAGAATCTCCTATGGAGTTGTTCAGATGAAAGAAAGCTAAGAAAGAAAAATCATAGTCTACTCTGAGACCCTATAATCTAGCTTCATTCTGTATTTTTTATAATGTCCCTTTTAACAAATATCATTATTAAAAATTTTCAAAACAGAACTATAACTGTTATTTCAACTTAAACCTCTGGAGTCATCTCACTTTCTGAAGATTCTTGGGTGAACAATACTTTTGTACCCATTGAACAACCCAGGGAACCAAGGTATCAAAGACGGACTGAAATGCCCAGGGTGACAGATCTATCTGCCCTTATAGAACACTTAGCTCAGGGCCAAGTTCATCAGTCGGTGCTTGATAAATATTTATTAAAATGAAGACCTTTTTTTTATATGGCCACTTTTATAGACTTTTCACTTTCTTGTGCTGCCTCTCAGCTCAGCAGGGACCACTCATTAGCACACTCTAATTTTGAGGACTAACAACATGGCCGATTGGAAGATTTGTGTCCTGTTTGTGTTATTTGTATATAAAAATGCAACCACACATGTGGTCTCAATGTGCTTAGGGTGCTATGTTGACTTAAACATTTTCCCAGGAGTCCAGTGGTGGTGGGTTGACTTTTGATGTATGGACAGACAGCCACAAAAGGCTGCGCAAAAGGGCTCTGAACTTGGTTTAAGTAACTGGTTTCTCCTGATGGAGATTCTTAATTTTTGATCAAAGAGCCTGCATTTTCATTTTTCACTGGACCCTACAAATATATAGCAAATCCTAGTGGTCAAAGAACAATCCCTGTTTTTTTTTTTTAAATCTCTAAAAATTAAGCCTTTTGATAGGAGTGAGACAGGCATTTTATATTTGTGATGCTATAGCCATAATAATAATGAAAGTTAAATAGACTCAGAAAGAAAAAAAAAAAAACAAAGGAAAATTAAGAGTTCAGGCAGGTTTCACTTAGTCCTCATATTTGTCTTTGAAGAGGCAAGTCGATGGGACTGGCAAGGTGACTGTTGGTCAAGGTCAGTGTTGTTTTCAGTGACCACATAAGTGGGGAGACAGAGGAGAAGATACTTCCTGAGCCAGCAGCATCGATATGTCTTGGCTATTTTCATTCCTGTCATTGTAGGATTGAAAAAAAAAGACTCTCTAATTGATGCAGCAGGAAACCTGGGTGAAACAGATTCAGGTCTCTAAAGTAAACAATAACAAAACTGGCGGGGGGGTGGGGTAGGGACCTATTGACAGTGAGCCTTTGCAAGTTGCATAGAAACACCTTTGTAGTGTAGGTAAATATTTCTGACAAATCAAACCATTAGCTTTTTTGGATCACTTATATTGCAGTAAAATATACGCAATGTAAGTTTTGCCATTTTAGCTATTGTTAGGTGTCCCGTTGTCCCATTCAGGGGCGTTAGGTACATTCACAGTGTTGACGCATGTCACCACTATCCATCTCCAGAACATTTTCATCACCTCAAACAGAAACTCCTTACCTATGAAACAATAATTCCCTACACCCTTCTTGTCCCAGCCCATGATAATCTCTATTCTACTTTCTGTCTCCATAAATTTGCCTGTTCTCAGTATCTCATTTAAGTGGAATTACATAATACTTGTCTTTGTGTATCTGGCTTCTCTGACTTAGCATAATATTTTCAAAGTTCATGAATGTTGTAGCATGTGTCAGAATTGCGTTCCTTTTTAAGGCTGAATAATGTTCCACTTATGTATATATCACATTTTGTTTATCAATCTGTTGATAGACATTTGAGTTGTTTCCATATTTTTACTATTGTGAATAATACTTCTGTGCATACCGATGTGCAATATCTGTTTGAGCCCCTGCTTTCAATTCTTTTGGTTATGTACCTAGAAATAGAATTGCTACATCATATGGTAATTCTAAGTTTAACATTTTAGGAACCACCAAATTGTGTTCCATAGCAGCTGTACCATTTTGCATTCCCACCAGCAATGTACAGGGTCCAATTTCTCCATATCCTTAGAAACACTTATTATTTTCTGTTTTGTTTTGTTTTTTATAATCCCCATCTTAATGGGTATGAAATGATAGCCCATTATGATTTTGATTTGCATTTTCCTAATAACTAGGATCCCATCACTTCATGGGAAATAGATGGGGAAAAAGTGGAAACAATGTCAGACTTTATCTTTTTGGGCTCCAAAATCACTGCAGATGGTGATTGCAGCCATGAAATTAAAAGACGCTTACTCCTTGGAAGGAAAGTTATGACCAACCTAGATAGCATATTCAAAAGCAGAGACATTACTTTGCCAACAAAGGTCTGTCTAGACAAGGCTATGGTTTTTCCAGTGGTCGTGTATGGATGGGAGAGTTGGACTGTGAAGAAAGCTGAGTGCCGAAGAATTGATGCTTTTGAACTGTGGTGTTGGAGGAGACTCTTGAGAGTCCCTTGGACTGCAAGGAGATCCAATTAGTCCATTCTGAAGGAAATCAGTCCTGATGA
>NW_011494743.1:5182255-5184537 GCF_000754665.1 Bison bison bison | reverse complement strand
TCTTGAGAGTCCCTTGGACTGCAAGGAGATCCAACCAGTCCATTCTGAAGGAGATCAGCCCTGGGATTTCTTTGGAAGGACTGATGCTAAAGCTGAAACTCCAATACTTTGGCCACCTCATGCGAAGGGCTGACTCATTGGAAAAGACCCTGATGCTGGGAGGGATTGGGGGCAGAAGGATAAGGGGACAACAGAGGATGAGATGGCTGGATGGCATCACTGACTCGATGGACATGAGTTTGAGTAAACGCCAGGAGCTGGTGATGGACAGGGAGGCCTGGTATGCTGTGATTCATGGGGTCGCAAAGAGTCGGACACGACTGAGAGACTGAACTGAACTGAACTGAATAACTAGGGATGTTGAGCGTCGTTTCATGTGCTTATTGGCATTTGTTTGTCTTCTTCAAAGAAATATCTAGTCAAATCCTTTGCAAATTTTTGAATTGGGTTATTTGTTTTCTTGTTGTTCAGTTGTAGGAGTTCTTTATATAATCCCTTATCACATATGTGATTTGTAAATATATTCTCCCATTCTGTGGGTTGTCTTTCCACCTTCTTGATAGTATCTCATGATGCATAAAAATTTAAATTTTGATAAATTGATCTATTTTCTCTTTTGTTCCAAATGCTTTTGGTATTATAACCAAAAAATCATTGCCAAATCCAATGTCATGAAACCATAAGCTTTTTATTGGACAAAATGACTTTTAGAATTTCACCAACTGCCATCCAAAAAAAGAACTTTGAAAAAGTGCATGAATGTTCAAATTATATGATAGAGGAAGGTTGAAATTTAAAAGAATGAAAAATATATATATCATTTAAATATTACTTTAAAAAAAAAAAAGCAAGTGTGGCTTTTTTTAAAAGAAAATTATTAGAGACAAAGAAGAAAATTATGTAATGAAAAGGATCAATCTACCAGGAAGACATAACAATCTTAAATGTATTTGCAGCAAACCATAGAGCCTCAAAATATATGAAGCAAAAAATGATAGAGTTTACAGGAGAAATAGACAAATCCACAGTTAAAGTTGGGGACTTTTAATATTGCGTTCCCAGCAAATGATAAAAGCTACTAGCCAGAGAATTATTAAGGACATAGAAGAACTCAACTGCATCTAATCAACAGTAAAGTGACATAGAATAGAATAGAATAGTAGAGAATCTAATTAACATTAATGAAAAGCTCCAACAAACAACAGCAGAATACAAGTTTTTTAAGAAGAGCCCATGATACATAGGCCATATCTTTCCTCATAATACAAATCTCAACAAACTTAAAAACACTGAAGCATATGAGTGTATTCTTTGACCATTAATCAAATCAAACCAGAAATGAATAACAGAAAGATAACAGAAAAAGCTTTATACACTTGGAAATTAAATAACACATTTCTAAAAAAAAACCTCATGGATCAAAGAGGAATTTCCAAAATAAATTTTAAATATTTATTAAAAAACTGAGTAAAAATGAAAATATATGTCAAACTTTGTGAGACACAACTGAAGCAGTTCCAAGAGAGAAATTAATGGCACTAAATGCTTACACTAGAAAACAGGGAAGATCTCAAATGAGTAACATAACTTCCTGTCTCAAAAAGCTAGAAAAGGAAAGAAAAATAAACCCAAAGCAAGAACAAGGAAGGGGAAATAAAGAGAAGAACAAAAATAAATGAAATTGAAAATTAGTACACAATAGGGAATGATCAATGAAACAAAAAGCTGGTTCTTCAACAAAATCAATAAAATTGATAACACCCAGCAAGATTTACAAAAATAAAAAGAGAAAAGAAACAAATCACCTTTATCAGGAATGAGACTAAGAATATCACTATATTGTAATCATTAAAAGGAAAATAGGAAATACCATGAACAACTTCATGCTTAACTTATTAGAAGAAATGAATCAAATTCTTGAAAACCCTCAGTTCAGTTCAGTTCAGTTCAGTCACTCAGTCGTGTCTGACTCTTCGCAACCCCATGAATCGCAGCACGCCAGGCCTCCCTGTCCATCACCAACTCCCGGAGTTCACCCAGACTCAAGTCCATCAAGTCAGTGATGCCATCCAGCCATCTCATCCTGTGGCATCCCCTTCTCTTCCTGCCCTCAATCCCTCCCAGCATCAGAGTCTTTTCCAGTGAGTCAACTTTTCTCATGAGGTGGCCAAAGTACTGGAGTTTCAGCTTTAGCATCATTCCTTCCAAAGAAATCCCAGGGCTGATCTCCTTCAGAATGGACTGGTTGGATCTCCTTGCAGTCCAAAGAACTCGCAAGAGTC
>NW_011494743.1:5172572-5182155 GCF_000754665.1 Bison bison bison | reverse complement strand
CTTCAGCGCTCAGCCTTCTTCACAGTTCAACTCTCACATCCATACATGACCACTGGAAAAACCATAGCCTTGACTAGACAGACCTTTGTTGGCAAAGTAATGTCTCTGCTTTTGAATATGCTATCTAGGTTGGTCATAACTTTCCTTCCAAGGAGTAAGCGTCTTTTAATTTCATGGCTGCGGTCACCATCTGCAGTGATTTTGGAGCCCAAAAAGATAAAGTCTGACACTGTTTCCACTGTTTAAAACCCTAAACCACCAAAACTCAGCAAAGATGAGATGGATCATCTGAAATGTCCTAGAACCATTAAAGAAATTATTACTTGCATTTCTATATTAACAATGCTCATGTGAAAACCAAAATTAAAAGTACAATATCACTTACAATTGATCCAAAAACAATGAAACCTTTAGGTATAAATCTAATAAAACATGAACAGGATTTATATGCTGAATATTGCAAAATGCTGATGAAAGAAATCAGTGAAGACCTAAATAAAGGAATAGATACACCATGTTCATGGATTAGAAGATTCAATATAGGAAAGATGTCAATATTCTCCCCAAAAGGATCTACAGACTTAAATAAATTACTATCAAAGTCACATCAAGGGTGTTTGTTTTTTCTTTTTTGATAGATATAGAAAACCCATTCTACCCCTAGCAGAGAAAGATTCCACATGCCTCGAGGCAACTAAGCCTGTCCACCACAACTGCTAAGACCAGCACGCACTAGAGCCTGCACTCTGTAAAAGAGAAGCAAACACAAATGAGAAGTTCACACACCACGACAAAGAGTAGCCCCCACTTGCCACAACTAGAGAAAGCCCCCATGCAGCAATGAAGACCTAGCACAGCCAAAAATACATAAATAAGAATCATAAAGTAAAAGGAATCACTTTACTTGATATTAAAGCTTAATACATGGCTACACATATCAACAGGCTTCCCTGGTGGCTTAGTCGGTGAAGAATCTACCTGCAGTGAGAGAGACCTAGCTTTGATCTCTGGGTCAGGAAGATCCCCTGGAGGAGGGCAAGGGAACCCACTCCGGTATTCTTGCCTGGAGAATCCCCATGGACAGACGAGCCTGGTGGGGTATAGTCCATGGGGTCGCAAAGCAAAGGGTCGTACACGAGTGAGTGATTAAGCACAGCAGCACAGAAATCAGTATGGTGTGGTATTGGTCACGTGATAGCTACATAGATCAATCGAACTGAATAGAGAACACAAAAATAGACCCACACATATATGCCAACCGACCTTTCATAAATGTGCAAAAGTAATTCAATGAAGGAATGATAGCTTTTTCAACAAATGGTGCTGGAACAACTTGGGACCATAGACAAGAGACACCTCAACTGCAACTTCACACTTCATAGAAATGCTAACTCAGAATGAATCACAGAATTAAAATTTAAATGTAAAACTATAAAATTTATTTAAAAGTTGGAGGAAAAAACCTACCGAAAATTAGGGCCAGGCAAATGTTCTTAGACTTGATAACAAAGGCAAGATCCACAAAATGAAAGAATGATAAATTATATCTCTCAAAATGAGAAACTTTTGTTTGTAAGAGCTCATGTGAAGAGGATGAAAAACACCAATAAATTGGACAACCTAAAAGAAATGGATAAATTCCTAGAGACATACAACCTACTAAGCCTGAATCACTAAGAAATAGAAAGCCTGACTAGATACATTAAAGAGATTGAATCAGTAATCAAAAACCTAACAAAGAATGCACGCATGCGTGTATGTGTGCATGCTCAGTTGCGTCTCACTCTTTGTGACCTCATGGACTGTAGGCCACCAGTCTCCTTATTCATGGGATTTTTCCAGGCAAGAATGCTTGAGTGGGTTGTCATTTCCTCCTGCAGGGGATCCTCCCGACCCAGGGATCAAACTCACATCTTCTTCATCTCCTGAATTGGTAGGTGGATTCTTTACCACTGAGCCATCTGGGAAGCCCCCCAACAAAGAACAGTCCAGACCAGATTTCACAGGTCAATTCTACCAAACTTTTAAAGCAGAATTAAATACCAATCTTTTAAAAACTCTTCCCCAAAAATAGAAAAGGAGGGAAACTCACTTTATGAGGGCAGCATCACACTGATACCAAAGTAGTTTTGAGCAATTCAGAGGCATCATACTTCCTTATTTCAAAATACATTACAAAGCTACAGTAACAAAAAATAGTATTGGTACTTGTAGTAAAGCAGATATATAGAGCAATGGAACAGATTAGAGAGACCAGAAATATGCACACACGTAAATGTTCACCTGATTTTTGACAAAGGGGGGAAGAATACACAATGGGGGAAGAATAGTCTCTTTAATAAATGGTGTAGGGAAAACTGGATATCCACACACAAAGAATGAAACTGGATCTGTACACCATAAATCAAAAAGTTAAACAGAAGACCTGAAGCCATAAAATTCCTAAAAGAAAATATAGGGGAAAAACTTCTTGACATTGATCTTGGCAATGACTTCTTGGATATAACACCAAAAGCCTAGATAATAAAAGCAAAAAAAAACAAGTGGGAGGACATCAGACTAAAGGGCATCTGCACCATAAACAATCTACAAAATGAAAACCTACAGAATGGGAGAAAATCCTCACAAAACATGTATCTGATAAAGGGTTAGTATCTAAATCATATATGAAATTCCTATAACTCAATAGCGAAAAACAGAAACCCAAATAACCCCATTTTTAAAATGAGCAAAGGAAGTGAAAAGACATTCTGAAAATAAGGCATGAAAATAAGAAACAGATAAATGAAAAGATGCTCAATGTCATTAACCATCAGGAAAATGAAAATCAAAGCTACAATGAGCTATCACCTCACACTTTTAAGGATGGCTATTATAAAAAAAAAAAGATAAGTATTAACCAGGATATGGATAAAAGGGAAACATTGTACACTGTTGTTGGGAATGCAAATTGATACACCTACTGTTGAAAATAGCATGGTGGTTCCTACAAAAATAAAAAAAAAATAGTAGAACTACCTTCTAATTCATCAATCCCACTTGGGGTATATCTTTAGGAACTGAAATATTCTGCAATCTTATGTTCACTGCAGCATTTTTCACATAGCCAACACATGGAAACAAGCCAAGTGTTCATCAATGGATGAATGCATAAAAAAGATATGGTACATACTTATCATGGAATATTATTCAGCCTTAAAAAAGAAGGAACTCCTGGCACTTGTGACAACATGGATGAACCTAAAGGATATTATACTTAGTAAAAGCCAGACAGAAGGACAAGTGCTACATGACAACTCAACTTACATGCGGAATCTAAACTAGTCAAACTCAGAGAAGTAGAGGGTGTAATGGTGCTTACCAGGGCCTGGGAGGAAGGGAAATGAAGGGTTATTAGTCAATAGATATAAAGTTTTAGTTATGCAAGATGAATAAGCCCTAGAGCTCTACTGTATAGCATAGGGCTGATAGTTATTAGCATATGCCTGGGTTATATATTTAAAAATTTGCTAAGAGGGTAGATCTTATGTTGTGTTCTTACAACAAACTAATCATAATAAAGAAGGTGGGAAGAAACCTTTAGATGTGATGGATGTGTTTATGGCACAGATTGTGGTTTGAGAGTTTCACAGGTATATATTTATCTCCAAAGTCATCAACTTGTATACATTAAATATGTACAGTTTTTTTGTATGTCAATCATACCTCAATAACATGCTTTTAAAAAAGACTCTGAAATATTAACAGGAAAAAAAAAAAGAAAAAAAAAAACCTCTAATTAGAAAATGGCTGGGCCCTGGTGGTCCAGTTAAGATTTTGCCTTCCAGTGCAGGGGGTGTGGGTTCAATCCCTGGTCAAGGAACTAAGATCCCACATGCCTCACAACTGAAAAACCAAAACATAAAACAGAAGTAGTACTATAAGAAATTCAATAAAGAAAAAAAAAAAAAAGAAAATGGGCAAAAAGTGTGAACAAACATCACCAAGAAAGGATATGGAGATAACAAATCAGCCTATGAAAAATAGTAAGTATCATTAGCCATCAAAGAAATGCAAGTTAAAACCACAGTGAAATATTACTACATTTATCAAAATCACCAAAGTAAAAAACAGTGACAACACCAAATGCTGTGGAAGATGAGGAGAAGCTGAATCGTTCATATACTGCTGTTGGCACAGGCATTCTGGAAAAGAGTATGGCAGTTTCTTACAAAACTAAAAATGTGCTGATCATATGACCCAGAAATTTGTCCTCTGGGGCATTTATCCCAGAGAAATGAAGCTGTCACCCAAAATCCTAGACGCAAATGTTCACAGGAGTTTCGTTTATAATAGTGCAAATCTGGAAACAACCCAGATGCCCTTCAATACATGAATGGTTAAACAAACTGTTTACCATTATGGTAGCTCCATGGCATGGATAAAAAGAAGAACCCACAATAAAAAGAAGGACCTGAAATAAAAAGAAGGACCTATTGATTCAATGACTTGAATGAATTTTAAGGGAATTATGCTGAGTGAATAAAACTGGCCCAAAAAGGTACTAGTATATAATACCATTATACATGACATTCCTGAAATGACAAAGCTAAAGAAAAATGATTAGTGGTGACCAGGCCGCCTCTCCCCCAGGTGTGACTTCAGAAAGGCAACAAGAGGGATCCTGTGTGTTGAAATAGTTCCCTACCTTGACTGTGGTGGTGGCTATGGACCCACACATATGTTAAAACTGAATAAAACTAAATACATACACAGACGAATACAAGTAAAACCAAAGAAATCTAAGTACCATCAGTGGATCTGCTCAATGCCAGTATCCTGGTTAGGACACTACCATAGTTCTGGGAATTGCTACCACTGTGGAAAACTGGGTAAAAGGTGCGCAAGATGTCTTCTATATTGTTTCTGAAACTGCATATGAATCTACCATCAGCTCAAAATACTTTGATATTATTTTTAAAGTGCAAATGTCCCTGGGTTATTTTTTTTTATTATAGTTGCCTTACACTGTTGTGCATTTTTGTTTTTTAATAAAGGACAATCCTCTTTAAAATGCCATGACTAGGGGCAGAAAGCTATTTCATAATTTTTAAGAAACCACCTAGCTCCTGAGTGCCACTCCTTCACCTTGCTGTCAGCGACGTGATGTGCGCTGCACAGTGCTGGAATTAGGAGTTGGAGAGCGATCCCGGCCTTGGCCTGCGGTGCTCAGGTGTGTGTGTGTGTCTATAGGTGGGCACTGGTGTGGTGGTGAAAAAGAGACAGCCAAGGGAGAGCTGCGCCTCCCATGCTGTCGGGGAGGGTGGCCAGCTGATGAAGGTGCTGTGCTGAAAGCCAGGGAAGGGTTTCTGAAAGGTGCTGGCGCCTCAGGAACGCCCTCCTGCTGCTCTCTCCAGGAGGCCGTGGGCGGTGGCTGAACAGCCAGGGTGCAATGACTGAATCCCACCCTCCACAGGAAAAGGTGAGTGCGGGACGCGCGCGGGAGGTGCGGCCTCTGGGCAGCGGCCCGCAGGCGTGCTCTGCAGCCCAGCTGGCAGACGCGGCGCCGGGTCTTGGATGCTGCAGCAAAGGCGCCAAGGAGACTCCGAACGCTGCGAGCGAAGCGTGGTGGCCCGGGAGGGTGGGGCCGCCCAGAAATCCTGGCGGCGCCAGCCGGGTAGCTTCTGCAGGCCCGGGGCGCGCACACGCGGGGCACGTGGGTGTGGGGGAACCGGCGCCGCTGGGCCTCCTTCCTGCAGCGCCGCGGCGGCCGGGTGCCGGCGCTGGAGGAACCCAGGGTGGGTTACCCGCCCCGCGCAGGCGGCCCCCTCAGCCCCAGCCCAGCACCCAGCTGGCAGGCCAGGGGCGGGGACCGCACCAAGCCCAGCGCCTGGAGGCGCTCTCCGCGCGAGTCTCTTAGCCAGTGCGGGGACGAGGAGGGAGAGCCTCCTTCCCGCGCCGGTGCGGGAAGCCCGGCGGCTTTGTCCGGGGATGTCTGGGGGCGCGGAAGGGAGACGAAGGGACTTCCCTACCTGCCAGACCCTGGCATGGAGGAAAGACTGGGATGGACAGAGCCTGGTGGGAGCACCAAGGGGCTCCGAAAGCTGCACCCTCAGCCCAGTCCGGAGACCGGCGCGGGGGGACCAGCGAGGGCCGGTGGGCTCCACGTGGGTGGACCCCGAGCTGGGCGCAGTGGTGGGGTCGCGGGTCGCCGTCGCGTACGCTCCCCTACGCCAGCGCACGAACGCGGGCATATAGCCCCTGACTGCCACCCGCCAGTGGAGGGGCTGGCGCCGGGAGCGCGCAGGGAAGGGCAGGCGGCCGTGTTGGGTGGGTGGCGGTGGGGGGCGGAAAGAGGGGGGCGGTTCGCGACTGAGGTGTGGCCGCGGGGGAGGGGGCGGGAGGCACCGCAAGGCTTTGGCCCTGCTGCCGCAGCAGCCCCGCAGTCCCCGCCCGGCTCTGAGGAGGCTGCGGCGCGCGGCGAGGTGCCTGCCGGCCGCACTGCGGTCCCAGTCGGCGTTAACCTGCCCTCGGATTAAAAGCAAAAGGCAAAAAGAGTCCATTAAAGGGGCGTGGGCAGGCAAAGACTTTTGCGGGTTCCAGCCGACGCTAAGAGGTTGGCCGTAGGGATGTGGGAGTTGCAAGGTACCGCCAGGTGTCATAATGCGGGGAGGTGCCTCCACCTGGGTTAAGCTTCCCAGTGCGCGACCTGAGACGGGGGAGATCTTGAAGTCGGGCATTACCCATCGTAGTCCTAAACCTAGCATTAACCCTTTCCCACCCCTACTCTACACACCTTCAAATTCTTATTACTCTTCTGAGAGCTCAGTATTACCAGCCTCATTTTATGTCAAAAACCAGGACAAATTCTTCCCTCTGTTAACCTCTCCGTGCCGAAGACCCCAGAGGCAGCTCTCCGTATCCCAAGACGTGGTCACTCCAAACCCACAGTGAGCGGCTCCTGTGCTCGGCTTTTGCTCCACAAACTCGCTAGAGTGCCACCGGAGGATGCTGAAGGCAGTGTCTCGGTGGCCGCCCGGCGCCGGTGAGACTACCGCGCGAGCTCAGTGTGGACAAGCCTCGCGTCCCCCTCCCCAAGCGAGTGAGTCGGCCCTGCACGGACCCTTGGTCACTCTCTCTCTCTTTCACTCCCTCTTGGGTATCGCGCATTTTCTCAACAGAGCGTGACCTGGTAGACAATGAACTCGGATTCCCTGAGAACCCGCTCGCTCTTGTCCGGTTGGCCTCCCGAAATCTCTGCCCTTCACTGCGGCGGGCGCTGTGTGGGCACCTGGACCGCCCTGGTACTTCGGTTCCCAGCTCCCTCCTCCCCGAGCGGCGGGAGAAGGGCCTTTCCGAGTTACCTGACTCAGGTCAGCAGCCACGACGAGGCCGTCCCCCTCGCTCTGATTCCCAAGGGCAGAGCCCATGAAAGTCCGAAGCGTCTGTGGCACTCACCTCCGCCCAAGCGGGTCGATCCCCTGATGGTTTGTGTGTGTGTGTGTGTGTGTGTGTGTGTGTGTGAATGTGTTGGTGTGCGCGCGGTACGCATGTAACCGCACAGAGTAAATTCCCAGACGTGCAAGACAAAGCATTTCACGCAAAGATGGCCCAGAGTTCTAGTAAAACAAACAAACAAACAACAACAACAACCCCCCGCCCCAAACACCACGTCTCGAGGCACTGAGTCAGGCTCGCCGCCTGCGGAGGCTTCTAGAACGTCTGCATCCGGGAGAAAGGATTTTAACTCTGCATCTCCGCCAGATCCGCTTGGAAATCACCTCTTCTGGCGATGCCGCAACAAGTGGCCCTGCTGCCTACCCAGAGTTACAGCCTCTCGGTACCCCAAGTCCTTATGGAGTAGCTGACTGGGATCGGCAGATGGGGGTGAATGCAGGGAGGAAGACTTTATTTTCAATTGTGAAGATTCTGTCTGTCTGCGTCCTGTGGGCTGGGATTCTCCTGTCACCATCAACCTCCAACGTTAATGTAGTGGTATCATTAACACTTGGAAATGGAAAGCTTACCCATCTTCCTATTAAAAAGGTGTTGATTTTTAACCAAGCATTTTCCTCTCGACAGCCTTACACTTTACTGATGGGATTTCCCCCAACCTTTTGCGGTTTGGAGAAGCGGGGTGGTGGGGGAGGTAATGGTAGCAAGGCTTTTATTTTCAAAACAGATAGTTCTCTCCCCATCCAATTTACGAGTGAGTCGGCTTCCTCAAAGGCTCCCTCTCTAGATTTGTGCCAGAAGCTTTACGGGTAAAGCCCTTTGGGGGGTTGGTCAGTCTGCCCACCACTTTTTCCCTGCCCAGCGAAACCCAGGTACCAAGGGGTCAAGGTTCCACACTGTCACATTCCTGTTAGAAATTCCCTCGGGGGAGCAAGACGGATTGCCGGGCAGGTCGAAGTGGCGAACAGAGGCGACAGCGTCCAGGGACTAAGGGCCTCGGTCTTCCTCCCGGCGGTTTCCTGGACTCAACTGAGCGCCGCGGCGGCCTCGGCTAGAAACCACCTCGCCCTAACCGAGTACAAAACTCCTTTGGACTAAAGTTTGAGAGAATCCAGTGTAGAGACAGACCTCCTCCAATCTCGTTATAACAAATAATCTTATAAGTTTACCCACATAACCACGCAAGCGGGGAGCAGGCACCCAGATTCACCGCCCCCACGTGGTGCTGGAGTTGGCGCAGACGCGTCCGCGGTCACAGCGGGGAACGTGACACCGCATTTTCTCTGAATTCCTGCCTTCTAGGGTGGTGCGGCCGGGTGAGAGGGCCTCAGGGAGGTGGGAAAGAGGCTGCGGAATTCATTCGCTCTGCAGAAGCACTGGGGCTCTAGCACAGCGCGCAACTCCGGGGGCTTTCCCACGGCCCCATTCCCCCACTTGAGACAAGCAGCGGTGGTTATGAGTAATTAATAGCCGGGCTTCCCACGACCGTGCGGCGCGTCCTCGCCAGCACCACTAGCTTAGCAGTTTAATCTGACCTTTACTATGAGCCACGCGTTCCCACAGGCTGGAAACTGGATTCGCACCCCAAGACCGTCCTCTAAACCACCCTCCCCCCCTGCTTCCTGAAGAGGATCGGAGACTTGCAGCTCTCCGGTGGTGCCCCTTCTCCAGAGGAAGCAGGCCCCAGCTCCTCTGAGACTAACCCGGGAGCCATCAGACATCCCCGGGGGGTCTCCCGGGCCTCCGAGTTGGACGGTGTCTGCAATGCATCGTCTTGGGTTCTCTCTAGCACATTGTGCCGGTGTGCAGAGAGAAGGGGGAAAAAAAAAAAGAACCACTTCTAAGTGCCACCGGCATCTACGGAGTGGCGATGGTCTATCCAGAGCGCCGGTGCCTGGAGTTGTGGGGGAGGGTACTGCGGCCAAGGGCAGGTTGGGAGGACCGTGAAGGCCGGCTGGCCGCAGGGGAACCTTTCCTCTCCGGGTTCAGGGTCCGGGAGCAAACCCCGAGCTGCGGCAAAAAGGGCTGGTAGGCTCTCCTGCACCCCCGCTTGCTCCCCCTCCTTCCCTGTGTCCCCCGGCTTTTCCAGGAGGAAGATGGGGTACCCAGCGGGGGTGGGGCGCGCCGGGCCGCGGAGCCGGGCTGTCAC
>NW_011494743.1:5171366-5172454 GCF_000754665.1 Bison bison bison | reverse complement strand
GCTCGCTCGGGCTCGGCGCGGACCCGCCCGGGAGCGCTCCTCCCGCCGGCTGCCGGCGTCCCGCCGCCCTGCCCGGAGCCGGCCGGCGGTCCCCGCCAACCCCCGAGGGCGCTCCTGGCACCCAGCACGGAGGCTTGCCCGCGGAGGTCGCGCCGGGAGACTGGACCGCGGTAGCGCGCGGCTTGCCTTCCCGCAGGTGAGTGTGCCGTGTGGGCGTGGGATGCTGCGGAGAGAGTGCAGGGGCGACGTGCGAGTCCTCGGCTGTGGACGCGGGTCCGTGCAATGCGCAGGTTAAGTTTGCAGAGCGAGTCCGAGGTCTCTCTCCATCTCAACCTCCTCTTGCGGCTCCCGCGGGTTGGGGGCTCCAGCGAAAGCCTCGATTTGGGGGCGGGGGGGAAGGGCTTCAGGAAACTGTTGCCTTGAGATACTTGACAAAGGTTGAAAAGACACATCAGGTGGAGCTAGTAGCTACAGCTGATGGGGGTTAGACAGGTGCATTCGAGTTTGCCTGCGTTTGGTGGCTCCCGGGCGAGTAGGGTGAGCCCGAGATGGGGTGAGCCTCTGCGATGGGTCATTCCGTCCCCCAGAGCCACTTAGATGCCCAAGAGGAAAATTGCGCTGCTCTGAGGTGGTCACTGGATGTTAAAGCAGCAAACCGGTGACCCCCGTATTTCTGATATGCTCCTGTAGTAACAGAAGAGCAGGTGGCTTCAATAAAGAGTGTATGAAGCTTTAAGGCACCCAAAAGATATTCCATTTACCTTTTAACTTCTTGGCAGGATTTTGAATTAAAAGTGCTGAATCATGCAAAAAGACATGGAACGGGAAAATAATGAAATAATTGAATGAAAAATAATTTACTTCATTTTTTGGTAAAGTTTTTCAAAGCTAGTAGTCATTTTTTAAATAAATGCTATAAGTTTAGGGCGGAGGCACCAGGTATTTTAAAATCATGTTTTAAGACTGCCCTTGGCTTCCTGGCTGTCGGTTGCTTTTCTGTCTTTAGAATGAGTTGTATCTATTCCTTTATCTCATGCCACTCTACTGCCTCAAAAAAAAAAAAAAAAAAACCAACCCAAGACATGGTT
>NW_011494743.1:5147073-5171266 GCF_000754665.1 Bison bison bison | reverse complement strand
GACATGGTTGTTTTTTTTTTTTTTTTTGGTGTGTCCATGATCGTAAAGGGAGTGGGCGAAACCAGTCCTTGGAAATAAAAAACTCCTTCGTTGATAAATGCGATGATGGACAATTTGATTTGTCATATGCCTCTGAAGGGAATGTCAAGCTGATAACATGCAGGCTGGAGAGAAACAGAAACAGGAGTTGCCCATCGAGGAAGAAATGAGCTCTAATCCAATTGTGTTCAGTAAAAGAGCTGAAGGGAAGTGATTCCACCTGGGAGCCTGAGTCCGCGATGGTGGAGATGGAAGGGTGCCGTTTTTGATGCAAGTTCTGCAGTCAGACACCAAGTAGCATAAAGATGATTAAAAAAAAAAATCAGAGTGAGAATGAGCAAAATGGGTGTGTCCAAAGACAGCTCTTGCCCATTTACTCTGTCTGAACTGCTCATGGCCTGCTGACTCATAAGGAAGCCAGCATGCTTCAGGAGGGTTGGATTTGACTTCTAAATAACCATACCTGTTAAAAAAAAAAAAAAAAAAGAATCTTTTTTAAGGAAAAGAAAATCTTTAACAGAGACATCCATAAACAGGAAAGCTTGTCTCCTCCTCACATCTCTTCTTGAGGGAGGTTTTCCCAATTCCTTGACTTGTCACCTTCATTCCAGTCCCTGTCATCCATACTTGTGCCCGGAACATTTGGGTTGACACCAGAGATTTTTGTCTAAATCTTGACATGAGAAATAGTGGCACTCCTACCAATAGGATTATTTTAAAGGTGTTTGTGAAGGATGCTGAAACCCTGGACTATGAACGATTAATTGAATTTTCTTTGCAGCACCGTCTCCCTTGACATGGCATGCAGGGGCAGGGAGCCCCACCCTGTTTCTGAGCATCTGCATGAAAGGCCAGGAAAGGAATTCAACAATTGCAGTGGTGCAGACATAGGCAGTTGCTAGACTTGGGTGTGAACGTTTATTTAAATAATCACTAAAAGGTTGGGGGCTAGGCTTCAGTTCATAGGTAGGTCTTGGAAAAGCACAGTATTAAGTCCGTGTCGCTTATCAGCGTGTGAAAATATCCATTTAACTTTGAGAGGTTGGTTTGGAAGAAAAGGAGTCTGAAGTGAATGCTGCTTCCCCATTTTAAGATCCTGGGGTTAGAAGACACTCTTGGAAGGACAAATATCAAAGCATCTGGTGAAGCCCCAAAGAGTTCTTTGTGCTCTGGTATTCTTAACAGAATTTCTTTATCAAAGTAAGTGTTTTAGAGAGGTTTCCTTTTCAGGCAATAAACCTGCTTGTGGAATAGACAAGCACCAGGCATCTCAGAACAGAGATGCACAGCGGAAGCAGGAAGCAGATGAATGAGTTTACCTTTTGCTGCTTGGTCCTTTCATCAGAAGCCAGTCATGTCACGTCAGGTGAGAGGAAAGCCATTCCTGCAACAGAACGAGGCGATTTCAAACCTTATTTCCAATCTATGGGAAAGAAAATATTTTGCGCTGCTCTGAAGAAAGAGGCATTCATTTATTTATTGTCATTTAATTCATTTATTGTCATAGCCCTGTTAACCCATGTCGTCTACTGCAGACAGCGGGTCTGACCATGAGGAAGAGAGATAGCAAGATGACCTCTTTCCTTTTCTTCAAAAAACAAGAACAAAATTTTTCAAAAGGATGCCCACTTGATGTTACCATTTATTAATGCAAATCACTTAAATAAGAAAAAATTCTACTTTTCCCCTGATGGCTGGAGTGAATGAATGCCTTTCTGAATCTGGATGTGGTGCCCATTTATGTAACAGGATAACTGTATCTCAGTAGTTATTCCAGTCTGAGGTGAGACTCCAGGTGAAAACTGCGTGTTCTGCTCAGATTGAATGTAAATTCAAAGCTGCTGGGACCACCTTCTGCTTTTTGCCTTCTTCCTCTAATACTGTCTTTCCCCTCTCTCAAATCCTACCTAATCCTAGCACCTAGAAGGCTTTGCGGTTTCACCAGGAACACACAATCAGGTAAATTGCCAGTGACAATGGATCATTCTAAAATCAAAATAGATTTCAGCTTCAGTCTAAACATTCCATTGGGAGGATGTCTCTGGCGCTTTGCTCAGACACCAGCGGCCCCAGTAGCCTGGTTTCAAAGAGGGACTTGTCCTAAGATTTGCAATGATTATTTTGTGGAAGTTAGCCCTGCCCACTTGCATCGTTAATGTCAGAGTAAGAAGGTTCCAGAACACTACCTCCTTGAGTTACAACAGTAATGTGTACACAGCATTGTATGAGGAGCATTCCAGAACTCCCACCTCCCGGTGAAGTGAATGTGCTGCCTGAATAAACACCTGGGCTGCCTTGGCCCGCCAGCAGATCTCATTTTATATCATAAGAGATGGTTTTAGTGTACACTGAGCTTTTTTAGGACACTAGAGAGCCTTGTAGGATGGAGAGAGCCATCTGATGTCTGACTTCTTTTAGAACTGGCCTCCAAGGATCTACCTTTTCCCTTCAAGAATGTCAGGTTATATGTGTTTTTCAAAGAAATTGAAGAAAAACACACTTTGCTAAGCCACTTACTATAGGGAGTTGGAAGGTTAGTCATATTAGTAATATCATTGGCTGTAAGCATGTAAAAATTAAAAATTCACAGATTTGTGGATATGTGAGTGTTAGTAGGGAGTTGCCTTTAAAAAACTGTTTGGAAATCGATGCTTTTAAAAAAATCATGTGACGTTAAGTACTTCCACATTCATCTCTGTAATATGAAAGAATACACTTCAGTACGCACAATTTGCCACAAATGCACACATCCTACACAAACTGGAACTGCCCTTTAGAATTACTCGGTTATTTATTTTGCAGCAACTTGGGGTAGTGGGGAGAGTTTTTCTTTTTTCTGGTGGATGCCAGGTTCCGATTCTGCTGCTTAAGTATTTGAGTGCCTACGACCCTCAAGAAGGTGCAAGAGACATATACAGTTGTTCGTATCATGAGTAAAGGACATTTTTTTTTTTTTTTTTTTTTACAGTATGTCTTCCTTTAGGTTGCCAGTTTAAAAGTAGTCATGCTCTAGGTTTTAGAACCAAAAGTATCACAAGAAACAGGTTTTGTCCAGATGTAGCTCGGATACATTTCCTTTGGTCACATTGCAGTAAATCATCTTTGCTTCTCGGGGCTTCCCAGGTGGCTCAGTGGGTAAAGAATCCACCTGCCAGTGCAGGAGACATAAGGAACATGGGTTTGATCCCTGGGTGGGGAAGATCCCCTGGAGGAGGGCATAGCAACCCACTCCAGTATTCTTGCCTGGTGCATGCATCTTTGTTACTCACGAAATTGGGAAGCTACCTGGACTGCTAATGACCTAAATACGTTCGTCTTACAGGTGAACTTTGATATGGTGTTCGGTGACTCTTCTCCTGCATGCGAGTGGTGGTTCAAACCGTAAGTTCAGCAAACCAAATAATCAGATATCAGTAATTCTAGAGCTCTATGCAGAACCGTTCTTTCTATTTTCATTCCTTCTGCCCAGGACTCTAGCCTCATAAGTAAGAGTCAAGAAGGAAGTAACATCATCCCGTTGGGTAGGCAGAAGGATGTCCAACTTAGACCAAGTTACTTTGTTCATCGTAGAGCAGTGTGACTGCCATGACAGCTGCCCATTGGTGTTTTTCTCTCCCCGTCCCCATCGCATTCTCTTTCTGGTAACAGAATATGAACCTTTAGTGTCTGGGCAGTGCTGAATTGATAATTCTCCAGATGTCACGTCTTTCTGTGTGGCCCTGCCCCTTCTGATCTTCTCCTGGCTCAAGCAGACAGATCCTAATATGTAGACACACGTAGGAGCAGCATCAGAAAATGTCGGATGAAATCTTAAGCCCGCTGTCGAGCTGGCTGTCCTACCATATCCATTAAGCAAAATATTTCTTTAGCTCAGCTGATGAAGGTCACGCTCTCAGGACTGGTCCGCTTCAGTTATAAAATGGAAAGTATTACAGTACACAAGAGACCGTTGCTCTTTCACGCAAAGACATTGGATGGTGTGGGACTGCATAGATTTCCTGGGGATGGGTCCACCTTCTCCACTTCTGGGTATCAGGTACTTCTAAGTATGGCTCTTTACTGTCTGTCCTCAGAAAGAGACCCAGAGGAAGACCCTTCCCTGCTTCTTCAGAGACCTCAACATGTAATTTAAGATTTTTGGAAAATCCTTAGGCATTTCAGGCATTTATTTCCTGTATGTTTCATCAGTGGTCAGGTTCTAGAAAGCTGGTTGATTAGGAAAAAAATTTTCCCTGCCTTCTCTTCTCCTTGCTTTTCTGTCTCCCTGTCTCTGTTCCCTTTGCCCCAAATATGGCTTTCCGTGTAATTCAGTTTACTAAATATTTCTCCATTTTTGGTTTCACTGCAGAGTTTATTGCTAGAGCGGGTAATAGACTTTCAACACAAATAGTATATTGATCACTTGAAATCTTGTTTGAGCTTGACTGAATATACATAATGGGGTGTCAATCGGGGAAAAAAATCTCATAATAAATGGCAGGCGACTTATATTCATGAGAAAAAAAAATGTCTCAGACAGCACACAAAATATCATGTTTACTGTAGCATGACAGACTGATTCCGCCAGTCTCCTCATGTTCTTCGGGTGGCTATTTAATAGCAAAGGCAAGGTTAGAATACCAAGATTCTGGAACCATTCTTTCTTTGTTTATATGGGAAGGCATTTCTGCACACTCTATAGAGTATAAACATCTTCTCGAATCACAGCCAGCAAGAAAGATCTTTTCTACCTGAGGAATTCAGAAATTGCAAACAAATCTGTTGAAGTTGGTGTATATTTAAAATCAGATACTGATTTATGCAGTCCATATTTTTTAACTTTTTACCATGTGTGTATCAGTGCATACACTCGCTGTATGCAAATATCATTTTCAATGTGTACATGGGAGAGCACGGTATATTTAGAGAAAATCCTGCTTTACATAAATTATTTTTAAGAACAACTGAGCAGAGGAGTAGCCATGCGTTAGGAAAGTGAAATCTTTTTTTTTTTTAATTTCCTATCGAATGCTAAGTAAAGGAATCTCAGCTTTAAAGTATTAAATGTAATTCTTCAAAATCGATTTTCTTGATAGAGCAGTGATTATGATGGCAAGTATTTCTGGGAAAGTAGTATTTTTGATTACCTTCTGATGCTGACTTTTCTCTGACTCCATTGCTGCTGGTTGTCTGTGTGGAATCTGGCCCCAGAGGGAACGTGGGGTATTGTAGGAGCTGTCATCCGGCTTCCCCTCAAAACTCTGTGGGGTATATTACACTGTCCCAGTCCATGGGGTGGGGTCAGCCTAGCTTCTGTAAGGAATTCTTAGTCTCTTGTAAGTGAATGGAGCCAACATGCTCTTTGCTTATCAGGTTTTAATTTGCTTTTTTTAACGGCAAAAATCAAATAATACTCTTGACAATCAGACAATCATCTCTTCCAGTTCCTTTATTCTATTCAAGATTTTTAAAAGCGGATTATGGCAGAATTTTCACTTCTTAAATCTCAGGTCATGTCCCAACAACCAGAAGAAGCTACTTATCCCAGAGTGTGTATAAAGGACCGATGAGGCTATGAGGGTATAAAAGACGTGACATCAGGCTCTGATCATATCTGCTGTTTTTCTGTAGGGCTTTGAGCACTTTTGCCTGTTTTCATCTACTTCATTAAAATGCTTCTGATTTGTTGTTTTTTGGGTTTTTTTTGGTAAGGTTTCTGATTAGCAGTAAAAGAGAAATGCAAAGGTTGCTGAGAAAATGGGATTATTTGAGAACTAGCCAGTTGCAGCGACTCAACAGTATATGATTATAGGCGAGCTATGGATTTTAATAATACCTTTCGTAAGTAAAACATTGCCTCTATATCGTCCCTTACGTATGTATACTGTTTTGTGACAAGTTAGAAACAATTTATAATGTGTGCTTTTTTTGCACAAAGAAAGGCAATCACATTCAGTAGTTGAAGCTTGGGGAAGTACGCTGGTGAGATTTTAGCAGAAACTACCTTATATGAGGTTTTAAACTTGGGATTTAGATATTTGAAATGCGTTCTTAACTTTTAACCTGCAGAGAAACAAATGTCTGCAAATGTTAAAACTTGACCTTACTGGGTGTCACTAGTAAAAGGGAAAAATAAAATTGCAGGGCAGAGAGAATGGGAAGGAAAAAATTTCTCAGAGAAATTTGAGTCTAAAACCTGCATTTACAGTCCTTGCTGTTCTCTTAAATTTTGGATCATTTTACCGATTTATTATAATCAAGTGAAGGGAGAAAAAGAATAGGAACGAAATAGAAGCTTTGTGAGCTATTTTCTGATTAAAAGATATCCAAGATTACATGTTGGTAGTATAAATCCCTACTTTTAATAGATAGCTTTCTTAGCAGTTTGTACCGTCTTACAGTGAGGATATTTAAAGACAAGTTGAAGCACATACCTTTTCTAGACCTTGTCAGTAGAACTGAAAACACCATATACTCACCAGGTGCTTGCTAAGCTTTTATGTTGTTGTTGTTCCTGTTGTTTAACACCTTTATTTACCACACATTTTTAATATCTAGTTGAATTGGCAGCCATTTCGGAGAAATGGACGTTACAATTTCTGAGGTTTGATTTCTACATATGCTTAGTGAACATCAGGGAGTAACTAAAACTCCTGGATTTTTGCTTGCTTGCAAATACAGCATTTTCAGAAGCAAGAATCAGAGCTCTCTTCTGTTAGAAGCTGCTCATTTAAAGTGATCCTCATTTAACAGAAGAATTGCAGTAGGACAACTTTTCCTTCCGACAATGATTTAAATAATAACTAGGCTGATGCAATGGATTAGGGTAATACTACTTTTTAAAAAATTGGTTTTTTCACTTTAATAAAGAACACACGGAGGCAAAATAAAGATAAATTACAGTGTATGAATTCAGTTATCAGTGAAGTAGTAGTTTGTATATTACTGCTAATAAATCTCACTTTACAATTAATAAAAAGTTTATTTTCAGGTTTAATTGCTCATGTTAAGAGAGAATCAACAGATAAAACTTGCTTAGGGCATAGAACTGCTGCTGAGCTTTGTGTGAATTCAGTTTATTAAACCCCAGAGCCTCTTAAGAATGAAATTTTGCTATTTGCAGCAACACAGACGGACTTGCAGAGTATTATGCTCAGTGAGATAAGTCAGACAGAGAAAGACAAGTACTGTGTGCTCTCATGCATACATGGAATCTAAAAAATACAGCCAACTAGTGACCATGACAGAAAAGAAGCAGACTCACAGATACAGAGAGCAAACCAGTGGTTACCAGTGGGGAGAGGGGAGGGAGCGGGGCAGGATAGAGTTAGGGGACTAAGAGGTACAAACTGTTAAGTATAAAATAAGCTGCAAGGGTATACTGTAAAACACAGGGAGTGGAGCCAGTATTTTATAGTAACTGTCAATGGGATATAACCTTTAAAAATTACGAATCACTATATTGTACACCAAAAAAATCCCTATCTGCCATATAAAAGGGGATAACTTGGGGTCGCAGTCAGCTGATGACTTACTATATTAATATGTTAATGATATGTTAATATATTTTCTATATCATGTAAATATATACTTATTACAAATATAGTGTTATACTATAATTATTAACAAGCCTGAACCATTTCAGTTTCATTGGAAACCTAATCCTGAGAAATGGACATAGCCAAATGTCCTATAATATGAAAGAATATAGGCTCAACTGTTTGCCCAGCTTAGTGTTAGCTTGAGGTACACGCTATCGCAAAAATCGTTTTCTTAGTGACAGGCTGATCCACCATGGTTATGTAAGAATTTGGTGAAAGGTACTTCGTGATGGTTTTTCTGGGGTCATTTTGATTTTCGTGTGTATATTTGGGGCGAGGGGGCGTGGCTTTCAGGAATGATAGTCTCATTTTTAAAAATAAAAAAAGTGAAACCAGTTAATCCCATTTTCAGGTTAAACTTCTTCATCTTGCTGTGGTCTTTCCTCCCTTAAGACCTTGCTTTGGTCGTACTGACAGGCGTGGACCTGCAAACCCATTGTCTGATGGGCTTGATTTTGTCTCGGCCAAACAGAGGGAGTGGTCAGCCTATGAATTCTATCCCCAGCCAAGCATTTGAAATTGATGTTATTCTCCAGCAAGTGGCCACACCCTCTTCAGAGTCATTGTTTCATCCCTGTGCCCCTTGTATGCTCCTACAAACACACCTATGCCTCTCCGAAAGTTCTTCAAAATCATTTTTCTCTCATATTGTTAAAAAGATAAGCATTCAAGATAAGACTTAAAAATATGAAACCTCCTGTAGACCCACAATGTCAGGCTCGTCCACTCTCATACAGTCTCTGGAAATAACCTGGAGAGCTTGAATTTTCAGCCTGGGCAGAGCTCTGACTCAGGACTTTATATGAATGCTCCTTAGGAGACAGAGTTTAGCCAAGATTTGCAGAGTTGAGATGCTGGATTAAAGCAGACAGACAGACAATCTCTCAGGCAAGGATTTAACTGGATTGTTAAAAAAAAACAAACAAAACCAAACCAGCACGAAGGTGAACATGTATAGAGATAGATGTTCATTCTTCAGAGATGTCAATGAATGCAGGAGAATCAGCCAAAATTCCAGAGTTTTCTTTTTCCTCTTTTGTAACAGTCCAGGGACATCATTGCCAGTGACCGCGATGACTAATCATTCTTAATTTTTCTAGCTCTAAACGCAAGGCTGACTGATCCCTTCAAGAGCGGCCTTCTTGAGCAGCATTGTTCAATGGAACTTTCTGCAATGACAGGAATGTTTGCTTTCCGCACCATCGGGTACAGAGCCACACGCCATGTGGAGCTACTGAGCGCTTGAAGGTGGCTAGTGTGACTCAGAAACTGACCTTCAAAACCTTATTTGATTTTAATTAAAATGTAAATTAAAAAAGCCACATGTAGCTGGGGGCTGCATGTATTGGACAGTGTTACCACAGACAGTCAGAAAAGTGAGTCAGCTTCGCATAGAGTCCTCTTTATGGGCGATATGAGCAAAAGGCCCTGCACATTCCAGAAACTGGGGACCACCCCAGTGCTGACCACCGTGTGCGCGCTCTCCGTGTGGTGGCCTCTGCAGGGCTGCCGGGCACATCATGGCTGTGCCGTTGCTGTTGTGCTTCCACATTTTTATTTATTTATTTGTTTAAAAATTTCGTTGGAGTATAGTTGATTTACAACGTTGTTAGCTTCAGGGGTACACCGAAGCAAATCAGTTAGACATATAGCTATATCTACTCTTATTTTTAGATTCTTTTCCTCATATTTTAAAATAGAACTGCATCCTCCCAGATCAGACCCAGTGCATGGTACTGTTTGTTGTCGTTGTTCAGTCGTGTCTGACTCTTTGCGACCCTGTGAACTGTAGCCCAACAGGCTTCTCTGTCCATGGGATTCTCCAGGCAAGAATACTGGAGTGGGTTGCCATGCCCTCCTCCAGGGGGTCTGCCCGACCCACGGATTGAACCCACATCTCCTGGTTGGCAGGCAGATTCTTTACCACTGAGCCATCAGGGAAGACCCCCTCACCAAAAAAAAAAAGATGATACTGTTATTCCTCTTTTTTTTCTTTTTGAATTATGGGAAGAATGCTTAAAATGAGATCTAGCCCCTTCACAGATTTTTTTTTTCCCCCACGTACAGTGTAGTATTGTTATCCATAGGCGCCGTGCTGTACAGCACATCTCTAGAATGTATTCCTGTGGCATAACTGAAATTTCATACCCGTTGGTTAGTGACTTCCCATTGCCCCCTACCCCCAGCCCCTGGCAACCACCACTCCATTCTTTGCTCTCCTGAGTAGGACTATTGTTGCTCAGAGACCCCGTCCCCAACGGGGTAGTCTCTTCCTTGTCCCAGAACCTCTCTGGGTCCTGGCTAGCTTGTTTGGTTATGACTGTACGTCTGAGGTACTCTTAGAATTCTGGCTTTAGGATACGAGGTTTAGGGGCACACGTCTTGATTTGCCCTTCTAGAAGGTTCTTCCACTACTTCGTCCTTCTTTTTGTCTCTGCACCCTGTTGCCCACGACTAAAGCTTCACCATCTATTTATCAACACGTGTATTTATCTCTGTGTCTAAAAGGGTTTTACCTCCAGTGTTCTTCAGTACGGACCCCCTCAGACAAGACTGATTAATAAGTTACAGCAACTCGCTTATTCTGCAGACACAGGCCTCTTCCTCAAGGCAGTGAAAGCTTCCTCTATAAATGGAAAGGGTCTTCTAACTGAATTGCCGGTGACGTTTTCAGAGCCTGTCCTTGAGTAAGTGGATTTCTCCTAGTGGAGCTCAGCTTTCTTTGGCTCCCATCACTCTGAGGTCTTCACAGACGAGGCAAGTGGGAGAGAAAGGGGATGGAGGGTACCTGGCAGGTGTGACCGTCTTGTATCGCCAGGGAGACCCCATGCGTCCCAGCACACAGAGGAGGCTTCCGTCTGTGCCAGGGAGAGAGCCTGACTGAGGCGCGCATGTGTGGGTGGAGCTGCTCTGTCCTTAGGCAGCCCCCAGCACACACTCCACTGTCTCCCCCAGACCCGAGGTCCTCTTGTCAGGTCCTGCCACAGGATCACCCAAGTTTCTTTAGGAAAAACATATTCCTAAGCAGATTCTGGGCCACACTCCTCGTTTGTGGAATTAGACCATTTCTCTCAGTACTCTCAGCCCTGTCTTCACAGTTAGGGGGTTTCTAAGACATGCTGCTGCCAGGGTTGCACCCCTGACTGAGAATCTCTGGGGTGGGGTCTGGACATTGATGAATTTCAAGCCGTCCCCCTCCCCACCCCAGCACGGCTGATGCAGCCTGCATCTGGCTCCATCCTGGAGGGGCTCAGGGTGCGCAGTAGGGGTCTTGGCTAGGATGACTCCCCTAGCTTACATATGCGTGTTGTTTGTGCGTGCTCAGTCGCTCAGTTGTGTCCGACTCTTGGTGACCACAGGACTGTAGCCTGCCAGGCTCCTCTATCCATGGGATTTTCTAGGCAAGGATACCGGAGCAGGTTGACATGTTGAGTACCTGCTATGCATCCAGCCCCCCGCTCTATGATGCTGGGTTTCAACATCTTTGCTTCATCTGCTTTTCAGTCTCATCTCTTTGGCTCCGCCCACTGAGCATATGACCTCTGGGCCTGTGTCTCTGCGGTGACCTTTCCAGATCCCATTTTCCAGCTCCTGCCAGCTGTGTCCTTCAGTGACACTGGGCCAAGTCCCCTCCCCCATGCCTGGCAGTCGGGGTGCCAACCTTGGTTGCTCCTCCTCCCCCAGTGTGGTCCCCGAGTCCCGCAGCTGTGGTCCCCTAGCAACATCCTGTTCTCTAGTCACTCTGATGCTGACCTAGTTCCAGCCTGTGCTGTCTCATGCCCCGGTTGATTAGCAAGGCCCCGAGTCGATCTCTACCTCCTTAGCTGGTTCTTCTCTCTGGTCGTCTTTCCTGTGAGGAACCATAGGCCAGTTCACAGAACTCACGTCAAAGCTCCTTAGGACTTCTTGATGAGCAAGGGCCATCCACACCTCCCTCAGCCACCCCGCCCTGCCTTCACAACCCCTGACCCCCAGGGCTGCTCCCCCAGGCCTTCGTGTGTGGTCCTCCTGTTCTTCTGCATCCCCATCTGTGTTTGCTGATCTACATCTCCCTCACGGACTGGTTCACAGGTCAACTGCAAGCTTCCTTCCATGCCTTTGGCCAGACCCCTCATTCCCAAGGCCCCACACCTTCACCTGCACTTCTAGTTATGGGCTCACTTTTCTCATCTTCCGGGGCTCCTATGTAGCTACTCACAGGGCCCCCACTCCCACACCCACCCCAAGTCCATCCTGCAGGCAGGAGCCCCAGTCAGTGTCTGTATCCGAAGGACAGGGGTCCTGCAAAACCCCTGTCACCATCACATACTCCCACCCAGGTGCCTGTGGCATGGGTTCTTTAAAATATATATTTTAATGTATCTGGCTGCACCAGTTCTTAGTTGTGGCATGCAAGCTCTTAGTTGTGGCATGTGGGATGTAGTTCCCTGACCAAGGATCGAACTGGGGCCCCCCTGTAATGCCACAGGGAAGTCCCTATGGCATGGTTTTTAAGTGCCCCAACTGGATGCTGTCAGCAGTGACCAGGCTTCTGGTTTTCCCCTGCGTGTGGAGGTGCTGGACCCCAAGCCCGCTGACCAGACACGTACACACAGCGTCGTCCTCCCACGAGTGATCTCTGTTCCTCTCCCAGCAGAGGCTCACCCCTCCCTGTGTTCTCAGAGCGGCCTCCTAGCACCTTGGTGGTACCTCTGGAAAACACTTCTCCACCAGCCTTCTGTGAAGGAGTGAGAATTTTGAGACGCGGTTGGCAAGTCTTGGTAGTAGAAGGAGAGGGATGCCAGGACCCCTCCCACTCTTGTCGCCTCCCTGTGTCGTCTGTCCCTGCTCCACTCCTGGCTCAGACTTAGCCAACCTGGCTGGACCCTGCGCCCCCTTTTTGAGCAGCTGCTTTGAAGGTAACCTTAGATGACTGAGCCAGACCCTTGAAGGCATCTCCCATCTCCCGAGGAGAGCCCATAGGGTCCCTGGGGACAGCCAGGCCCCCCTACTCTGGACAAATGCATAGAAATGAAGGGTGTTTTTCCATGTCTCATTCCCCTGGGGAGAAAGACCGGCAGCCCATCAGGAGAGGGGGAGAAACACTGGCAGGGGTTGAGCCAAGGCTCTGAGGGCTTCATCCAACTAGGCCGAACTGAAGAAGCTTCCAGAGCTCAATGCTGGTGAAGGAGGAGGAGACAGAAGGCATCCTGAGATGCCTGCAGAGGCCTGAGGGAGGGTGCGAAGGCCGGGCTTATTTGAGGAACTACAAACATGTCAAGTATTTCAGTGTGGGGTGGACTTAGGGGTAGGACAGGCAGAGACAAGAGCTCCGGGTCTTAGAGCCCATCCTCAGGGGAGAGGGAGTGGCTGCCCAGCGGGCCCTGTGGAGCCCCTGGAGACCCACACTGGGGACTTTCCCCTCCCGGCGCCACCACACTGGCCGGGCCTGGGCGTGGCCCCCCTGCGCCCTGCTCTCGTCCCACCCCCGAGCCTTGCCAGGTGGCGAGCCTTTGCTGCAGTGGCTGGCCCCGTGGTCAGGCCAGGGGATCCCCAGGCTTACCCCCAGAGGGGAAATGACAGTCAAGCCCCAGGGCACCGTGGCCTAAGGATGAACCACCACGCGTTCCAGACTTAACCCTCAGCCCAGGGTCCCTTTGGCATCTTTTATGGGGAAGAGCACCGGCCATTTCCCCTTCCCCACTTAGGTTTCCTCTGCTGTGGCCCCGCAGGGCCAGGAGCACATGGGCAACCCACCTTCCCAGGCCCCTCCAGGACCACAGCCTGAAAGGATGTGGGTGACTCTGCACGGCCCCCTGGAGCACCTCCCGGCGAACACAGCCAGTGCCTTCTCGGCTCTGCTGTCAGTCACTGGCTTGACAATCAAGGCACTGAAAAAGGACAATTCACAACAAGCCTACACAGAGAAGCCCTTTTATGCGCAAGAATGGCCCCGTCGTTCACTTCAGCACCATTTGTATCTTTCTTGATAGGAGTTACTGTACTTGAGAATGGTCGAGCAGCGTGGCTTTAAGCAGGGTGTTGGGTCATTCGATGTAAAGGACACTGAGAGGGTTCATTGTCCCCGGGCAGCGCAATCGCCTGAGCCAGCATCCCTGGGTTGGATCCGAGTTGGCTGGGTGTGTGGGCAGTGCCAGCACAGCCTCTCTCGTGGGGTTTGTAGGCTTTGGTGGTGGTGGGGGGCTGCCTTGTGGACACAGGCCTGGGACAGGCCCTGCCAGCCCAGGGTCCCTCTGCAGAATGACACAGGGGCCTATGTGGGCAGTGGGGAGTCGTTCTCACCTACTCAAACAAGCCAGAGAGGAAGCAGGCTGGTGTACAATGAAAGGTCCCTGCTAGAGCTCCACCCGAGAAGGACAGCGGTTACTTATAACTCTGGTTGTTGGCGTGAATGCTCCGTCAGCTGGTAAGGGAGACCCACACACGCTCTCTGAACTTGCCCCTGACAGGTGGGCCGTAGGAGGGGTCTGGACCGAGACCCAGTGCAGTTTTGGAAATAGTCCAACATGCAGGAGGATCCAAAGACCCTGGAACCCTTCTTTACCTGGACGCATCTACCCCTCCACTCTGCCCCCACCATCACGGTGGGACCCCTTCTTCCTAGCTCCCAGGCCTGCCATTCCTGTTCTGCCCAGCATCCAGGGCTCCTGTTCAGGTCAGGACCACAGCCCACAGTTGGCTCGAGCTTCAGGGCCATCATTTGAATTGGGAATGCCCAAGGTGTGTGCTCTCCATCTCGGGGCTGGACCTGAACTGGCCACCTGGTCCCTGGGTACTGTGATCCAGGACCTAAAAGGATCTGCCAGCCTTACTATGACTACCGTCATTAGCTATTACTTGGTAGTGTTTCCTTGGCCCTTGGTGTGGGGAGTTTCTTTTTATTTTGCATCTTGATAACCATCCATGTAATAGGTACTGCTCTCACCACTCTTTCCAACAAAGAAGTTGGCTCAGAGAGGGCAGGCCAGTGGCTGGAGGCCACACGGCTAGGAAGAGGTGGACCAAGTTGCTGTCCCGCCTCTCCAGGGCCTGGACTCTGAGCAGTCTGAGCCTAGGCTCCTAAGCCCAGCTCACGCCCATCTCCAGGTGCTTCTGAGTCATGGACTGTGGAAGAAGCAAAAGAAAGAACAAGTCAGAAGCTCAGATGGGTGCTCCAGGGGCCTCACTTGCCTGCCTCCTCCTCCCAGCTGGGCCTCGAGGCTTCTGTAAACCACCCATGTGGCTCCTCGGGGCCCACTTTCTCTCGCCTCCGTACACATCAGTGAGTCATTTCCTCAACTTTTTTTTTTTCCTTAGTTTTTTTTTTTTTTTTTCCTATTAGGAGGAAAAGTTTCCTTCACAATGGTGATTTATGTCTGCCTCTGCAGATCAGTTTTTTGAAGTGTTTCAAAGACTTGCAGAATTACTTTCTGTTGGAATATTAGATTTCTATCTCTGTAAAATTTAGAACCATATGCTCTCAACCCTGGATATTGGCTTCTGTGCGGTATCCATCTTCAATTTTTTTTTTAATCCCAGATAATGATCCCACATCTGTCTCAGGGCAATTTATACCTTAGCTGGAGAAGACTGAAAGAATGGGAAATGGGTTCCTGAGCTGCTGCTGCTCCTGCTGCTAAGTCACTTCAGTCGTGTCCGGCTCTGTGCAACCCCATAGACGGCAGCCCACCAGGCTCCCCCGTCCCTGGGATTCTCCAGGCAAGAACACTGGAGTGGGTTGCCATTTCCTGAGCAGGGACACATAAGGAAGACGGGAAACCCGAGTAGGTGGGCACAGGCTTCAGGGCTGGAGGAGCAGAGAGGCAGGGTAAGCGGCTGTAGCCCTCAGCACAGCGCTGAGCTCCTGAGCCTGTTGGTGAGAGCCCTGGAGTACAGGGTTGAATTCAGATCCTGGGTTCAAATCCTGGCTGTGTCGTGGGTCAGTGCTGTGTGCCCTTGAGCAAGTTGCTTAAACTCTGTGCATCAGTTTCCAAATCTATAAGATAGTGGTACTCCCTCCCAGGGTGGATACAAGGACGGAATGAGTGCGTCCATGTAGCTCCTTGAGAACTGTGCCCAGCACATATTAGGAGCTCAGCCTTGTTGCAGTGAGAACAGACTGGCTTCTGGAAAGGGCTTTTCAGAACAGTTGGGATGTTTCCATCCAATGAAAAGCAGGAGTAATTCCTGTTTTTATATAGGCAGAGACAGTTGACAGCTTTAGCAAAGTGCCCACCCAAAATCAGAAGATTCATATCACAGCCGTCCGGGAGCTGATGTGATCTGTTGTTTATTTAACATGTCTCTGCCACACCGAGCTCCATGCGGGATCTGGGCTGTCTTCCTCTCTCTGGGTGTGCTGTTGCTTCTTGGTGAATGAGATCAGGTCTGGGATTGGCCCTGGTTCTGGAAGCTTGACTGGTCCTATGAGTGCCCTCATTGTTTGTGTATTTGCACTTGATTCATTGCTTTTGCTTGTGACTCCCTGGGCCACCGGTCAGGGGAGAGGGGAGTGTCTCAGTGTCACCTGCCGTTATGTATTTTGCTCTGTCTTTGAAAGACGCCTGTTTACCTGACTCCCATCCAATTGGAGAAAGCTCTTGCGATCCCAGCCAGGATGGGTTTCATCCAGCGGCGTGGTCTTCTCTAGGCCAGCTGGGGATCTGCGGGCCAACTCAGGTTTCTTATGGGTGCTTGAGTCCCACAGGTGAAGCAGACATCCGATGATGGCTTGAGGGGTTCAGGCCATTATGTACAATAAGAGGTGTGGTTCAGGGACCCACCCAACCCTCCCTGCCTCAGATGTTCCCTCTGGGATATCCTTGCCTCGTGGCCAAGAGGTGGGCGCCTGTTGATGGACCACAGATCTCTCCTGTAGTTTCCAGGGACCCCAGCGAGCCGACTGCATGCCCCAAGCCTGCTGTCATCTCTGGCACCTTCGTCTCCCTGAGGCCTGTACCCACCCCATCTCCAGAATTGCTACTGGAGCAGAGGCCAACACCTCCCTTCTTGGGCCCCCACCCTGGCCTCAAGGTCTGCCTGTCTCCAGCCTCTGTTCCATCCCCATTCATACAGCATCCAGGGTGGGCCTGAGAAACAAAAATCTGATCACATCATGTCTCCCGTTTCCATCTTGGCGGCCTCGAGCTCCAGCTTCCTGTATTCATAACACACTGCAGTTTCGGCAGTCTGCTTTGTTCTTCTTGCCCCCACTGGCTGGTAAGGGCCCTGAGGCAGGGCCCTGTGTTACTTATCTCTAGAGTGGGCTTACAACCATGGCTTGGGGTAGACAGAGAGGGAAGCCCTAGAGAGTCAAAAGACGGGAATGTCTGGGAACCCATCTGCTAAGAAGCCAGGAGGACCTAGTGGAGGTAACAGGGCTGGTGCAGGCAGGTGGAGAAGTAAGCACCCCCGCCCCTCTCCAGCCTACCACCCATCTGCCATTTCTCCTGACAGCCAGCCAGGGGCTCCCCAAGGCAGCTGGTGCACATGCTTCTGGGGAGCTTGGAGGACGGGTCTCTTCTCACCAGGAAAAAGATGGTGATGCTGGACTAGCTCCTGGTGGCTGAAATCCTGGCTGAGTTAGAGAGGATGAACAGAGATTTGCCTTTGGTGCCAGATTTCTCACACGTTATCTCAGTTCCTGCTTGCTCAGTCACTCGGTCATGTCCGACTCTTTGCAGCCCCGTGGACTGTAGCCTGCCAGGGCTCTTCTGTCCATGGGGTTCTCTAGGCAAGAATACTGGAGTGGGTAGCCATTTTCTCCTCCATATCTCAATTCATTTCTACTCAGACTTTGTGAGGTGGGTTGTACATTTCCCATGTGACTGATAAGGAAATTGAGACTCAGAGAAGCTGATGCGGCCCCACCCCAACCCCGACCTGGTCTATCAGCCAAGCCTAAGAGGAACTAACCTGCTAGAAACAAGTAAGCAAATCTTCTCTGCCATAATGGGATCAAACCACTTTTTCTCCAGGTCACGGCCAAGACGAGGTCCCTCAGTGAGGACAGCCCAGATATGGTGATGGTCTGTGAAGGCAGGTGGACAGTTTTCCCCGCAAAGAATCTAGGAACTGTCTGAGTCTGTCTAGGAGAAGAGTTGTTCAGTCTCATCAGGATGTCAGTGGGATGGCCCCTTACCTCATCTGGAGCTCTTGAGGTCTGACAACAGGTCAGGTGTGGTCAGTCTCCAGACAGAGCACTGACAGCAGCAGGAAGACAAAGAGCAGGGGAAAGAACAGCAGGAAAAGAAACCTCCCCCTGCAGGGCCTGGCCCTGCCCACGTCCATATCAGCAGTGAGGGTTTTGAGTTGAGATTGTCACCGAGTCCAAGCTTATACTGCTTGCCACGCGACAGATTAAGAGATGAGTTGTTGGGGCAAGGAATAGCAACTTTATTCAGAAAGCCAGCAGACCGAGAAGATGGTGGACTAATGTCCCAAAGAACCATCTTGCCTGGGTCTGGGTGCTAGTCTCTGTTGTAGAGCAAAGAGAGGGAGATGAGGTAAAATAACAAAGGGGATAAACTGTGGCACGTATTTCCTGGTTTTGACCAGAGTCCAGGGAGGATATATAAATTTCTTCTTTCCTGCAGCCATTCACAGGTAGGCCTGGTCATGATGTTTCCTCTGACCTTAGACAAAGGTATTGTAGCTGAACCCTCAGGCAGCAGGGGCAGGGTTCCTGGAGATGGGCCATTACATATGCCTTAAGCTATAGGCAGCATCCCTTTAGATTAACTTGTAGCAAAAAAATCACTTCTTAGCCTTTTGGCTGAGATCAAGCATAGTAAACTGTAGCAAAAGAAATAAAGGGTAAAGTAAAAGAAACAGATTTGATATGGAGTCAGATTTGTTCTTCTGTGTTACAAGAGCTTCACAGATGATGACAATGGGGTACAATGGAGTTTCAGTCACAGCAGCTGTAATAGTCGGGCCATGATAGAAAGATTTTAAGGTGGTAGTCAAAGGGGAAAAGACTGAAGAACTCAAAACAAGAAATGGAGGTGCTTCTTGACCTTGTCCTTGAGGGAGACCCTCGTGTCTCATTTTGCACTCGTGATCAGGCCGCAGTTTTAGATGCTGGTATTGGTCACACAGACTCAAGCTCCATGCTGCACACAGATGGAATCCCAGGCAGATGGGTGGCATCACACAGGGGTTACCTTTACCTGTTTGTTGTTATTTAGTCACTCAGTCGTGTCTGACTCTTTTGCAACCCCTGGACTGTAGCCCACCAGGCTCCTCTGTCCATGGAATTTCCTGGGCAAAAATACTGCAGTGGGTTGCCATTTCCTTCTGCAGGGGCTCTTCCTGACCCAGGGATCGAATCTGAGTCTACCTGCCTTGCACGTGGGTTCTTTACCGCTGAGCCACCTGGGAATGCCTGCGCTCATGTAAATAAAGGAGCTTCCGGTCCAGGCTCCAGCTGCAGCCCTCCTGATGCTGACAGTGTGGGCCCAGCAGGGGATGAGAGTGGCCTTGAGAGTGAAGGTGAAGGGGGATTAAGGTTGAAAGATAGTGAAGAGTAACACGAGGCCCTTGCTTCCAAGAGGAACCACAAGGCAGTCCCATCCCAGTATTAGCTGGGCATTCAGAGCATCAGAGACTCCTGAGGGAGACACCCTGATTTGGTAAACATAATCCTGGACTGGGACACGAGCCGCCTCTGTCACCTCGTCACCTCATTGCTGACACGTTTCCTCTTCTGCAAAATAGCACCACCACGTACCCTCACCTGCTGCAGGGCTCCCACAACACGTTTGTATGAACACCACCCGCATTCCGGTCTACAGTATTATTTGTATAGACACCACCCGCATTCACGTCTACAGTATTATTTGTATAGACACCACCCGCATTCACGTCTACAGTATTCTCCTTTCAAACACTGATACTTTAACGGCTTAGTCCACTCTGGCCCCATAACTCGAAAAGGTAGTGTTGGTTTTTTTTATAGTTACCATCTTGTGATTCCTCATGAGCAACTCACAAAGCACTTGTGATCCAACTGGACTGTCTCCATGAAAACATGAGGATCACACACAGCCAATAATGATTAGCACCAGGGCTGAGGAAAGGAATAACCAAGAGAGTCTAGACCAGGAGGAAATCTCGGGGCATTGCCTTGAGATGAGGTGTTGCAGGTGGTCCTCACTCCTCCTCTAGGGACGCCCCCATTGATAGTCATAGCCCCCAGCCCCGCCCCTCCCCCCAGGCAGTCAACTATGCTAACTCTCCATCCTGAAATAATTTGGCCATGAAGCAAATCAAATGGCTCTTCTCCAGGCTGGGGTGGTCCTGACTCAGTCCATTTGTTTTAGGAGTATGGATGGACCAATGCTCCAATAACTTTATATCTGGTACTGTTGGGTGAAAAATAGAGGGGAATCATTAAATAGTCCCAGGGAGGAAAAGGGAGGCTGCCCTGCACTCGGGTGGACAGTGGCTTTGTGCAAGTAGAGTTAGATCCAGTTATGAGAGAGAAAGTACAAGGTGTTTCAATAGCTGCAAATCCTATGAGCAGTGAAAATATCCCCAACATCTTTTTTGGAAAAAAAAAAAAACTTCAATCCCTACAATAAACATTTTTCTATACAAGATAAAAAATTCTATATTTTACTCTGTAGTCTTACAGTCTGTGATGGCTCTGAGAATACTGACAGTTTCTTTTTCTTCCTAGAACTAGGGGAAAATCCTTTATATTCCACCCGAGATTTTTTTTTAATACCAAAGAGGATATTGTTTATAATTAATATGTATTCTCCTGATGAATAATTTGATAAAAAATATTCTGTTTTCCTATAAAACAATTTATTTAAATGAGACAGGGTGAGGGTTTTTTTTCCCCTCGTGCTAACATGAAGTTTTCTCTATTTTCAGTGGCATCGCAAGACAGTTGGGCAGTGGTTTCTATACTGAAAACAGAAATGACCCCATTATCCCACCTGGTTAAATTTATACCCTCTTCAAAATTCTATTAATTCTTCTATTAATACTTGGTTCTGTGGAATCTAATAAGTGCTTCTGGAGAGTCTAATGAGAACCTTGATACAGACTTTTAGGAAACCCAGGCTTAGTTCCTTTCTAAATAATGAATTTATTGAACCCCTTCTCCTGAACATAGAAGCTGTAATATAGATGCCCAAGTTTCATGATAGAAATTTGATGAATATATTACAAATCCCAGCTGCACTCAAAGGAAGTAGTTTGGTTAGATGTTGAAGGCAGGAAGAAAATTCCACCGCTTTGTGAACTCAAGTTAGAATGTCAGTTGCCCAAAAGAGGGATTTTTTTTTTTTTTTTAATGGGAGATTCACTTTTAAAAATTGGCAGGCTAACTAACCACAGCAGATTTGGAATTCCAGTCCTGACCGGGAAGCAGGGAAAAAACATCCTCAAATGTACTATTAAGAAGTGGCTGTGTATGGGGAGAATACAAATTGATGATAATGTTAGAATAAACACAGCATACATTTGAAATACCAGTCGATAATACATACATTGTCTTCCCAAACCTATGATAGATTTGGTGGATGAACCCTGATGTTGTATCTTCTGAACATGTAGGTAGGCGAGCAGGGGTGATGTGCGTGCCAGGCCCTCACGTTCAGACAGATTCTCGCTGGCAGCCATGTTCGTCTGTGAGTGGTGAAAAAAATACAGGAATCTGAAGGTGATCCGTCCCATCGTGGGTCTGGTAAATGAAAAATTTACATGTGTGAGACAGTAGTCTTGCAGTCCGAGGAACACAGATGAGAAAGTGCAAGGCATTGAAATTGTGTCGCTTCTAACAAAGCTTTTAGAAACAGACACACACAAATGAGAATGACTTAAATTGATTTTTTAAAAAATCCTTTCTTCTGTGGAGTCGAGTGACCCCAAAGCCTTTGGAGGCATATAGGAGGTGACAGAGGGCTAGCAGCTTTCTGTTTTAGAAGAGCCCGAGCAAATTAGAACAGAAACGTTGCTGGAACAGTTTGTGTTTTCTGGAGACCTGCACAGGAAAACAGCACCCGTCAGTGGGAACAATGAAGCGATCGGCTTTGTTTGCATAGAGGGACTTTGCAGAAAAGCTCCAGCTATAAAATACCAACACCCTCAGCTTGCCCCCAAGTTCCTCATGTCACCCAGTTAATTCTGAAGAACAGTGTCCTGTAGGGGCTCAGTCTGTGTGTGTTTGCTGTACCACAGTCAACACTCCTTGCCCCTAATTTTCTGAAACTGACCAATACTTTCCTGGGGACAGAGGAGGAAAATGGTGTGGTCCTGGGTATTCATTTTGTGACACTGCCCACAAGGGCACACTGGCCTTTGGGCTGGATGCCAGCCACCAGCCCATCATTTCTCAGTGAAAAGAACCTTTCAGCTCGGTTACCTCCTGGAGAGAGCTGATTTTCCAGCAGTCAGGCTTGATCTGGGTAAATAATTAGAGAGCTGGAGAGCGAAGACATCGCTCTAGTGCTGTCTGATTCTGCTAGTATAGCCAGACCCTGTGATTCCATCCTTGCTACAATCTTAACTGTTGTCTTTCTCTAAAGATGCAGAGAAAGAGGGCGGGGGGAGGGAAGGAGGAAGAAACAGCAACAAAGCCGGTTGCTTGCATTTGTCTTGGAAGAATTAATGACATTTTTCATTCTTTGGGTGAGAATAAGAAAATCGCTGCGGTTCTTTATCAGCACATAAGAAGGTAACTCTCGGTCTGCCTCCCTCTCCCTAACCACTCTCACCTCCCAGGCCATGCATGTTCAGTGCAATTACTTTGGCATATTGATTTATTTTTAAAACTATATTACCCCTCGTTTACTGGAATTTGCAGGGCTCTGGGTCATGCAGGAGAATCACATTTCTCATAAAGCAGACCCTGAAGTGGTTAATAGGTTATTCTTGAACTTTTGCAGCTGCTCATTAAAAGCCAAATTAAAAAATATATATATTGACTGTTATAGAGCATGTATGTCTCTCTAAAAATTTCCATTGTTCTGAAACTTTATCACATTTTATCCTGTCCTATGTGAAGAGAATAAGGAATTGATAAAATTATTCCAAGGTTCTAGTGAAATTCCCAATTTTTCTCTCATTTGTGTCTTCTGTTGCAACCTCTATAGTTTATTAGACCATTAATTCTCATTGATTGAGAATCATGGTCACAGGAGCAATCTGATTTGCTGAAAAAATAGTAATTATACTAGTGGAGTTTTACTACTTTGGAGGAAGCTATATAGATAAGAATGAAAACTAAGAAATGGGAAAAGGTAGCATAATTAAGAATAGTTACAATGCACAACAAGCATGTTTAACATGGTTCCATGTTAACTACAAAGGACCTCTAACAATTTCTGCACCAAGAACTGGAAGACACAATCAAGAAACAAAGGCTGTTAGTTTTGATGGCTTCCTTTTCCAAGCGTACAAGATTCTGAGGGTCAAGAAGGGTGGAAGCCAGGCACTCCCCTACCCATGGCCCACAGCCACAGAAGGGTTTATCACAGCTTGCAAAATTAATGAGTCCTTCCCTGAGTTGAACTACAGACTTTTCTAGCAGATAGCAGCTAAACTGGTAACCTGGCTTGCTTTGGTCACCAACATGGCAGGCCTTGCTGGGTGTTGGGGGTGGGTGTGACAAACCCAGATGGTCTGACCCATCCGGGAGTTAAGTAACCCCACTAAAGGGGCAGACACAATAGTGCCAGGTATGTCTCCTGCTCAACTGCATTCAGACCAACTCTCCTCACCAGAGATTTTTTTTTTCCTTTTTTAATTTTTCATCTTTTCAGGGAAACATTTCATCTTGGAACTAAAAGCAGCAAAAGTTGATTGATACTAACTATGGCACTTCTGAACGGATTAAACCTAATCCCTTCCTCCTTCCTTCCTACCTTTTTTCCTTCTTTACTTCCTTCTCTTCTTTTTTCCTCCCCCTTGACTCCCTTCCTCCTTCCCTCCCCAAACCCAAGGGAGGCTAGAAGGCTCTTCCTGGCAGGAGAGGGAGGTCCCTGGGGACTCCATGCCAGTAGGATAGGTGTGTCAGGAAAGAACATGGGGTGTCAGGAGTCTGGGGGCCAGGAGCCTCCCAAGTGTGCTTTCTGGTCTCACACAAAGGGGACGGGGATTTTTTTTTTTTTTAAATCATAGGACATGATTGTCCACAGCTACGGGACAACCTCCCGCGCAGTCTCGGACTTGAGTATTTTGGGATGTCCTAAAAGAATCCTCTGGAGGTAAACAACATGTAGGACCCCCTCTCTGCAATGCCACTGGCAGGTTACCGCTTTCAAAGCAAAGCCAGACTCCGGCCCTGCCCGAGGTGAAGTCTTTGTCTGCCTGCGCGCCCGGCCGCTCCGGCTTCGGATTGATTTTTGGCCCCCGCGGCAGCAAGTTGGGGGCTGGCTCGGAGGGTGGAGGCGGCTTGGGGGCGGAGTGCGGATTGGCATCCCTGGCTGCAGGGAGCCCACTGCTGCTTCAGGATTTTTTTTTTTTTTTTAACTTGGAATTTCCAGATGACAAGAAAGAGGTTTCTACTGGATCTGAGGGAGCCATTAACATCTATTAGTAACGCCGATGGGGTAAGTAGCAGAGTGGCGCTCGGGGCTCCA
>NW_011494743.1:5141264-5146973 GCF_000754665.1 Bison bison bison | reverse complement strand
ACTTCTTAGCAGGGCATCTTCTCTGGTGGGTGAATTACTTGTCATTTCTCCCTGGGCACTGCCGGTCGCCTTCCTGGGACCATCCTTTCAGATTTGGTGATCCGCCCCGACACCCACCGGAGTCTCTCCCTGGAGGTGGTGCTTATGCATATTCATTTTGTCTGGTAGCCGCTACCCGACTTGCCATTGCAGGTTGATTTATCGATATGCGTGTAAAGTGTGCTTTATTTGAGTAATTAGCAATCTTGAATTCGTGGAATCGTCTGCGCGTCCCAGATCAAAGACAAAAGGTGGTCCTGCCGCCTCCCCCCACCCCTTCATTTTCTACCTAGTGACCACTGACTTCTGTTGTTATAGGGAAAGCTCGTTAGCAATGGTAGATCCCCCCCTCCGGAGGAATCACTGAATTCAATATTAGTGTTGGTAAATAAAGCATACGGTTATTTTTAAAAGCCCAGCATTTGAGAACTAACTTCTTCAGGGCTCTGTGTCCACTGAGTGGACAGTGTGTTGTGCTGTTTCAGTTTGGGGTTCATTCCAGGATTGCTCTTACTTCTGTGAAACAGTCAACCGCATGTTCCCATCAGGGTCCATGAAAAGAAATGTTGCCTTTCATTACAAAGGAAACTGCAGTGAAAGGGAGACACGACTTCAACTGTATATTCTATTTTCTTACTTTGTTCTTCAACTGTGGTTTTCATCTTTCCATGCTCCCAGTCCTCTCACATCCATCTATAACCCCATCATTAAACAAAATATTACCTTTGCGGACTTGCCTGTATTTCTTCAGGAGCTCTATTATGCCTATAAATTTGACCTGGGTGATGTTACTAATTTGATAGGTTATTCTGTCATACAGGAAGTCACAGTCTATGGACCAGTATGTCTATGTGAACCACCGCCCTCCCCCCAGTCACATTAGCTAAATTGTTTCTAAAAGATATTTTTAGGCCAGTGAACACTTAGCAAAAATGTCTCTACAGATCCTGATAGAACTATTTTTAGATTCAGTACTTTAAAAGCCTGTTCAACCCAACCAGTTCCAATCAATGTAAATGTGCTCCTAACAAAAGATCTTTATATTGTTAGTGATTAAATCATTACACATTTCCTTTATGGAATTAGCCGATCTAACAATAAAAAAATTCTCACCCCATGAAATATTATTCTGATTTTAAACTCTAGAAAAAAGTATGCATTTCTTGTATTTTCAAGGGAAGAAGTCATGTAAAACTGAATCACTAGAGTATAGAACATTTGTTTGGGTTTTATCTTTTCTGCAGACTTATTGTGTATTCTATTTGATATGCCTCTGTTACTTTTTTAAAATGATGTAAATTTTCAGTGTGTTGCCAATTAGTATTCTGTATAAAATAGATGAATGTATAGTACATATACACGTGTAGGATTTAATCCATGGGTAGAAACAACAGCCATTAGGGTGAGACTGATGAAGCGTCTGCCTCTATGAGAAACACCAAGAGGGAAACCACTCCAGATCAGTAATTTATAGGTAACCCACATGAAAAGGGACCCCAAAGCTTTTCTCTTCAAATATTAAACAAGCTTTCCCTGTTGGTATCGTATGCATGTTGGAAGGGTTAACTAAAAGTGGGAGGACCAAATGTTAACTAGGCAATATATTGTTTCTATGTTATTTACTACACACATTTTTGACATGCCTCAGTTGCTGAAAAGTAATCATAAACTTGATATTCTGAAAATGGCACGAGGCTAGATTTTTAACAGGAACAGCAGAGATGAGTGACTCTGGCATGTAGGCACAGGGTATGTTTGGTGTGTTTTTGTGCCTGCTTTATAGGAGGCACGTTACCCTTGTCTGTGAGCTCTGGTACTGACGTATCGAACACAGAATGAATATGTAACGACTTAACACAGCAGTAATACATTTAGCATGGAAGCAGTTACATAGATCTTTTCCAGATCTTGGGAATAGCAGAAATTTACCATGCACAGAATGTCAGGAAGGAAAGAATTAGGGTGAGCTGAGTTGACTGTCTCTAAGCAGAGAGATACTCTGCCTTGAAATGTGTGTTTTTGAGTGAGAACACAGTAGTCACCAGCACCGCCTTTCGTGGTACTGTCTGCGTGGTCTTTTGTTCACTGTACGTGGAGTTGGCACTAAATCCCTGGGGAGGATAATGGTGTATCTCATCTTGTACTGAGAGTCTGAATCCTCTTGTGCTTCTACAAGATAAACACAAATGCTTGTTTATTAGACAGTAAGCCATGCAAACATACATTTGTGCAGTCTTCTTTTCAATTCATTGAAAAAATTACAGGGGATTTTTTCTTGAAGCTCCATTCAAGACCATTACCATCAGGTCACTAGTTGTGATTTTTTTGTTTTAAGCCTAGAAAGTGACCCTCTTCCCTACCAGAAACTCTTAATTATTAAAAAGACAGGTGTTTGATTTGGTTGGTTGGTTAGGCTTCTGTCCTAAGAAAGAACAGCAAATGAAATATTCCTCAGTATGAGAAACATTTGACACAAACCTCCTATTTGATTGATTCAAGGATTCACATATGTATTTTCACCCCCATTTCCGTGAATGATTGAAAGGGAACTGTTGAATATAAAAGCCTGTACCAGGACAACATGATGCTATGTCTGTCTGTCGTGGTTGAATCAGAAGCAAGGGGAAGGTCATTTCCACTCTGCGGTCACCATCGGTCCCCTGTTGTTTATCAAGGGTGATGTTGAGAATGAATTTACGGGGAGTATTTCACATAATAGACATGTGTACTTATTTACTGACATACAAAACTGTTGTTTTTTAAATGCAGCTCAACATAGGATGGAATTCTTTGTACTTTCTGTGCACTGGGGGCAGTTATCCCACTAGGATATTTTGAATTCCCCTAAAAATTAGATGGGATGAAAAAAAAAACCTTCTTGTGTTGGTAGAGTTAGGCTCCCGTAGTAGCTGGTATGTGACCTCTAACCACCTTTGAGTCAAAGCTGTCTCTGGTCTCACTTTAACATTATCATTTTGGGGGTTATGATGATGCCCCCCTAAAAAACCCCACATCTTCTGTATGCTTGAAAAGGACCTGCTTTTGGTGTACTTTTGCAGAGCTTAGTTCCACGGAGACAGTAAAATACCTTAGTGGTTTTATCTTTACATAATTTACGTATTTTAAGCTCTCTATTCCAGGTCAGTGGCCTATTTTGCTACTCTGGATGGCTGACCAATGTTAACAAACCCAGCGGATCTTAAGATAAATGAAGAGTGACTGTGGGCAGCCCCAGAGGCCATCAGTAACCAGTTTCTAATAGATTCAGAGAGAAAGCTCTCACCCTTTCTTCAAACTTGATCCCAAAGTCAGTGCCCTTCTGCCTGAGAACCATTAATGACTCACGTGGGATTTGAGTTCCAGTGAAGTTTCTGTATCTGTGCCACAGAGGATTTCCTCATAACAGTCTCTGGGTGGCTGGGGGGTTAAATAAGCACTTTCCCTCTGTGCTTCAAGGATAACCACAGAAAAATCAAAGTGTATAGTAACATCAAGGTATTGTTTAATTTACTAGACAGCTGATGGTCTTTGAACTGAAGAGGGAAACTTAAGAAATTTCCTAAATTGCATGGCAAATACTGGATACTAGGTATCAGTTCCACAGCCTCAAGATAAACTTTGGTGCCATATTCTCCCACAGAATTTAAAGCATCACCTTCACACCACTGTGGAACTGATCGTCACATGCACCTAAGTAAAACGTGGATGTGTTGAAGCATAGGACTGTGTGCTCGTCTGGGCCGGGGGCTAAATCAGACTGGGCAGTGCAGCAGTCTGCATTTTGCTTAACTGCAAAATCCTTGCAACTGGGGCCTGTCAGAATGCAAATGGATGCTCGTCACTCTATGGCACAGGTGCGCTGGTCAGTGGCTGTGGTCACCTCTTACACAGACCCTCTCTCTTGTTCTGAAGACTTTCCCTTTTTCCGCAGAAGCTAGAGTAAACATTGGAGGTGCTTGTGTCTTTTCGAATTATGGTGTTCCCTGGATATGCCTGGGAGTGGAATTGTGTTGGTCACCAAAGGGGAAACGTGGAAGAAAGTGATAAGTTGGGAGACTGGGATTAATATATGCACTGCACTATAAATAAAATAGATAACTATTAAAGACCTACTGTCTAGCACAGAGAACTCGACTCAATGCTCTGTACTAACCTATATGGGAAAAGCACCTGAAAAAGAATGGACATATGTGTATGTAATGTATGTAGTGCGTATATATGTAATGTGTATGTAAGTGACTCACTTTGCTGTACACCTAAAACTTAACATTGTAAATCTACGCCAGTGAACATTTTTTAAAAAGGCCAGAGGCAGTCGGAGAAGTAAGAGCCTGGGAGGAAAGCCGTGGCAGAGGCCCTCCCTTGTCTGTCTGTGTCTGTGATGGAGCAGATAAATACAGGTGGTCAAGGGCATTGGTGGCAAGTTGGCAGAACATGAATAACCCAATACCCGGGAAGATGATAGACCGGAAACACTAAATGAGGGATCATTTCCTGTGTGCTGTGTGGGTTGCAGGGACCCAGCGAGACCCCTCTGCTGTGCTTCCGCCTCCACACCCCCCGAAGGTTCAGGTCCTCGTCCTGGTTCAGAGCCGTCGTCCCTGGAGCTCCCAGGGAAGCCTCCATGGTGGTGGCGGTCACCGCAGCCTTATTAAGATGCTGCTCTTGTTCTCAATGACAGTCTTAACAGGACAGGAATCAGGTTGAACCAGTTGAAACCACTAGCATTCAGCCATTTCTGACCTACAAAACCAGCAGCTACTCATTTCCCAATTTCTCACCTTGCTCTCCTTCTCACACAACCAGATCACAGAATTCCCCTGCTTGCAAAATGTCCTACTGCCTTCTCAGTGGGCTCAGAATAAAATCCAGGCTCTTCACCTTGGCCTCCTCTGTGATCCTTCAGGACCTGGCCCCTGCCTGCCCTTCTTCCCCTACCTTCCTCCCCTGCCCCGGTCCTGTCCCCCAGCTCCCTCTTCCTCCGAACTGGCGTCCTAGACTCGGAGAAATTCCTGGAGTTCGAGTCAGAATCTTTGTATCTGCCCTGTGCGTTCTGTCTGGCTCCTCATAATTTGAACCTCAACTCAGATGCCACCTCCTCAGAGAGGTCTTTCCTGGGTCTTCTGTCTAAAGGAAGTTTTCCTCCTAACCCTGTTAGCTCATTGTAATTTTTTTCCCCAGGTGCTGTATCCCTATCTAAAATTACTTTTCCCTTGCTTTTTTAAAAAATTGAAGTATAGCTGATTTACAGTGTTGTACCAATCTCTGCTGTACAGCAAAGTGATTCAGTTATACACAGAAACACAAATTCTTTTTAATATTCTTTTCCATTATGATTTATCGCAGAATATTGACTATAGTTCCCCGTGCTATATGGTAGGACCTTGTTGTTTATCCATTCTAAATGCAATAGTTTGCGCCTACCACCCCCAGACTTGCAGTCCATCCCTCTCCCTCCACCCTAGACAGAGAGAACAGACTTGGGCTTTGCTTGCTGCTTAATTGTCATCTCCTCCACGACAGTGGAGAAGAGAACAGACACTCTGCCTGGCTTGTTCTTTGCTCCGTCTGCCCTGCCTGGCCACACAGCAGGGAGGCGCTTAGTAGGAATTTGTTGAGTGGACACCTTGTGGACGCCTCGCTCACAGCTCTGAACCCTCTGCAGCCCCA
>NW_011494743.1:5140400-5141164 GCF_000754665.1 Bison bison bison | reverse complement strand
GCCCCAGCCACTGCAGAGTCTGGTCCCGAGCTGCCAGTCAGAGGAGTCTCCGCCCTACCCTGTGCTGACTGCCCCGCTGGTAACACCTCGTCCAGGAAGTGGGAGTGAGGGCTGGTGGAGGTCTGTTTCTCCATTCATTCTTTGCCCGTATTGCATAAGGTTCCCTGGACAGTTCTTGTAAGATCCAGCCAACCTGTGATGCTTCCCCTGCTTGCTTGAGCTCCTTCCTCGTCTCACCCTCCTGCCCCGCTCCTGCTAAACCATCCTCCCTTGAACGCCTGTTGCAGGCAGTGCCCTTGGGGGGAACTCAGGCTGATGAAGGTGCAGTAGATTTTGTGATGTTTTTCTAAAATTAAATCTTATTCGGTAAGTCGCAGTACTACCGGGGTGATCTGGTAATAGCTAACAGTGAATGTGGTTACCCACAAACACAGGACACACGCGTTCGATACCTGGGTTGGGAAGATCCCCTGGAGAAGGAAATGGTAACCCACTCCAATATTCTTGCCTGAAGAATCCCATGGACAGAGGTGAACTATAGTCCACGTGGCCTCAAAGAGACATGACTGAGTATGCACACACTAACAGTGAATAAGGACTTGGTTTTACGTCTAAACATTTAACCCTCACAGCAACCCTATGAGGTATCATCCCCATTGCACGGATGAGGAAATTGAGGCATGGTGACATTGAATAGCTGACTGCAGGTCATAGCAGTCGGCAGCAGAGCTGAGTGCAGGGGAGCCACAGCCAGGCTGTCTTAA
>NW_011494743.1:5097774-5140300 GCF_000754665.1 Bison bison bison | reverse complement strand
TATCCTGGCTTGCTTCACTCAGGCTCTTTGCCCACAGCCTCAGTCCCTCCTTTTGAGTCCCTCTGTTCCTGCCTTTTTTCCTTTCCTTGAATTCTTACACCACCTCCCCCCAAAGTGGCATGGGTGCCTCAGAGTGCCAGGAGGCCATGAAAGGTGTTACTGATTCATTTTGCCCCATGACACTGGCCACAGCACTGAGGCCAGCTGCATGGACTTTGGTCCTCAGGGTCCACATCTGTGATCCAGTGCTTGTTTGTGGAGCTTCCACCCGGCCCTCTCCAGCCCTCAGAGCCAAACACATGCTCCTGCCCCTCTCAGCTGTGCTTCCCTTCTGTCCTCATAGCGCCCACCTCCCAGGGGTATTCTAAGCATCAAACAAGATAGCGTTTTTCAAGTGCTGAGAAATCCTGGCTCCCAGTAAGTGCTCAGTGGATATCAAATGTGAATATCCTTTTTATAGTAGTTGTTAGGAGATGAGGACAGGCCCCACGGTGGGGTAGATCAAGGGGAGGGCTGTCTTCTCTGCTGAACCTTTTTTTCTTTTTTTTTTTCAGTTTATTGGATTTTAGTTGATTTACAATTTTGTGCGAGTTTTAGGTGTACAGCAAAGTGATTCATTTATACATATATTCTTTTTTTTTCAGATTCTTTTCTTATATAGGTTATCACAGCACTGAGTTCCCTGTGCTATACAGTAGGTTCTTGTCATTTATTTGTCTTATATGTAACACTGTATGTCAATTCCAAACTCCTGATTTATCCCTGCTTGCCACATTTCCGCTTTGGTAACTGTAAGTTTGTTTTCCATTTCTGTAAATCTATTTCTGTTTTATAAATGAGTTCATTTGTGTAATTTTTTAAAAATTAGATTCTACATATAAGTGAGATGTTTATCTTCCTCTGACTTACTTAGTATAATCATCTCTAGTTGTATCCATGTTGCTGCAAATGACATTATTTCACTCTTCCTTATGACTGAGTAGTATGTCATTGTGCATGTGGACCACATCTTCTCTATCCATTTCCCTGTCGGTGGACACTTGGTTCACTTCCGTCTTGGCTCTTCTGTTGCATCTTTGCAAAGAGTTAAGCTGCCACTTGTTTTCTGCCGTCCTCTGTAAAGTCAGAGATGATGGAGGCACTTTGGTCTCTCCTCTCCTTCTCTCCTTAAACTCCCACTGCCCTGCCTTAGCCTGCCATGGGTTTCCTTTTGTTCCGGGCTTCTAGAACCCTAAGCATCACCCCATCTCTTCTTAAATCCCATGGCATAGCTACAGAACAGCTGGAACTGGAGGGTAAGATCAGTTAGAGCAGTGTTGAGTGGCTTCTCCTGCCCTGGGTGTGCCACGTAGCCAGTCAGCAGCGGAGAAGCCAGGGGCTCTAAAGGGTGGGCACATCCCCAGAATTCCCATTTCAGCATTCGCCTGGAGGGACTGCCAGTGTCCTTCAATGCTTTGGACTCCTAACTTGCTAGATTATGTTTTTCCTGTCCACACAGAGTCCAGATGCATTGAAAAAAAGAACACTTCAAAGGTGGCTTTTAAGTTATATGCTGTTCCTAGTGTTTGCAAAACCACGTAATAAAAACACCAGGCAAAATAACTGATACTGACAGTGAAATCTCTCTTCTTTCCAAGCCCTTCTTTTGGGAAATGTAGAGTCTTTGACTTGACAAGGGATAAAGCATCCTGGTATCTCTTCTTACTTTGGATTCTTAATGCAAAACAAAGTCACGCTTTGAAAAATGAAGCTCCCAATCTTTGTCCTCAGCTGATGGAAAGTACAAGGGTCTTTATGGGGGGTGAGTGACCAGAACAGTCACTTTTCTTGTAGGCATACCGTCACGCTCAGAAGAGAGTACTCTGAAAACTGAAATATTATTTCTGAAAACTGAAATGATTTCTATTTTTTCCATTTGGGCCTTGTTCAATCCTATAGACCTGAATGGCCCATTACCCAGTATTTTAGAGGAATTTAACTCGACTGTGTTCTGAGAGTTTTGTTTTTTTGTTTTTTTTTTAACATTATCTGTATGATCTTGCTCATAATTCTGTTATCCTCTTGCTTATGAACATATCAAGTCATATTTTGCAAAAGCAGGTCTTTCATCTCTCTCTCCTTCTGCCAAAGCACATTCTTCACATACAGAGCTTTGTGTGTTTCTGCCGACAGCTCATGATCAACGTCTTTAGAGTAAAAATCTGCATGTAGGCTAAAGATTGTTTATTGTTCAGGCCAACCCCTCATCTTTTCTAGACGTTATAGCCCCAGTTTATTTGTGACTCCATCCTCCATTTTCTTTGAGGAAATGTCCCTGTGTTTTCTATGTCAAATGTTTCCATCTTTTGCTTTGTTTTCTTAACCATATTTTCACCTTTCTGAAAGCCTAGAAGTGAGAAGAAAGAGCAAGGATGTGACAAGATGGAACTGTTAACTGGTCCTCAAACTGGAAGTGCAAAATTACCAATAACATAACACATAGGTGTAGATACACAGAATGACCACCACACTGAGTAGTTCATTCAAACGTGTTCTCAGTTATTCCTGGTCACTTTCACGGGAAGGAAGTGGGTTGGCCCTGGACCCTTTGCATATGAACTACTTGACTTCCTTGTCCCTCTTCCATTTGCTTATTTGGCCATGCACAGTACCATTCTGAAATCCATCAGGTCCTCTTGGTTATTTTAAAATTCACATTGATATCTGTGTAATTCAATGAAGTACCTTACAAATTAGTACTGTGCAGAGAGAAACAAAATAGGTAAGGTTTAAATTTTATGTTGTTGATGGAATGTACAAAACCAGGGAATAAAACCAGCAAAATTGCAGATATTAAAAATTAGTATTTCTTTTCAGACCCTTCCTTTGGAAAAGGTAGACCCTTTGACCAGATAAAGCTGCCCCATACAGACTCTGAGTTCTTCTTCTGGCTTGGGTCCCAGGATGGTGGTTTAAAATCTGGCCTGAATAGAGTTGCTAGATGAGAACAGTTTATGGTTGATCAAGGGACAGGACGCTGGGAGGTAAGTGGGGAGCTGAAGTGAGAACACCAGGGGTGATGCTTACAAATTCAGATCCCCAGGCCAGCCCCTCCCCAAACGTAAGGTTCTGATTCAATAGGTCTGGGGCCGGAGCCTGGGATTCTACATCTTCACAACAGCTCCAGGGGCTGGGGCTAGCAGACTGGTTTGAGTACTTCTCTCAGCTTCAGCTTCCACATCCCTAAAGAGAGGGTAAGACCGTCTGTGTCAGAGCTGTTGGCAGGAACTGAGAGAACATGTGGGAAAGGTCCCTGTGAACCGTGAAGTGAGACAGACTACGATGTTGAATGAGTGGGTTTGACTCTCCGCCTCCTGCTGAAAGTCTATAAAGATTGAGGTGGGCCCTGCCCACACATCCCAGGATGCTAGAAATTACTCTTGTTCCCGGTAGAATCCTCTTCTCGGTCTTCATCTTCCCACATCAAAATGCCAGGAAAGGCTTTATAACCCCCTAACTCTTTCCTTCCTGTAACAAATATTGATAAAATGGAGCATCCACTGTTCTAGTTCCTTGGGACACATCCTAGACTGATTTTCCTGTCTTTCTTCACCAGAGTGGGTAGAGATGTACTGTGGTTTTGTCCTTAGAAAGAATAAGGTCTGTCTGATTTCTGCTACTTTTCAGATAACCCTTAAAATAGTATTGGTCAGAAATGTCTGTAGTTAGTCCTGAAAACACTTGGTAAGAGGTGACTCAGAGCCCTTCTAAGCCGGTAAGAAGCAAGGATGGGCTTTCCCAGGTCACATGGTTACAGCTCTGCCACCCAGGAAATCCTGAGAGAGACTCCTCATAGCCGAGCCCCAAATTGGGGGTTTCATCTTGCCTTCCCTCATCCAGAATGCACAGAAAACTTTGACCAACACCTATCTCTGGGGAAAAAATATCCCCAATTATTTTCACTTACTGGAAACTGTAACTTAGTCTAAAGACCAAGAACTAACACTTTAATATGGTATATGTTTTCATGAAGTAACTTCTCGGCCATTGTGGAAGGCAGGAGGGTAGTTCTCACTCATGTGACACAGGAAGTCCTTTCTCAAATACTGTGTGATAATAATAATGCAGTAATAACAATACATGCCCAGTCAACATATGCCAAAATCCTGATATGAATCATGGCTTAGAGTTGGTTGGAAGATATAAGGAAGGAATGATGGAAGTACTGGGCAGTAGCTGAGACGGGAAGGTTAAGTGGCTTGCCTAGGGTCATGCATCTTGTGAGCGACAGAGCTGGAATTTCCGCCCAAGTGTCTGTAGCCACTGGGCTCTGCTGCCTACCCCCGTGTGGTAGAATTTTGTGTAAAGCAGTTTAGCCTTAGACTTCCCTGAATGAGGGGTATGGTTACTAAAATAACAAAAGGAGGTTACCAAATACAGTGTGAGCCAGGCTTTCTCAGTCAGTTTGTTGAACGTATTAGCCCCTCAGGCATGCATGATGTAGTGAGTTAACTGCTCTCTGATGCATCTAGGCGGGTACAGATGATAAACTGTTTTTGAGAGAATTGAGCCAATGGTCTCTCTAAAGCTTTCTGTTACCTTTAAAAAGAAGACCAAAATCCTTTACCTGCTCCCCCGGCCTTGTGCCATTGGGTCCCTGCCCACCTTCTTTCATTTCTTCGGGTAAGCCATTCTTCCCCCCAACTTGGAGATCTTACCTTGAAATCCTCCCCCTCTTCTCTTTTCTCATTCTTCAGACCTCAGCTTGAAAGACTTTTTTTTTTTTTTTTGGTCTTGTTTCTCCAGCTTTATTGTGATCTTACTGACAGGAAATAAATACCCCAGTCCAATTTGTTAACTGAAAAGATCAAAAAACCTTTGGCTAAAACCCTCTGGAAATTCAGCTGACCCTTTTTACTGGGGTCCCTTGCCTCCCTGTCCTTGGGGTTTTGAGGTGTCCCCCTTGCCTTTTCTCCATTGATGGCTCCTGGCGGGTCTCAGTTTGGCTTGTCTGGGTGAGGACAAGGGCAGTCACAGCATCGTCGGCAGCACCCTCAGGGCAAGCTGGTGGGACAGGAGTGGCTGGGGACTGCACGCTGAGCTTTGTTCGAAGGGTTCAGGGGGTTTTCAGGACCAGATGCGTCCCCTGGCATGGCTGTGGTCCTTCTCAATCCATCCTCTTCCTCAGCACCTCTCTACCTCGATCATTAAATAGTCCCCCTTCCCCCGGTGTCATATGGCGCGTTTGCTGGGATAAGAGGGGATTCACTTTCTTCTTTCATGTTATCCTTTCAGGAACATTAGACACATTGAGATAAAGACCAAAAATCAAAGGCAATATTCTATTTTACATCTTTTTGAAAAGAGAAAAAATGCAAGTGTAAAATCCCACACAAAGTCCTCATTGTTGCAGAGATTTCGTATTCTTTTCCTTTGGAGATAAACTCTAGTTTCTCATCTTTTCAGTTCAAAAATGAAAAGCCATCCTCACATTGCAGACAGTTTACTGTTTTACAAAATCTGATGAAAATAGTATTCATGATCATAAAACAAGAAGGTGATCCCTGAATGAGTCTGTCTCTGTGTTACCAAAAAATAATTGTTGAGAAACAGTCTTTCTCATTGAGAAACTCTTGTGTCTCTTGTAATTGGAACTCTGAAATCACTCTGAAGGTTTTTCCTCTTTCCCTGTTGTCCCCGATCTCCAAGAGTGCTTAAGCAATGCTTTGGGCTTTTGGTTCATCATTTTGGTGATCTTGAAACCCAGTTTCCAGCTTTTCTGCTGGGGTTGGAGTCAAAGGCTCTATATTTTTCCAGTGATAAGATGCCCAAGGTTTTTCTGCTGCAGAAAAACCCCAAACAGGTTTGGGAGTATAGTCCGTTAGTGAAAAACCTTATTTCCACAACACCACCACTTCTTATAAGTGCTATCTGGCACACATTTGTCTCTTCCTGTGTTTTTTTTCCCCTCTGATTCTAAAAGTACTACATGTTCATTTTAGACAATTGAGGAAATACAGAAAAGGATAAAAGAAAAATAAATACCACCCACAGTTATACCCCTCAGGACGACAATTGATAACACCTTCATCAGGCTCGTCTCATCTTGGTCTGTGCAGATATGAGCTGTGAATTGAAATTGTAGTCTACACACAGTTTTCTTATCCTGTTTTCTTCCTACTTTTTTATTTTGAGCATGTTCGCATGACGTTAAACATTCTCTGAAAACGTAATTTTAGTAGACAAACGGCATTCTACTGCCTGGCAGTCCCTGAATTTATTTCATTGTTCGACTATGGCTGGATGTTTGTTCCTGTTTTTCACGAGAATGCAGACTAGTTCTGTAAATGTCATGATTAATAAACCTTCACATCCTATTCTTCCTCCTATAACTTTTAAGATTGAAGTATATTTTACATAGAGTAAAACACACAGATCTGTAGTGTACACTTTTACACGTGGACACCATTCATTACATGTTTCAAGGGTCCTTTTACAATTCTCTTAAAATTAGTTGTGCTTTAGGTTGGTTGTTTGTGAGTCTTCAAACACAGACATTTACTGGGGACTTTTTGTGTCTGATTTCATTTAATGCTGATGGAAATCCTATGATAGGGATGCTGCTATTTGAATTTTCTACTAATAGTGGAGAAAAATGAGACTCTGAGCCTCTGAGTTGGTTGCCCAGTCTCACAGAGGTGGAGTTAGGATCAGATCCCAGGCTTGCCTGCACCCAGAGCTTTGGCTCTTTGTGATGTTTTCTCTTAGATAATTAAAAGGAAAAGCTGCCAGCATCTTTTGATAGAACACAAAGCTGTCGGAGTTGGTTTTGTCTATCCCTCCCTTTTAAACTAAGGTTGGGGGTCAGTAACTGATCGCACTGGCTCTCCCATTTATAGCTTATGTTTAAAGTCGGCACAGAGGGACTTTCCTAGTGATCCACTGGTTAAGACTCCCTGCTCCCAATGCAGGGGGCCTGGGTTCCATCCCTGGTCGGGGAACTAAGATCCCGAATACTGAACACTGCTCACTTTCAAGGTACATTTTGCTCCTGGCTAGAAAAGGGCTATGGGCTTTCATCCGTTAAAAGCCATAACCCACCCACTCGCCCGCCCCCAACCCCCACCTCCTGCCCGGGCCAATCCTCCTAAGAGGAGAGCAATTCTGAAGACAGAGGCTTAGGAAAGCAGTGAACAAGTTGCTTCAGGCTTGGCTGTCCAAGTGTGGAAATAGAAGGCTTCAGTGAAGGTGCACAGTTGATTGGGGGACATGAGAGAAGCCTCTGGGTCCTCTTGTCCAGCCCGCCCAGTTTATGAAACTGAAAGTAAGCCCTGCGTCCCTGCCTGGGGAAGACGGTCTGTCAAGGGCAGGCGTGAGACTGGAATGAAGGACATCTGCCTCGAGACCAAATTACAGCTCATGGCATCGGTGGACACACCAGGTGGGGGGTGGCAGGAGGGATGGCTTAGTCCCGTGGTGAAGCCGGAGTCACTGCCTCCGCCCCTGGACACAGTCTCCTAAGGGCAGTCAGCTTGGATGGTCCTCCAAGAGCACTCCCCCTGTAGGGAAATTCAACAAGATGGAAAAGGTTGTCTTCCCAGGACTCCTCGGTGGATATGGTGAGAGGGATATCTGGAGCCTGCCATTTGGGGTAGGCTAGGTGATGACCCTGAGGACCCTCAAAGAGCAGGCTAGATTAACAGCAGATACCCAGCGAGCTGCTGGCCCAAGTGTATGAGGCCAGTGAATCCCAGGGCTCTGGTTGGCTGGGTGGGCGTGCCAAGTTTGAGGCCAGAACTGCCTGACAGCGAGGCCTCCGACTCCTGGTAATTCAGACAGAGCAGCCGGGTTTGAGCTTCAGTTGTGTGTATCTGGTTGCTTCACCTCCCAGGGCTTCATGAGCAAAATGGGGCTGTTAACAGTACATGCTTGCTTCCCTGCTCGACGAGCATAAATATTAAGCGCTTAGAGCAGCACCTGGCCCAGCAAAAGGATTCGGTCTGTGTGGGGCTCGCTGCTGATCTGATGACAGTGATGATGACCTACTGCTTCCCGGGGGCCCTCAAGGAGACACTGCCCCCTGCCACCCCACCCTCTGCACAACTCCCCAGAGCAGCATAGAACCTTGCCTCTCAGACATGTGTAACAATATTTAAAGTTTTGATTTAAATAGGTGGCAGTTCATCACCTCACCCGGGGTACCAGTACACATCAGTCTGCAACTGGACCCTCTTTCTAGGCCAGCCCCCTCATTCCAGCCCAAGGACCCGTGTATCTCTGGGAGGATATCACTTTTTCTCAGGTTCTTTCTGAGGAAGTGGAAGTGGTGGCTGGGCTTCCCTGGTGCCTCAGTGGTAAAGAATCCACCTGCCAAGCAGGAGACACAGATTCAGTCCTTGAGTCGGGAAGATTCCCCTGAAGAAGGAAATGGCAACCCACTCTAGTATTCCTCCCTGGAGAATCCCATGGAGAGAGGAGCCTGGCGGGCTGCAGTGCATGGGATTGCAAAGAGTCAGACACGGTTCAGCGACTAAACAACAGTAAGAACCGGTGGCTAAGAGGCCACCAAGCCAAAGCTGGTCATTGAACCCCGTGTGCCACTTCGCACTGCCTCTCTGGGGCTTACCATGATACCACTGCAGGGAGGCTGTCAGGAGATGAGTGAGTGGATGCAAAGCATTTACAGTGGCGCCTGGCACCATGGGTGACAACTGTTGGGTTTTCTTTTCCTCTTCCTGTTTGTTTCCTTCCATTTTTTTTCCCCTCCTCTTCTCTCCCTGACGCCTTCCACACTGTTAGACATCTTTACCAACATTCTTGACAGAAGACTTCAACCATGCCACTCTGTGAAATTCACTTGGATTCATTATATCTAGAGATAAGCCTCTTCCCTTTTCTTTTCTTTTTTTTTGGAGTGGGGAGGATGTGTGGTTTTTCATACTGCTCTGCAGTTTTCTAGGGCTTAAAATCTTGGTTTCAGTGGGAGAGTCTCCCAGGAGACTTTGTGCTCCTGGAAGTCGGGGCCTGCCGACCCCCAGTGCACAGCCAGCTCCTGGCCCTAGAGCAAACGCTAGCACATGTTTTCCAAGTCCATCATTTTCCTTACAGAGAAGCTGGAGAAAGAGGTCGCTTGTGGCCAAGGGACGTCCTCGGGTAATCCGCAGAGATGCTCGTGGTGCCATGATCTCAGCCCAGCAGCCAACCTGCCTCGCCATCCTTCTAAGCCCTTTGCTTAGGATAAGTGACTTTACTCTGGAGCTGATGGAAAAAAATAAGTTCTTCCATCTCTTCTGTTTCTCTGTAAAAGCAAGGAGAAGAGAAGATGCCAGGAACAAATGGGTCCCCCGAGGACATCTATTCTCTGTTTCCTGCCTGGGGCTTGGAGGTGGTGAGAAACCAGCTTGAGGTTTTCCCTCTTGGTTTGTGGCGTCTCTGAGAAGTGGGTAGAATGTCAACATCTTTTATTTGTTGAACTGGCTCTTAGAATGCGGAGGGGGGCTTCCCAGGTGGCACTAGTGGTAAAGAATCCGCCTGCCAATGCAAAAGACGCAAGAAACTTGAGTTCGATCCCTGGGTCAGGAAGGTCCTTTAGAGAAGGGATTGGCAACCTCCTCCAGTATTCTTGCCTGGAAAATTCCATGGACAGAAGAACCTGGCAGGCTATAGTCCATGGAGTTGAAGAGTCAGACATGAGTGAGTGCGTGTGCGTGTACACACACACACACACACACACACTTGCAGAGTCAGATATGACCGCATGCACATGTACACACACACGCACACATGAATACAGGCCCCGGGGCACTGTGGGGTCGGTGTGGACAAACCCACCTAAGCCTCCTAAGCTCCTGCCATGGCCCCTGCCCTCACCCAGCAGGTGTGAGGTGTCTGGCTGGCAGATACAGTTAGCGGAGCTGAGCTGTTTGGCTGTAGAGTTCAGTGACAGCAATTTCTGACATGCACATTAACATTTTCAGATAAAATCAAATGTGTCTTTCTGGGGCATCTTTGGTAATAATCTCTGAAAATAATCTTTAAACTTTTTTCACTACATAAATATAATTTGCTTTCAAAAATTGTCTGATGCTTCAAAAAGTATTCTTAAAATGTCATCCACAGGGGATCATATCATACATGGGGTGTGATATTTTTCACAGTGGACGTTTTTTTTTTTAAACAGCCCTTCTCCCTTCCCCTGTCTCCGCCACTTCCAGGATAACCAGCCTCAGGAGTCTGGTAGTCTCTTTCCATACTTCTCTGCACGGGTGTGTAATCCTGTGTGCATACCATAGAGAAACACGATTTGGTCATTGTTTGAGGCATGCGAAGTCATCCTACCCGTGCTTCTCTGCATTTCGCCTTCGTCCCTTCACAAACGGACTGCTCCCACCAGGGAATGGTGAGAGCTAACCCTCGCCCTCCGTGTGGGTGGCGGCCAGTTCCTTGGGGATGTGTGGACTGCAGTGCAGGCAGCATGTTGCTGCAGCAGCCTCCGCTGTGATAGGCGTGCATGTGCTTACAGCAGGGCCCACTCGCTTTGATTTCAGTGGTATCACGCCAGCTGGAGCCCTTGCTCTGAGGAGATCTGACTCAAACTGGCTTAAAAAGTAAGAGCTTAGTAAACACAATAAATGTGATACACAAATCCCAGATAATATATAAGTAAAATGGATCCAGCAGCTTATTAGTAAAAAATACATCAATACAAGGGAATGGAAGAATGGCTTTATATTTGGAAATCTATTAGAACTGAGCACAGATCCAAGGAGAAAAGAGTTCAAGCATCTCAATTAATGCATAAAAAGCAGAAATTCTACTCTTATTCCCAGTGTTTGAAAAATTTTTTTATTCCATATGAATAGAGGGCCTGGTAAAGGGCATCTGCCAAAAACCTACACTAAACACCTGCTTACTGGTGAAATGTCACATGCAGAGATACTGCAGAGAGGCCCAGTTGGACCACTTCTCTTTAAAATCTCCACTGGCAGTCCTAGGCACTAAGGTGCAACCAAAGATAAATAAGGGCTGTTAAGGATTGAAATGTGAACAAATTTATTGTTTTTTGGAAACCCTTATGGTACTCAGTTTAGAAAAATCCAAGATAATCTATGCAATTAGAACTACTCCATGAATTCAGAAAGTTTTCTGAATACAAATTCAGTAGTATGCCTAAGCATTTGCAACTTCTAAATAGAGGGTGAAATTTAGAAGATGCCGTGAACTGCAAAAACTCAGAAATAAATCTGATTACAGACATATGACATGTGTATGCAAATAATTTTAAAATTTATTGAAGAACAAGAAAGGATGGCTAAATAGACATTAATATATTAATTTCCCCCAATTAATGTATTAATTAAGTACAAATTCAATAAAAGCTTTGATAAAATTTTGCTCAGAATTTGATGAGCTGATTAAAAAATTTACATGAAAGAGTAAAGGGTAACAAAACCCAGGACAAAGCTTAGAGAAGGTGGCCTTGTGTAATGAGAGAGGTTTTCTCAAAAAGATAGTTATTAAAATAACGTGTTATTTACAAAGATGTTGTGTTTGCATTCTGCAGTCTGTCCCTTTGGTCAAAGTGTGTATTGGAGTTACAGTTACAGTTCAGAGGTGGCGTTATTTATCAGTGGGAAAGGACGCCAAGTCAGTATAGGATGACTGATTTCTCATACAAAGAAATGTAAACCAAGATTGCTTTCTCACATCTCACACAAAAATAAATTCCAGATGGATCTAAGTCCTAAATATGAAAGACAGGGTTTTTTGGTGTTTAAAAGAAAACCAGGCAAATTATCCTTATGACCTCAGGCAGGGAAGGATTTCTTTCTTTTTCTGTTTCTTTTTAAAAATTTTCCTGCATCACTAAAAAAAAAGTGGGTGGAGAACCAGCCCTAGTAACAATGTAACAAAGTATTTATTAGCGAAGACTCTTGAGTCCCTTGGACTGCAAAGAGAGCCGATCCTAAAGGAAATCAGTCCTGAATATTCATTGAAAGGACTGATGCTCAAGCTTCAATGCTTTGGCCACCTGATTCAAAGAACTGACTCGTTAGAAAAGACCCTGATGTTGGGAAAGATTGAAGGCAGGATGAGAATGGGACAACAGAGGATGAGATGATTGGATGGCATCACCAACTTGATAGACATGAGTTTGAGTAAGCTTGGGGAGTTGATGATGGACAGGGAAGCCCAGTGTGCTGCAGTCCATGGGGTGGCGGAGTCGGACACGACTGAGCGAATGAATTGAACGGAAAGACGTGAACCCGTGGCTTTAAAAGCCAGAGGGATGCTGGAGACAACCTCATCTCACATTCCTTTTTTATTACGGAGATATAATTGAGGTACAGCATTGCGTTAGTTTCAGTTACAATGTAATGATTCAATATTTGGATATATTGTGAAATGATCGCCACAATAAATCTAGTTATTTGATACCACACGTAGCTATATTTTTTCCCCTTAGGATCAGGATTTTTGAGATCTACCCTCTTAGCAACTTTCAAATATGCAATACAATATTATGCGCTGTAGTCACCATGCTATACGTTACATGCCCAGGACTTCTCCCTTTTATGATTGAAAGGTTGTACCCTTTGGGTCCCTTCACCCATCTCACCTACTTCCCACCTGTGGCAGCCATCAATCTGTTCTCTGCATTTGTGAACTGGGTTTTGGGATTCTGGGTGATTTTTTGTTTTGTTTTGTTTTAGACTCCATGTAAAAGAGAGATCGTATGGTATTTGTCCTTCTCTGACTTACTTCCCTTAGCACGATGCTGATAAGGCCCCTCCATGTTGCCACACATAGCAAGATGTCGTTCTTTTTATGGCTGAATAATATTCCATCGTGTGTGTGTGTGTGTGTGCGCATACTGTATTATCTTTATCCATTTCATTCATCACTGGACACTTAGGTTGTGTTCATGTCTTGCCTATTTGAAGTAACGCTGCAGTGAACATGGGCATGCAGGTATTTTTTCAAGTTAGTGTTCTCATTTCTTCAGATAAATTCCCAGAGCTGAATGGCTGGACCATATGATAGTTCTATTTTTAATTTATTGCAGACCCTCTATACCGTTTTCCATAACAGTTGTGCCAATGTACATGCGGACCAACTGTGCACGAGTGTTCCCTTTTTCCACATTATCATCAATACTTATTATTTCTTGTCTTTTTGAAATAATAGCCATTCTAACAGGAGGAAGATATATCTCATTGTGATTTTGATTTGTATTTGAAATCAAACCCATTCGTGATTAGTGATATTGAGCACTTTTTCATATACCTTTTGGCTACCTGTATGTTGTGTTTGGAAAAATGTATATTCAGATCCTCTGTTCATGCTTCAAATCATATTGTTTAATTTTAATGTTAAGTTACATGAGTTTTTTATGTCTTAGATGTTAGTCTCTTATCAGATAAATGATTTGCAAATATTCTGTCCCATTCAGCGGGCTGCCTTTTCACTTTGTTGATGGTTTCCTTTGCTGTGCAGAAGCTCTTTAGTCTGATATAGTCCCACTGGTTTATTTTTATTTTTGTTGCCTTTGATTTTGCTGTCAAACACAAAAAGTCACTGCTAAGACAGATATCAAGAAGTTTACCACCTACATTTTCTAATAGGAGGTTTATGGTTTCAGGTCTTAGTATACTTTCAAGCCTTTAATCTATTTTGAGTTCATTTTTGTGTTTGATATAAGATAGTGGTCCAGTTTTATTTTTTTGCCAGTGGCTGTTCAGCTTTACCAACACCAGGTATCAAAAACACTGCCCTTTCCCAATTGTTATAGTCTTGGCTCCTTTACTGTAAATTGATTGACCGTATATGTATGAGTTAATTTCTGGACTCTGCATTCTGTTCCATTGATCCAGTGTCTGTGTTCATGCCAATACCATAATGTTTTGATTACTATAGTTTTGTGATATAGTTTGAAATTAGCAAGTGTGATGCCTCCAACTTTGTTGTTCTTTCTTAGGATTGCTTTGGCTATTCAATCTTTTGTGGTTACATACAAATTTTATGATTGTTCTGTTTTTGTGAAAATTCCCATTTGTATTTGATAGGGATTGCATGGCTTCTGTAGTTTGCTTTGGGTAGTATGGACATTTTAACAATATTAATTCTTCAAGTCTATGAGCATGTCAGACATGCATGCATGCTCAATCATGTCTGACTCTTTGCAACCCTATGGACTGTAGCCCGCCAGGCTCCTCTTCTTCGTGGGGATTCTCCAGGCAAGTGTACTGGAGTGGATTGCCATGCCCTCCTCCAAGAGATCTTCCTGACCCATGGGATCGAACCTGCATCTCTTATGTCTCCTGCATTAGTAGGCAGGTTCTTTACCACTGATGTCCCCTGGGAAGCCCCCAATGAGCATAGAACATCCATTTATTTGTATCTTCTTTAATATCTTTGTTTAATGTCTTACAATTTTCAGTGTACAGGTCTTTCTTCTCCTTTGTTAAATTTATTTCTAGGTATTCTTTTTACTTGTAAATAGGATTGTTTTCTTCATTTCTCTAATAGTTCATTATTAGCATATACAACTGCAATAGATGTTTATCTATTGATTTTGTGTCCTGCAACTTTACTGAATTCATCTATAAGTTTAACAGTTTTCTGGTAGAGTCCTCAGTGTTTTCTATATATATAGTATGTCACCTGCAAATAATGACAGTTTTACTTCATCCTTTCCAATTTGGATGCCTCTTATTGACAGTTCTTTTCCTTGCCTAAGTGCCCTGGCTAGAACTTCAATACCTGTTGAATAGAAGTTGTGAGAGTGGGCATCCTTGTCTTATTCCTGATCTTAGAGGAAAGCTTCCGCCTTTTCACCATTGGGTATGACGTTAGCTGCAGGCTTATCACAGCCAGCAGATTAGTACACATGTTGAAGGCTGGCAGAGAGGAGGACGCTTTGGAGAGGAAGCTAAGAAGTAGGAGCTGTCTTACTGGATGGTAGGACTGTGAATGCAGATAACACTTAGTAAACCTCAAGATCCTGCCTCTCTGCAGGGGCTCCACTTGAGTGTTCTACCCTGAAGAGACTCCCCATGAGCACCAGGAGGTGCAGCACCTGTGATTTTAAAAAAATGGAAAACAGGTCAACACCCATCTATAAAAGATGTGAAAAATACTTTTATCACTCATCAAATCAGTGCAATTCTGAGTGGCAGTTAAAATGCCAGGGATCAACATGGATAAACTTCAAAAGTTACCAGAGTTGCTAAATTATACATACAGTGATGCCATTTGTAAAAAAAAAAAAAAAAAAATTAGGTTGAAATATATAAAATATATGTAGATAAAATGCATAGGTAAAAATGATTGATATTGATCAATTTGTATAGTCTAATATGTACATAACATAGAGATTAAAAGGTAAAGGGAAGGCGAGCTGCAGGGTAGTGATTGCTTTTGTAGAGGGAGACAGAGGAACCAAGTCAGGAAAACCTACAAAGGGAGCTTCAAATGTGTCTAAAGTTTGATTTAACATGCAGAACTGGAGCATATGGCAGAATGGGAACATTTGTGAAATCTGAGTTGTAGGCACTTGGATATACTTCCTTATCCTCTGTACAGGCTTCCCTGGTGGCTGAGTGGTAAAGAATCCGTCTGCCAATGCAAAAGACGTGGGTTCAATCCCTGGATCAAGAAGATCCCCTGGAGAGGGAACTGGCAACCCACTCCAGTATTCTTGCCTGGGAAACCCCATGGACAGAGGAGCATGGCAGTCTACAGTCCATGGGGTTGCAAGGAGTTAATAACTAAACAACTACCACAACATCTGTACCTCTCTGTGTTTTTAAAATACTTCATAAATACAAAGAAAACCAGTGAAAGAGATTCATTGGCAAGAAAGGTCAGTGGCAGTTGGGGTTCAGGGAAGCCTCTGTCCTCTGGCATATTTGTGATTTATTCTCAGACTGAAAGCGAGATTGGTACAGTCTTTCTGGCCTGGCCACTGCATGTGACAACAGCCAAAGGAAGAGAGAGGCTTCTGATGAGTCTCCTTAGAGTTCAGACTCATTTTCCCCAGAAGCCCCTAGAAAACTCTAGCTTCAGTCCCATTGGTCCGGCCAGGAGAAGGCCAGGAGTTGATTGGCTTAGGCCTGTGTTCCAGAGTCAATCACAGGCAAGTTACTTTTGGGGTTACTTTTGGATCATGGGTACTTGAAAGGAGCTGTAGGTGAGAACTGGGGTGAATTGTGTGGGAGGCAGAGGTAGATACCCAGGAAACCTGGTATTCTATAATATTAGAAAGAAGGGAGAAGTGAATGCTGAGTAGGAAACCAACCCAACAGTATCTACGAAAGAAAAGTTTGCCAGGAGTGAGATTTGAGTTTAAGTGTAGGGGAATGTGGAGAAGGCAATGGCACCCCACTCCAGTACTCTTACCTGGAAAATCCCATGGATGGAGGAGCCTGATAGGCTGCAGTCCATGGGGTTGCTAAGAGTTGGACACGACTGAGCGACTTCACTTTCACTTTCATGCATTGGAGAAGGAAATGGCAACCCACTCCAGTGTTCTTGCCTGGACAATCCCAGGGACGGGGGAGCCTGGTGGGCTGCCGTCTATGGGGTCGCACAGAGTCGGACACGACTGAAGTGACTTAGCAGTAGGGGAATGTATTCTTTAAGTTGGAGTCTGTGTTGTCAGATTGCTTTCTAAGCAGATGGAAATACTTAGCATTTCCACCAGTGATTTTTTGAGCCATACCCCACCTGACCCCCAGGATTTCTCACTTATCAGATTGGTAAATTAAAGAGTGATAAGTGACAGCTGATTGTTGCTATGATTTACATTTCCTTGACAACTGCTAAGGTTTAACATCTTTCCCTGTGTTTATTGGCTATTTGAATGAGCGCTTCCATGAACTGTCTACTCACATTGCTTGCCAAAATCATAGTTCTTGTCATCAAGCTTTTGGAGTGCATCCGATTTAAATGTGTTTTAAGGCATTCTCTGAGCTGGGAGGTGGAAAATGATTATCCATTTCCAGAAGCAGCTTGGTGGGTTGGTAATAAGAATCAGTAAGCAGGACACCCAAGATTCTTGTCCCCACTCCTCTGCCCCAGTCACTCACTTACGGTGTCATTTGAGGGAGCCAGAGGCTTGGAGAAGAAGGCAATTACCTACCTATACAGTGAGAGGGCTGGGACTTCCCTGGTGGTCCAGTGGTTAAGAATCCGCCTTGCAATGCAGGGGATGTGGGTTAGATCCTTGGTGGGGAAACGGGGACCCCACATGCCTCGGAGCAGCTAAGCCTGTGCCCCATAATTACTGAGAAGATAAAAATAAATAAATACAGTGAAAGGGCTGCATGTTTATTTGTAAGGGGCTTTCCAGGTGTGGTATTTGGCTGCAGCTTTGGCCAGGTTGGAGGACCTTGGTACGCCCTTGACCCACCAGAAGTGCCTACCCCTCTGACCTCACGGTGCTCTTTCTCACTGGACACGGTGATCTCTGGGGCTCGTGTCTACCTTTCCGGGCAGACCAGGATCCTCAATTCAGTCTGTGGCACTCTGTTGGGCCTTGGTCTCATCTTGATTCCTCAGCCGGAGGGCAAGCCCTTGCCTGTTTGAACTGTCTGTCACTGCTCTGAGGTGCTTCCTACAGGGCACAGGTGGGAGCTTTGGTTCTGGCGGTAGATCAGACCTTTCTTTCTTTACAAAGCAGCTCTGTAAAAGCAAAGCCTGACCTCGGGGCCAGCGTTTGATGGCAAAGCAGCAAGGCACTGGTCACACATCTCACAAGCAGGACAGACTGAGGAAGGCCAGAAGAGATCACCCAAGAAGGGGACAGAGCAGGTTGTTCCAAGTCATGTGTGTCTCTTGCTCATTCAGATCAAAATCGCTCCTCCGAAGAGCACCTTTCACTAATGAACATGTCTTGCCATCACAGTGGCGCTGGTAACGATCTGAGCCTCACAGAGAAAGTGGGGTGCCCTGCGATTGCAGATATGCCTCAGCCCCTTAGGTGTGGAGGAGGGCAGGTCCCAAGACGTGTGCGGGAAAGAGGAGGTATGTAGTGCTGGGGGAAATGTGTCCTGCTGCTCCCCCCTACCCCGAGGATGAGAACGCCAGGACGCTCCTCTGGTGAGCAAAGGCTGCTGGGCACCCAGAGAGGGGTGTGATGACTGGCTTTCCCATTTTGGCTTCTCAGCTGTGTAGAGAGGCCCCATGCTCAACTGCGCTTGGGCCACCGTGCACCTCTCTTTCTGTGTGTCAGCGTAAACTGCTGTTCTGGTGGCCAACGGGCTCAGGCAACCCCCCAAATGGTGCTGGTTTCACTGGGGCTTTGTGACACCTAATTTGCCTGCCCTCGTTTTGTTTTAGCAACAGACTTTCATCAGTTTACCTCTAATGTTTAATTCCAAATTATGGAAGAAGTTCGTCAGTGTGTGAAGAGTATAAAAATCCCCTTAGCATCTTCCTCGTCAATGTCTGTACAGCTGGCTGTCGTGAGCCACTGGAGCATGGGGGGAAAGGGATGAGGAGGGGAACTGGCCAGCCAGAAGCCAAGATCAGTGTTCCTGGGTGCCCAGACGGGGCAGCAGAGAGCAGCACCCATCACCCTTTATACGAGCACCCTGTGGCTGTGCGCCCACAGCACATGAAATGATGAGGGTGACCCTGTCCCTGGCAGCCCCTCCCTGTGGCCTCCCTACAAGCCCTGGATGCTGTGCCCCTCTTGATATGGTGACTTCACAGAGCTGGGCCCTTGCTGTAGCTTGGAGAACGCCATCTCCAAGGTTCCCTACCTGTTATCTTTCTCCCTTCTACAGACTGGAGCGTTTGCTTAATTGCAGTCACACCCAACCTGCGAGGCTCACCCCCCAAAAGCCAACGCACCAACCTCCTTCCTTACTGTCATTAGATCGTGTCACTCAGGATGGCTGATGGCAGTTTATTCCAGTCAGTAGGCATGACCGTTCCTGTGCAACTCTCTCCTGAGCATCTTCCTGCCTTTTCCTGGGTGATTGTAAAGGACTGAAGCAGACAGAGACTTAGTTTTTGTGGTATCTCATGGACATGCATATTGTCTTTCTTATTTTTTTGGTTTTTAATAGTAAGATTGGGTCAGCTTAAGTCTTTACTGTATCCTTCTGGAAAAAGCTAAGTCATTATTTGCATGCAATTGTTTCCTTTGCAACATTGTCTAGCACACATTTCTAGGCAGCCATAGTCAGTTTCTTGAGGGGAGATTCAGGTATAACATCCATAAAAAGTGGAATCTCTTTCAGATGGTTCTACCCAAATCTGAAGTTCATAACAGACATCACGAGGTGTACGCATCTACAGTGGCTCTGGTCGGCTCTGCTCCATGAAGCAGACCCGCTTCTGATCAGTCAAAGTGTGCTCTGCCCCATTATTAATGATTGCGAATTGGGAGGGACCATAATATGGAACAGAAGTGATATTTTAACCTATCTGAGCTCATGAATTATTTTTGGATATTTCCTGTTTTCCCGCTGTTAGAGCTCGCTCTCTCTCTCTTGGTTCAGATTCAGTCATGTTTTCAAAAACTACCAAAGTCTGTGTCCTACTTAAAGTCAACTCATTTCCTTATTGCCTGCAGGATGAAATGAAAATGCCTTCTGCAAGCTGCTTGCCAAGCAGTCAGCCTCCTCCTTTAGGCCTGAGCGTCTTGAACTTGGCAATGTTCCCCATTGGCACGCCCCAGGGAGCTGCTTCCTGTGCTGGGGGTCCCCCCACCCCAACCTACCTTGTTGAGCAGCTCCCTGTCCCCCATCCCTACTGGCCCAAGGGCAGCTTCAGGCCTTTCTGCTCACCCACAACCTCCTGCAGTTTGTTCTGACTCTTGTGAGAGCATGCTAAATGGACCTTCTGTGCTGATCCTCTTTCTTCTGCACTCTTCTGTTAGTTCTTGGAGGCCAGGAGTCTTTATGTCATCTGTTTTCCCAGTATACATTTAGTTGTTTTTTTTTTTTTTGAAAAAATAACCTCTGGAAGGCTCCGCATGTCTGTAAAATCTCTGGAGTACACAGGCTGAGACCCACACCTCAGTGATGTACTTTAGAATGTCAGGGGATTATTCATTCATGGTTCGTTGGTTCATTCATTCATTCATTCATTCCGAAGATGTATTGCATTCCTACTTTCTGCTAATTCTTGGATGTTAGGTGAGGTACTCCAAATCCTGGAGATTCTTCAGAGCCTCCATCTAGCAAACATGGAATTGAGGTTAGCAGACATTTTATGAGATTTTGTTTTGGATTCACAGAGTTTGGGTTTTTTTGTTTGTTTGTTTAACTTCTAGTCTCCATCATCCTCCAGATTTGAACTTGAAAGAGCTCTCCCATGTCACTCAGAACTTGTTTGGAGAAAATAGAGAAGCACACGCATTCTCAGAATTTCTTTTTTTACTATTTATTTATTTATCTATTTGATTGGGCCAGGTCTTCATTGCAACATACGGGATCTTTAGTTGCAGCTTGCAAGATCTAGTTCCCTGACCAGAGTTGGAACCTGGGCCCCTTGCATTGGGAACACAGAGTCTTAGCCACTGGACCACCGGAGAAGTCCCTTAGCATTTCTTATTGGCTTTTTTAAAGACAGATCTAGATGCAGCCTTGCACCAGGGTGTTTTGACTTTTTGTAATGTCCTAACATCAGATTTTTGTAAAAAACATTTAGAAACCTTTGATATGACTACTCTGACTGCCATCTATTTGTATTTAAGGCTTTCTGAGAAGAAGAAGAATCATTGAAGCTTTTCTGTTTTATCTTCTTGTAGACAAGCCATATGAATAAACAGGGGAATGTTTCTCTCTCAGAAATTCCTTGGAGCCTCAGCCAGCTGTGCTGAGGTCCCCAGGCAGAGCTGCTCTGAATGTCGCTGTGGGAAGGGACTTTGAGCCCAGGAAAGAGAGTTCCTGCTGGCAACCTACCAGGTACAGGCTGTTGAGGCCATGCCGCTCATCTGGGTTGGAGATTTCCAGTGTGTGGCCCTGCTACATGTGAGAGACCTGAATGGTAGGGTTTTATGGAGCCTCTCAGGTGGCAAACTAACACCAGCCAAGTCTTGCTGACCACTTTTTTCTCAGTTGGCTAAACATGAGATCTCCAAAGTGAGTGCACACAAGATAACCCACCGTGAGCACCAAAAATGCACTGGATCATAGATCCAGTATGGTAGTTGTCGTTGAGTCGCTCAGTCGTGTCAGATTCTTGGCGACCCCATGGACTGCAGCACGCCAGACTTCCCTGTCCTTCAGTATCTCCTGGAGTTTGCTCAGACTCATGTCCTTTGAGGTGGAGAAGCTATCTAACCATCTCATCCTCTGAAGTTGCAATACTTTGGCCACCTGATGCAAAGAGACAACTCCTTGGAAAAGACCCTGATGCTGGGAAAGATTGAGAACAGGAGGAGAAGGGGATGACAGAGGATGAGGCTAAGTATGTTAGTACAGCAGTGCACATACCTGCTTTAAAAATAAGCATGCATCTATCAGCGGTGTGACCACAGTTTTCCTTATACTAGTGGGGTTGTGTGCTCAGCACAGATTGGAGGCCCCTGTGTTAGCTAGTTACCATTAATCTAGAACAAAGAGGGTCAGTTTTCACCTGAGTGTGTAAAAATAAGAAATTTAAAGTAAGCATCAGTTGTATAAATCAAGTATGGTAATTTCCCTCACAGCATTGTATGATGTATTGGTATGCCCTTCATAACGCTTGTGTTGTTTCCTGCAAAAATCTAAGAGTGTGAGCTGTCATATTTTACATACTCTATTGTTAGCTTCTGGTATGCATAATAAAATGAAGAACTTTCTAGGGGGAGTAGACACAATCAGTGCTGTGATTGTATATAATATAAAACTTCAGAGGTAGGTAGTAAGGGGGAAATCCGTCTTTAAGTGTATGCTTCATTTTGGGGTTACCAAGTTATGGGTATGTTGACCAGAGTTTTATAACCCTCATGTTTCTACTATGTATTTTTTTTCCCTTGTCAAAAAAGTGAGAATAAGACAGCCAGGCCAGGTAATAATCATGAAGGTCAGTGGTGGTTTGGCTTCTTGGTTCTGAGACTTAGACCCTGGAAACCACACCCTTGTTGCTTACATTTCTTGGTAAATTAAAAAACCCATCAGATGCTTTGCAGTGAGAAATACAACCTCCACACACAGCATGATAGACCAGGGAAAGCCTTCTCTTTCCAGAACTAGAAACACCTTAGAAAACCGTATTGAGATGGGGAAGCCTTTGGAAGATGCATTGACTTGACTGCACCTGGAAGTCCTCCCCAGCCAGGTAAGATGTTGGACTCCCCAGGGCTGAGCCGTAACCAGCTGCTCCGAGCGACAACCTCTGTTCAGTTCCAAGTTGTCTGTCAGTATCTTTCTGACTGCTTCAGATGAAGTGTTTTTGTTTTTTCCTAGCTGCATGGCTTGGTTAATGGGATCTTAGTTCCCCGATCAGGGATCACACCCGTGCTCCCTGCAGTGGAAGCATGGAGTCTTAACCACTGGACCACCAGGGAAGTCCTGCTTCAGAAGGAATTCTTGTCACCCCACCCCAATCACAGACGTGTTAACATTGACAAGTGAAGTAGACCTCTGTGGGTATCTTTAGATTCCAGCAGAACTAACAGTAAAATCTCTGGCAGGGGAGTAAAGCACAGAGGTACTTAACAATTGCCATCACTATTAACAGGACAAGGTTCATGGGCACTCACTGAGCACTATGTCAGAGACAAGCAGGCTGCCAGCTCCGAAAAGTTCCCTGGCAGTCACCAAAGTCACCCCCTCTCTCCCATTCCAGCATCTCATCGGAATGCAAGGGATGTGGCCATATGGATAGAACCTGACAATGCTGTTTTTAAAAGCAAGTCTGATTCTTAAAATGTTAGCACCTGACAAACTCTTACTAGTTTCAAGGCACTGCCTTGGAAGTTGAGCTGTGGATCATCCCTTTCTGATCATGCATCTTCTCTGCCGATTAACTAGTGAAACCTCCTCCATCTCTGCAGGAGAGGGCTTATGAACCGGAGGGACCTCCTTGGATTTTTGTATTCCAATCAGGGTCCATAAGTGCCTTCAGCATCCACGTTTCTTGTTCCCTGGTTAATAGTTTAAATGTGTTTGTGGAAAGCCATGGAGTCTGAGCCCTCTGTTAAGCACCCAGTTCCCAGGATTAAAGAGGCAGCAGGATATTCTTCCATCTTTAGAGCAGTCTCTGGGCTCCCCCTTTATCAACCGACAGAGGCTTGTGATGAAGGTTGAACAGGTGATCCAGCAGGCACATAAACGATGTTACAGCCTCTGTGATTTCCTTGGTTATCTTTGGAATGCAGTTTGACAGGAAGGTTCTGGCCTCCAAATAATTCACGTTTTATCGGTCCTTCTCGTGGCCCGCCCTCCAGTGCTAATCAGTTTGGAGCAACCTAAGAGGTCTTTTGGTGAATGGTCATTTCAGCTCTTTGTAAATACTTCTGAATTGGGACATTTCTCTATGAACAGCCCAGATAAACAAAGGGTCCAGTGTACTGGGTTTAGTTGGTATTTTTAACAAGTTTGTTGAGCTGGCCTTCTTCATACCAGTCCATTCTTGGAATTCTAGACATGACTGCTGGGAGCCATCTGAATGCTGTCTTTAAGCCTAAAGCTTTTGTCATCTATTTTCTTAGCAGCTCCACCCTGAGTTTGTGGTCCAAAAGCTCTAGATGAGAAAATTGCTTTCCGGGGTTGGACTAGGGGATTTTCCTTGTCACAGAAGGGGGACCTTACTGAGATGTTAATACATTGCTGCCTGAGTCAGTGTTAGGAGGTATGAGGTTGCAGAAGATTGGCTAGTAATGTCTTCCATGGGTGATAACCCGCTGTCGGTCTGTTACCCTGTAGCTACCACCCTAAGGTCATTCCACCAATACCTGAAGCTAGATATCCGGGGTTTCACAGCACCTGGGTGAGGTGTCCTATTAATGAAAGCGTCGCCTGAGGAACATCAGGAATTAGCCTCTGAATTCAACAATGTCTAAGGCTAGAACTCCCTCTCTCCCCAGTGAAAAGTAGCTTTTCTGCTATATATAGTGTTCATCCTGCATTTTCAAAGTTTTTTCAGTAGCATAGACTTTGGTTCTGTGAAGGATCTTCCAGATACGGCATCTGAGCTGATGGCTGTTCCGTAGGCAGACAGGACCTCCCCCACAAATCTCTCCACTGGAGATAAGAACTTTTAATACAGATTAAACCCCACAGCGCCAAACTCACAAAGACTGGGTTTGTTGCTTATGCTAGAACATGAAGGCTTCACAATATTGATTGGGATGTACGCTGCTAAACAGAGATCTTCTGGTAATAGTTTTTATATGAGGATTTGATTTGGGGATAAAATTTCATTTACGATTTTTGACCCACTCGTACCTTTGCATGAAATTGTGAAAAACTAGGGTAAATAGTTAGGTACTGTTACTGACTTCTTTTGCTATGGGTATTTTTATGCATCATGGAACAAAGACCCTTTTGGCTCATGGCAGAAAGATTTTTTTCCCCCCTGCTTTTAAGGGAATTTTATCTACCAACTCAATGGATATAATTTTTTAGTCTTCATGTTTCAAGGACGATTTCACTTTCAAGTGTCAAAATGCTTAATCCAGTTTCAAAAATCAACTTCGGTTCTACTTAGAAATCAACGTGTCATTAAGCCGCTGAGATTTCACGTGTGAGAATACAGGGGTGGGTGGGCGAGTGGCACGTGGTACCCTGGGGACCGTGCTGAGGGTGGTTACAGGAGTGTAGGGGAGAAGGCCTTGGGCAGAGATGTTGGCATGCTCTGGGTACCACCTGCAGAGGGGCAGTGGGGCCCTTGAGATACTGCAGAATGGACCATCCTGAGCAGAAAGCAAGAGTGTGCCTATTTATCCCTCCATGACTCTCAAAGTCCCCAGCTCCCTTGACTCGGGTGAGCGGTTGGACGTGTGGGGACAATGAGTGCAAACATCTCCGCTCCTCAATCGGTGCAGCTCGATGCCAGGGGCTTGGCTGACTACAGCCCTGACACCACCGTCTTGTCTTCTGTCCCTCCCGGCCAGCCTCTCCCCAGGCTGAGTGCAGTGCCTTGCACCTGGTGGGACCTCAATACAGTCTTGTTGAATTGAAATGGGTCCTTCATGCCCAGTCCTTATATCCCGGCACCTGGGGAGGGGCCCATCACAAAGGGCTTTCCATGGAGCCATTGACGGCTCTGAATTGGTCCTTAGCGCACCGCCCCCCCTGCCCCCCAACATCTCCAGCATTGACGCGGTGGATCTCCCCACCCTTTTCCAGTCAGCACATCTGTCCTGTCACTGGTACAAAGGACAGAGCTGGGGAGGGGGCAGGGGGCCTCGACTGAAGTCTGATATAACTTCCCCAACAAACCCCCACTGTCTGTGCGACGCTGCTGGCACAAGAAGGCCCGTCCATCTGTGGGTGCGGAAGCGTGTTCAGTCGCCAGCTTTGGGTCAGTTTTATATATGTTTTCCTCTGATGAGCTTCTGTAGCGTGTGGGGGTATGAAATCAATTTTAGGCCTATAGGGTTTCTTACAGACTTGCCTGGATCTTACTTTCCAGAGAAGCAAACAGAAGCGTGATCCAAAATGAAATTAGATCTTTCTTTACAGGGTAGAGACTGTGTGTTTTCTGAGTTGCAAAGCAAGCAAGCAAACACAACCTGGTTTCCTAGATAACACGTTCTCAAACTGTTTATCGGGCTCTGCCCTGCTTTGGGGAGTCGGAGGAGGAGGGCGAGGCTTCAGGTCTAAGAGGAGGTGAAGGACGGGGAAGCTGGGGGTCTTGGGCCCAGAAGAGGCCTCGTGGGTGAAGGCAGGAGGAGGGGCAGGAGCTGGAGGGAAGCCCACACGGGGGAGTGGTACAGGCTCCCCTCCCCCAGGGCTTCGCTCCAAGTTACACTGATGGGAACCTTTGGGGTTGATTTATCAGTGGGTTCCTAATCCCCCCAAGGAAAGCAAGGAAGCGGTGACCACAGGACACCCACAGAGGGAGAAACTGGAGACTTCTGTTTATCCAGATGAGTTTAGTCTGCGATTATACGCCCTCAGGCCAGAACATTTGCATTTGTGCTCCAAGGTGCCTGGCGCCCAGGCCGAGCGCAAAGCCTAGGGTGGGCTCTGAGCAGCAGCCCACCTCTCCCACTGCCGGCCCCTTGGGCCACCATTCCCATGCCCAGAGCACCGTTTGCCCAGCAAGGACCCGTCCTCTCACCCCCTAGGGCTCTAGAGACAGATGCAAAATGTCCAGACCAAGTGCCATGTCACCCCGCCAGCCTCAGGGGAAAGCAAGGCTCATCCTTTCTAGTCCCACCCACCTCAGGCCACTCAGCCAGCTTCCCCAGGAGCAAGACTGGGACCACACTGGGGGTTTTGCAGTTCCGTTCTGCCTGAGTCTGGTGCCGATTCTGTGTGCTGACCCCCGCCTTCCTGAGCGTCCCTGTCTGTCCCCAGTGCATCTCCCTGCATGGCCCAGGCCACCACCTCCCTGGCAGTGAGGCTGCCACTGAGTGGCCTTGTTCATCCTTTCATTCACATCCGTCTCCCTGAGCGAAGCTGCGGTCAGCCTGCCGCGTCTCAACCCCAGTCAGCAGTTCAGAGACATGGAGCAAAGAAAAGGAAAGGGAGACCCCATCACTCCACAGGCGCCCTGCCGGCTCCTGCCCCCTAAAGGTGGAGGAGGTCTGTCTTCCTTTCTCCCCCATCTGCAGAGACCAACCTGTAGAGACACAGGCCCCACCCCTCGAGCCTTCACCCTGCCCCCACTCTGGAGGCGTGGGATCGTAGTCCACTCCTGGAAACTCCGAAGTTACTTACACCACCCTGGCCTCGGCCTCTCTCCATCGCCTCCCCCAGGCCAGTGCTGCTAGCACATAGCGTATTTCTGTAGGAAGGACCTTTTAGCCTGAGACCCTCCCATCAACCTCATTGACTGTCACTTTGCACCCTCCCCTTGTAAGGATGACCTAGCTCTCAGGTGGCCAGTGCATCTCCTGAGCCCAGAATGTTTGGCCATTTGATGTAGGAGAACAGGAACAAAGAGCATCTCGAGGAAACTCAGTTGTATTATCACACACAGTTCTGTTTAAACGGAATGAGGTAGAATATCGAGGGGGGGAAAAAAATCACAGGAAGGAAGAAGGGGTTTAAAAATAAAAGAGGTGACATTAAAACCAGAGAGATGATCCTGCTTTTTTTCTTTTTAAGTGATGCTTTAAAATATCTGGATCTAACAAAGAGAAGGCAAATAGATCCTTCTCTTCCTAAGACTTAGGGTAGCTACTGCCATTGATTGGGTTTGGCATCCCAGATGAAATGTGAGATCTAATCAGTGCTCAGCAGAGAGTCCTGTAATTGATTATTAATGTCTGTCAAGGGCATGAGGAGGAGGAGGACTGGCTCAAGTGTCACGCATTTGCCATCTTTCCTGACCAGGCTTTTCCGCATCCGCCATCCGTCCTCCTGCCCTCAACCCGAGAAGATTCTTATGAAGGTGAAACAGGGAAAGCGTAGCTGGACCTAACTAAGCTGCAGTAAACTGGCCATTCATTCAGTTGTGCGTGTTCATTCAAAAAGTCACTCCATGGTACAAAAGGCCAGTATATTGGAGAAGGCGGAAAGCAAAGACTCACTTGCTGCTTCAAATCCCTCTGCATCTAACTTCAGAGATAGAACTTGAAATATAACTGATTACCATACAAGCAACCGCTAGTTATACCGTGTGCTTCAGTGCATGCTCAGTCGGTTGAATCATGTCCGGATCTTTGCAACCCCATGGACTGTATGTTGCCCGCCAGGCTCCTCAGTCCATAGGATTCTCCAGGCAAGAACACTGGACTGGGTTGTCATGCCCTCCTCCAGGGGATCTTCCCAACCCAGGGATTGAACCCATGTCTCCTGTGGTGTCTCCTGCATTGCAGGTGGATTCTTTACCCCTGAGCCGCTGGGGAAGCCCCAGTTATACTCTAAGACACCCTGATAGGTGATGGCTGTTCGGTACCTGATGAGCAGTTTATAAGTATCGTTTGTTTTCTCATGTATGTGTGCTGTCAGCAGCTAAATGCTTGCCCTCAAAAAGCACAAAAAGTAATGTGTTGGGTGAAGGAAGAGGATAGAGAAAAGTCACGGATAGGTCACCAGATGAAGCTAAACATACAGCTCTTTGGCAGAGCTTTCAGATACACCCCTAGGATACGTGGGTTGTTTTCCCTGAAACCGTTCGTTCTTTTGCGATTTCAGGATTCTGTGCACGGTAACCTTGGGGAGAGACTCTCTCTGCACTCTTTCAGCTCCTCATTTCATTTCTGAAGACAGGCGGGATTTACCTAATTGCAGTAACCTAAGATAGAATACCCTGCAGTCGGGGAATTGATGAAATATTCCACTCAGAAGTTTATGTAAGAAAACCAAGTCTGTTTCTGAAGTGCAGTTGTGGTCTCTCCTCACTTTCCCTCCTTTCCTTCTGTGGCGAAGGAGACGGGCAGAGGGAGTCAGCCAGTGCCAGGAAAAGCAGGGTGGGAAGATGTCTTGCATTTCCACCAAAGGTTGGTCGTTTTATTTTGTATCATCGCCTAACGCCGTGGCTGTGGGGTTCCTTTGAGACGGTTGTGTGCCTCGGCGTCCTCTCTGCAGGTTCTGTGGACGAATGTGGGGTGTGCAGGAGACCCAGGGCTTCCGCTCGGGACCCCCGCGGGATGCCTCCTGGGGCTGTGGCTTTAACACGCAGGAGGGAGAGAGGACAGCCCGTCCCGCTGAGAGTCAGTGCTAGTAAATCTCCGTCCACACGTTCAGCTAAAATTAAGGCTTGTGAAGTGCTTGTTCCTTCCTGGAGACAGACCCTGTTTTCTTGATCCTCCCTGGTCATTCTGGGGCCAGAGTAACATGGCAGAGCTGCTGCCTGCTGAGGGAGAACCAGCTTTCCGAGACCTGGAAACTGTCCTCGCTTGTGTCGGCACTGCCGAAGGGCCAGCCTTCAGAGTCAGGAGGCTGACCGGGTGCTCAGTTTTCTTTGGCTTTTACAGTGGTCTCTTGTGCCCCCGTTTTGTTTTGTGACCCCACATAGGTCCCTGGTCCAAGCTCACAAGAGCCTGTATCTTTTAGCCCCATCCCTTCAGATGAGGCTGTGTTGTTTGTGACGGCTGACATTGGCCTCTCACTGTACTTGATCCTGTGAGGTGTGCAGGGTTCAGCGATGAAGGCAGCTGCCTGGAGCCCCCTAAACGGGAAGACAGCTCTGCACCGAGATGCGCCTTTTCTCTGTGTATTTCCCGTTCCGGTTCCTCCCCTGCCCTCAAATCCTGAACCCCAGCCACCTACATCTACTTCTCACTGGCAGACACGTCTCTCTGCTTTGTCCTGCGAGCCCCCATCCTGTGAGTTCTGCCTTCAGCTTGTGTTTCAGCTCTGACCCTTCCCTTCCCACCCCCACTATCCTCCCGAGTCCCCCTCCCCACCCTGACCGTCACCCCCCACACTGGAGCCGTCATAGGCATCTGACGACCATCTACTCTCATAGGGGTCTCAGGGAGCTGCCAGCCCCGTTGCCTGCCTGTTGTGAACTGCCTGGTGGTCCCAGGTGTCTGGGTGCCCCCCAGCACTCCCCTTTGCCTCCTGCTGCCGGGCCATTCTCTGAGGCTCAAATGCCACCTCCACCAAGGCTCTCCCTGATCCCCCGTCATCCTCTGTGCTCCATCATGTTTCTTGGACACCACTCTTCCATCTGTTATCTTATTCTGCAGTTTCATATACAGATGGTCCCCAACTTACAAGGGTTAGACTTAATGGTTTTGTAACTTTGTGTCAGTTTGGAAGTAATACACACTCAGTCGTAAGCGGAGTTCAGATTTTGAATTTTGATCTTTTCTGGGCTAGTGATAGGTGGTACAATCTTCTCCTGTGATGCTCGCAGGGGTCTCCAGCCACAGCTCCCAGTCAGCCTCTTGGTCATAGAGGGTCAGGCAACCAGCATGCTTACAACCATCCCGCACCCAGACCAGCTATCTGGTCTTCACTTTCAGTGCAGTATTCAGTCAGTTACATGAGAGACTTCTTGATTATAAAACAGTGTTTGGGGCTTCCCTGGTGGCTCAGTGGTAAATAATCTGCCTGCCAATGCAGGAGACATGGGTTCGATCTCTATTCCGGGAAGATCCCACAGCCACAGGACAGCTAAGCTGGAGCACCATGGCTACTGCACCCGTGTACTGCAGAGCCCGTGCTCCTCAGCAAGAGAAGCCGCTGCAATGAGAAGCCCGCACACTGCAGTTAGAGAAAAGCCCAGGCAGCAGTGAAGACCCAGCACACCCAAAAATAAATAATAATTTAAGACAAGCAGCCAGGCTTTTTGTTAGATTTTTCCTCATCCGAAGGCTAATGGAAGTGTTCTGAGCATATGTAAGGCACATTAGGCTAAGCAATGATGTTCAGTAGGTTAGGTGCATTAAACAGATAGGGAAGTAACCCAGTCGTACATTGGGGAAGATCTTTACTTGCCTGCCTGCACCACCACCCCGGCCCCCACCAAGCCATCAGCTTCCCAAGGGCTGTTCCTTATGCTTCTCTGAAGGTTTGTGGAGTCAAGTTGAATCTGTTCAGTTGGTTGGAGCCCTAGAAGGTGAATGACCTCAGGATTTTTAGATGAAAATGACTTCTCAGAGTATCTTAAGCGTGACTTGAAAATTTGAGAAACCACCTTCTGTTATCAGTTTTTAAAGATGAGGGACAGAATAGAGGGTGTTCATTATTCATAATAGTTATTACTATTAATTGGACTTCCCAGGTGACGCTAGAGGCAAAGAACCCACCTGCCAATGCAGGAGACATAAGAGACATGGGTTCAACCCCTGGGTCAGGAAGATCCCCTGGAGGAGGTCATGGCAACCCACTCCAGTGTTCTTGCCTGGAGACTCCCATGGACAGAGGAGCCTGGAGGGCTAGAGTCCATAGGGTTGCAAAGAGTCGGACACGACTGAAGCAACTTAGAACGCACTATTGATTAATAATCACACTAATATTCTCTCTCTTGCCTCACCTTTTCTGCAAGGAATTCCAGTTATCCCGCCCCCAACATCCCACAGTCCTGCATGGGGCCCACACTGATGCCCCGGCTGTATGTCAGGCAGCATCATTGCATCCACTCAGCTCCACACGTCTGCCAGGCCGTGCTCATTTCTCGTCCTCCCCGCCTGTCTCCTCCTGCTGCCCGTGTGCCTGCTCCAGCGGCATGTGGGTCTAGGCCTGAGATCTTGCTTTTCCTTTTGAGGAGAGAGTTGCTCATCCCTGTGGAGGCAGTGAAACGGGAGCTCAGAAGTCAGAGGCAGGCTGTCCATCCCTGGAGGAGTGCTTCCAGGCACACTAGGCATATTGTTTTTTGTTTGTTTGTAAGTGAGACAAACGTGCTTTTCAAAAGACAGCATGTGTGTGTGCTCGCACCCCCTGAGTCGGCTTGAACATCTAACACCTACCAGCTCCCTGACGGGAACATTCGTGGCAGATAAAAGGCATTAAGAAGTCCTAAGAGTGAAGCGGGATGAGTCACAGGGAAAGCGAGCCTTGCCAGCCCCGCGTGGAGCAGCGGGTTGCAAAATTTTGCTCACACCTCATGCGAAGCTGGGGGTGGGGGCACCCAGGGGTGGGTGTAATGGTTTCCCTCCCTCGAGGTCCCCCCACCACCACCTCCCAGCATACCCAGGACGCCCTGGCTCCCTGCATGCCCTGCTGGGCTCATCTGAGTCCTGAAGGCTTTCTTTGCCAGCTGTGGGCTGCTTTTGCCCCAGACACGTGAGGCTGAGCCCTGAGTGTGCGTTTGTCACTCTGCATCTTCCGTCACCACCCTGGGAAAGCAGCAGGAGGGTGTGGCCCTGCCGAGGAGGCTGGAGGGATTAGAATAGTTGCCTGCCTGCTGAAGAGCTGAGAAGATTTACAACTGGAGATCACAGGAAGAGTGGGTTTCCGGCGTCCCTGGGCATGCAGTGTGTGTGCTCTTTAAGGTTCTCGTGCATCCTGGCCACACTTGCTTTCAGCATTGCTTGTTGTCTTGCACCCCAAGGGACAGGGAGGAGACTTGCACCCAGCCCTCGGTGGGGCTGGGGACTTCTACAGAGCCTGCTGCATTTTGAGGTCTGCGCAGTCATGCTCAGAGCTCCTCCAGGAACTGTGGGGTTCACCAGACTGGAATGAGCAGGGGAGGATGCCTAGACATTTGGTGGGAGATGGGCTTGGGGAGCAATGAAAGATGGACTTGGTGGGGAACTGGGGATTGGAGCAGCTGGGGAGATCTTGAAACCCCCAAATGTGCCTGGAAGAGCCTCTGCACCAAAGCCTGTTGTTTGTGTGTATCCGCATCTCTTTAGAACCTGTGGCCGGTGTTTCAGGGGCCTTCACAGAAGGGAAACTCAGAGCCACAGGCTTGCCTTTCCCCAGGGGCTAGTGAGAATCCATGGTCACAGCCTCACGGGCCCCTGTGCACACATCTAGGGACCTGGGAAGAGATGATGCTGGCATTCAGTTCAGCATGCCCCCTTCCTATTACTGACGTGAGTTGGGGCCGTAGGATTAGCCCATGCCTTGATGTAATACTGCTTTGGGGGTGCCTCCTGCCTGTGTTGGGGCCACACCTGGGTCTGCCAGGTGCAGGCGTGCTCCAAAGACCGTTTTGTATTCTGAGGTCAAGCTCTTCTGCAGAACCACTGATGCCTTTGGCTGGGTTCTAGGAAATTCAGTCACGGGTGGACTGTTGACCTCTGTGGTTATGAGAACTCCGGGGCTCTGGGCCAGCCCTCCGGGCCAGCCCTCCGTGCCCCAGCCCATGGCTTGGAAATTCAGTCAAATATGGGAAGCCGGTCCTTTCACCCTTGGAGTCACAATGTGACTCTTGTAAAGAAATGTGCTAAGAAAACGTGTTTTCTTTTTTATTTATGCAAAAGCAGGAGATGGCAAATTTTAAATCCCAATTATAATCAAATATGGAAGAAAACTCACAAGATTTGAACAACTCGTTGGAGCCTTGCCTCTGTCTTTTTGTTTCTGTGTAGGTCTGTTTCTTCATAATTACTGGTCTCACTAACAGAATGCAGTGTTTTTAGCCAGGGTATAGAGTTCACATTATTTGTGAGACCACAGTGGCCCCACTGGAAATTCAGAAATGGAACTTGTTTTATTAGAAAGTTTGGAAGAAGGTGTCAAAAAGAGGGGCTTCCCAGGTGGCTCAGTGCTAAAGAATCTGCCTACCAATGCAGGAGACCTGGATTCGATTCCTGAATGAGGAAGACCCTCTGGAGGAGGAAATGGCAACCCACTCAAGTATTCTTGCCTGGAGAAGTCCATGGACAGAGAAGCCTGGCAGGCTACAGTCCCTGAGGTCACAAAGAGTTGGACATGACTTAGTGACTAAAACAGCAAGAATCAAAAGGGGAGGAAAGGAAAAAAGCAAAGAAACTAGCCACAGAGCTGCCTCAGCAAACACCCAAGTCACTGTATGCAGCGGCGTAGAAACAGCGTTGCTGTAGCCAGCTGGCAAGAGTTATGGACTCCTTCTACTTTATTCATCCGACAGGAGCCCTGGGACCTGCATTCATCATTTGGGGCTTAAACAAGGGATGTCGTTGGGAGAAAGGGTTTTCTTTTTTAACCACTTTTTCAGGTACGGTGTTTTCCCCCACCCCTCCATACTGCGATTTACCCAGGAAGTTAATTGCCTTATTCTTTTCCATTGACCTTGAGAGGATTTCATATCTGAGAAAAGTGACATTTTGGTTTTCTCATTTAGAAGCACAAAGGAAGTTGGGAGAGATAGTGTTTGAACCTGATTCACACTTTGGGAAGACATGCTTTGGTTAAATTACAGGCTCCTGGGACTGGGAGCAAAGATAATACTGTTAGAGGTGTGCATTAAATATGATTAATGGGACAATAGGGATAACATCAACGCCCCTTTGTGAAGACAGCGGTGACTCGCATTTCATCTGTGAAAACGCATGCAGGTTGAAGGATGCGAGTCCATACCCGTGAAGGTCTGAGATCGCTTAAACTCCCCACTTCCCTGGTGGGAGCAAGCACTCCTAAAAACCCGTTGCCTGCAGCTTCTGAACATGCTGTTTCAGGAAAGGGACGGATGCGTTCCCTGAGAAGCACAAGTGGAAATGCCAGCCCTTTGGTGGAGGGTCACTGGGAGAAGAGTTAATAGAAAAGAACAGCAGACATCAGTAGCCTGGGAAGACGAGGGGCTTCAGCCAGCCCGAATCAATGATCATGCTACTTGACGTTGGTGAAGGGTGGCTAGTTTGGTTTTGCCCGTGAAGTAAAGGCTCTGGTTCCTGTCGGATCCCACTTCACCCTGGAGCCGGGCCAAGGGCTATTCATTTGTGGTGCCAGCAGAGGCTTCTGGAACACATGTGGGTGATGCTTTAGGTAGCCTCATCTCTAGCGGGGAGAATCGAAGCTCTTGTTCAGCTGACAAGGAAAACCCATGTTTAACGTGCAGTCATTCTGGAACGCTAAAGATAGCAGGGCCAGGGCAAAATGGAGCTGTCACCTGATGCTCTTGGGGATTTGTGATGTCTTAGTCTCTTCAAAGATGAATAAAATATTAGGTGGGTAGGACTTTCCATATGTATATGTGTGTATATATATATATATGAGACTTTTTGCCCACATGACATACAGGATCTTGGTTCCCTGACCAGGAATCTAATCCACACCCCTTGCATATGGAGTCTTAACCACTGGACCCCAAGGAAGTCCTTTGATAAGACTTTTCCTGGGTGTTAGGGTGATGGTGGATGCCCCCCCTTATACCCTACAAATTGTTTAGGGGCTCATGCAACAATCTTGAAAGGCAACACAAACTTGAAATCATTTGTTTTTTCAGCATCAAAGTCAGAATAGCTTTTTTGTATTTGTATACATCAAGTAAAAATAGAAGAGTTAATAAGTTAACCCTTTTGGGGAATTTTAATTCTTCTGTTTCTTAAAAAAATACTTTGTGGAACTTTTCCAGAGGTCCAGTGGTTCAGACTCCGCCTTCCAATGCAGGGGGCTCAGATTAGATCACTGGTCAGGGAATTAAGATACCACATGCCACATGGTGTGGCCAAGTACATAAATAAATAGGACTCTAAAGAAAAGATTGTTTAAAAACATACTTTGTTTCCTTTTTTTTTGGAAAGCACCATAAGTGACTATTTGCTTTCAATTCTCTCCTAGACTTTAATTAACTTCTAACCATTAGAACAGAAATAGTTGATATTCACCTGACTTTTAAAAATGAAATTTACTGTTTTAACCTTTATTATTTTTGTATTATTATTATCATCACCAGTACCCATGGCTCATTTATTGGGGTGTGAAAAACAAAATCGATCAAAATTAGTTCTTCTCCCCCAGTGTAGACCTACCCTCTCTGTTCACCAGGTCCGTCAGCTAAAACACTTTGGATAGGTCTTGTTTATGTCTGAGTCCTTTGAAATGACTGATTCCTACCCAATAACTCCCAGGCTGGCTCTCAGGCACTTGTCTGCCAAAATATGCTGACTGCCTCGCTGAAAATGGATGGTGTGTTAAGAGCTGCTGAGGGGCTCAGCAGGATCTGGGGCCAGGTTATCACAGGATCACAGTCGGGCTGACCGCTGGACAGGCAGCCCGGAACACAGGGGACGATCCACTGAATCAAGATAGGAACCGAGGCAGCTCTAGGTTCATCAAATAAAGTATATTCACACATGTCTATGGAATCCAGAAAAATGGTACTGATGGAACTATTTGCAGGAAAGGAAAAGAGAAAGCAGGTGTAGAGGATGGACTTTTGGACACAGTGGGAGGGGGAGTGGGACGAATGGAGAAAGTAGCATCAGCCTATATGCACGCTCAGGTGTGAGATGGGCTGCTGGTGAGAGGCTGCTGTGTGGCACAGGGGCCCCGTTTGGTGCCGTGATGGCCTGGGGGAGTGGGAGGCTCCAGGGGGCAAGAGGGTGTATGTATAATTATGGCTAATTTGCACTGTTGTATGGCAGAAAATAACACAACATTGTAAAAAAAAATTTTTAGTATTTTTTAATGTGTTGTTAAAGCAAAAATAAAGGAAGGGAACAGAGGTCTGAGGGCAAGTGTGCTGAAGAGGCAGTGAGAGAATTAGAAGGAGCGGAGGTGGGAGGCGCTGGGGGCGTGCGAGCAGCAGGGACAAGGCCTCCGATAGAGCGTGAGTGGAAATGTAGGAAAAAGAAGCAACCAGCCAGGAAAACAGCTGATAGGATGCTGACAAGCAGGCATGCGTTCCAAGCCTATTCCCAAAAGTGGACGTGGGAGACGCTGGGAAATGGGAACACAAGGCATGACCCCCCAGCAGAGGCCTGGCAGGGTTGGCAGACATGGCGGGCAGCCGCTGCTGAGAAGCGGGGAGTCAGTCCTGGAAGGCTTGGGAAGCTGAGAGGGAAGGGGTGAGCAGGATAGACTTGGCGGGGACTGCCCAGAGAGGGCTGGCTGTGCCTTATTATGCAGCTGCTTTTTTAATGATATGTTATCTTTTGATTATATTGTTGGATTCAAGTTGCTAAAATTTTTTTTTAACTTATTGAAGTATAGCTGATTTACAATGTTTTGTTAGTTTCTGGTGTACAGCAAAGTAATTCAGTTATATATATTATATATTTTTCAGACTCTTTTCCATTATAGGTTATTACAAGATATTCGATATAGTCCCCTGTGCTATATAACAGATCTTCGTTGGTCATCTGCTTTATGCACAGCAGTGTGTATCCGCTAACTGCAAACTCCTGGTTTAGCTCTCCCTCCCTTTCCCCTTCAGGACCACATGTTTGTTTTCTAAGTCTCTGAGTCTGTTCCTGATTTTGTCGGTAAGTTCCTTAATGTCGTATTTCAGATTTCACACCTAAGTGATGACATGTGGGTATCTGTCCTGCCCTTTCTGACTTGATTTCACTTAGTATGATCATCTCTAGGTTCATCCATGTTGCTGCAAATGGCACGATTTCATTCTTTTTATGTCTGAGTAGGGTTCCATTGTACACAACACACACACACACAGGGTCTGCTTTTGTAGCTGACTGACCTCCGAGGCGTCCCCCTGCACACTGTCCCCAGCCTCCTCTGTGATAGTGTCGTCAGCCGTCTCTGGCCCTCCAGGGTCTAACTTTCCTCCAGGGACACAGTCAGGAAGGCGAGGCCAGTGTCACTGTGTCAGTGATGGGAACTTAGGTAGACAGAGGCTTCACCGCAGCCTCCAAAGTTGGGGAACTGCTGTTGACGCCAGTACTTGGAAGGGGGGAGCTCCTAGACTGAGTAAAAGAACCTGAGGCGACAGCACGTGTCTGGAAAGAGGGTGTGTGGAGCAGGCTTTGGAATCTCAGAATCTAGAAAATTCTAAGGAGAGTACGATCCGATCTTTGCTTGGTGGAACAGTCTGTTTGGTTTTTGTGTTTTTTAAATCCTAGTTTTTCAGTATGTGCTGGGCATACTGTATGTTACTAGACAAGCAGCAGCCAGACAGAATTGAGAATAATCAGGAAACCAGTTTGGTTCCAATGACTCCCCAGTGGTTGTCTGGACTCCACGGCGTCAGGCTGGAGGAGCTCATAGAGGTCTGAGCATCTGGGCTCGTGTGGCATCAACTGCGGCCCCTCAGGCAAACTACAGGTCTCTCCACATGGTCACTTCCTTTAACTCTAGAATGTGAATGGCCAAATCCCAGATCACAGTAGGATAAAACAAAAGTGGAAGGCCCTTTACCATCGTTTGAGGAACCCAGGAATGGTGCACCCTTGGGATATGGCTCAGAGAGGAGCCCCAGCAGATGTTAGCCGCTGTTACCACATTGTCATACCTCAGCAGTGGCCATGGGGGTGCCACACACCTACGTGGCAGGCACGATCTCATGCTTCTCATGAATTAACCCACCCCAGCTTCATATTGCAAGTTACCAACACACTGCCTATAATCAGAGATCTGAAAGGTGCATTTTTATAACTGCTACCAAGGATGGAAGGAGAAGTGGAAAGATGCACAGAAGGAAAGATGTAAGGAAATATGGATTGATGGCTAGATGGTAGGTGGATGGATGATGGCTGGTTGGCTGGATAGAGGTTAGGTTGATGGATTAGGTTAGGTTAGGATGGATGGAGGATGGAGGTTAGGTTAGGATGGATGGAGGATGGAGGTTAGGTTAGGATGGATGGAGGATGGATGGACAGATGGAGGGAGGGAAGGAAAATGAATCCATAGTCCAACCTCTATTTGACTTTTCGATCCTCCTCCCATAGCAAGATAGAGAATTAGTAAGACTTTGTTTCCATTTAAAAAAAAAAGTTATCGGGCTCCTACTATCCCTGGTCCATACGCTTATCCCCATAGAGCTCACTCCTAAGAAAGGACAGTGAACATAGCTGGTAATGACTTGAATGCCCAGCGGAAGTGCTAAGGGCCCTGTGCAAAGGGTGCATAGAGGACGTGTAATGACTGCCCACTGGGAGTGGATGATGTGGATAACACTCCACTGAAACGCCGCCCTTCCCTTGTAGGAAACTGCAGATAATTTCTCTGGTTTGAGTGTAGTTTCCATTGAAGGTGGCGGGGGGACCTGAGGAAAACAGAAAATGTAGGTTGGGACCGTATTATGAACAACCCTAAATATCAGCCTAAGAAACATGGTGTTTCTTTTTTTTTTTTTTCTGTTGAACATGAAATTACTGGATCCATATTTTGGAGTATTATGCTGCATTTACCATATGCACCAACATCGATTGACTTCCAAGGCCAGTCGTTTAATGGAAAATGCAAGTTGCAGAAAAATATGCCCAGCGTGATATCACCAGTGGAAAAATCACACGCAAAACAGCTCTTGTGAGCTGGCGTTCTCTGTGGGTCTGAGGAACGCCCCCCTCCCCCGCCTCCCCGGTCTTCTAATAGTAGTTGCCTTCAGGGCAAAAAGAAGGAACCAGAGTTTGAGGGCAGGGAGTGCTGAAGGGGGACATCTGCATTATTTGGTAATCTTTCAGTTTTATTTTCACAAGGAAAATGTTATCTTGCCATTAAAATGTAATTTTAAAATTCAAAAGATAATGGAGTCATTGGCTTACTTCCTAGCCCAGAAATTTTCAATTGGAGCTTGCATATTCTAAGAATTGGGAAGATATTCTCTGAAACCCAACAAAATCCAGGGATGGGAAAAAAAAAAAACAAAACGCTGTCCCCTCAAAGCCTCTTCAGGCCTCTTTCTCACAGGCCCGAGCAACATCGTTGGTTTGGTTCCTCACTGGTCAGCTTCAGGTGATGAAGGACACTCTTCACCCACGTTGACCTTGCGGGATCATTCAACTTTCCTGCCCATGACTGAATTCCACCCCGTGGCGGGGGCCGGCTCCAGGCAGCAGTGGCGAGCGTGTTTGTCTCTTTCCTTGGCACCGGGATCATTTTCTTGGAGAGTCTCTGTGGACGTTGGCAAATAGTTTTGGCCTTCTTCCAAGAGATTGGGTTTATACCAGTCTAAATGAGGCAGGCATTTAATCAGTCACCCAGGGAACAGGCTCGGGGCTCTCTGGTGTCTTCTTTATAATTAATTTTTAACATTTGTTTTCAGTATAAAATTTGGGCCTTTATCCTCTTTGAAATAAAAACATAGCATGCATATTAGACTGGATTGGCACTAAACTTCACACAGCCTCCTTTTATTCCCTTCCAACTATTAACTCCTATTAAGCGAGACAGAGAGATAATAAGATCCCCCTGCCCTCCCCCGACTTGCTGGCTTGCGCCATGTCTCATCCTCTGTAATTGCCCTTGGTGGCCAAGCTCTGCCCTGTCGTTCCTGGGCTTCAGAGGCTACCTGTCAGAGATCTACACACCTCCCGAGCCCCTCCGCTGTGTAGCCTCTGCCCGGCCCCGGCCATTCTGCTCCAGCCTCTGGGAGGTCCTGGCCAACCGGAACTCTTGTTAACCAGACGCAGGGGTTATTTCTGGATTTTGAACTCTGGGATTTAAACTTGGACTGCTGGAGATTTTTTCTTGTTGGTTTGTTGGATTTGCTCTTGGCTCCCAGGAGCCCAGGCCTGGGCCAAAGGCACCAGAGACCTCACAGTGAACCTTGATGTGTGCCGATACCTGGGACTTGATTTAAAATACAGCTTCTAAGGCAGCCCTCCCCAGGCTTTGTGGCACCAGGGACCTGTTTCGTGGAAGATGATTTTTCCCCAGACCGGAATGTGAGGGGGGGATGGTTTCAGGATGATTCAAGCACATCACATTTATTTCACACTTGATTTCTATCATTATTATATCTGTGACATCAGCTACACGTCACATCATCAGGCATTAGATTTTGGAGGTTGTGGACCCCTCTTCTCAGGCCTGTCCCCAGACCTACTGAATCAGAGTCTCCAGGGTGAAGGGGAAAACCATTGACTTTTTTCTTTTTTGAATTGTGTGCTATGCTTAGTCATGTCCAACTCCTTGTGACCCCATGGACTATAGCCCACCAGGCTGCTCTGTCCATGGGGAAACTCCAGGCAAGAATACTGGAGTGGGTTGCCATGCCCTCCTCCAGGGGATCTTCCCAACCCAGGGATCGAACCCAGTCTCCCACATTGCAGGTGGATTCTTTACAGTCTGAGCCACCAAGGAAGCCCTTTGAGTTGTGTAATTATTTGCAAGTTACCCAGTTAAGTGATCTATTTTGTTTTCACATTCTTTCAGAAAACTTTCAGCATAGACACAGCTTTAGCTTTAAGGACACTGGGCTTGCCCTCAAGATTACTGTAGAGCCTTTGTGCAAATTATGAGCAGGGACCCATTTTTCCTGACAGCCACAGGCCACGTAGGAGACATGGCCTGGCGTGCAGAGCTTCAGCCCCAAGCCCTTCCTTGGCCAAGAGTTTTTGTGCAGTTAACACAGGGTTTATCTAGAACCCTGACAACAACTCTTAAGGTTTTATGCTGAGGAAACTGAGTTTCAGAAAATTTGATCTTCCTCAGTTGACACAGTCAGAAAAAAGGTAAGCCAGATTAAGACCTGAGCCAGGCTCTGACAAGGCAAGCAGTTGGATGGATAAGAAATTATTTACAGTCAGTACTTTGCTTCTCCAACAAGGCCATGGGTCATACCTCTTCCTTCTCTTCCCTCTGAGAAACCTATTAACTCAAGAGCCTGGGAATGGTGCTCCAGGCCAGGAGTTTGCTGCTGTCCTGGCTGTGGGAGTGATCAGAAGCCTCAGGCCTCCAGATGCTGAATGAGTGAGTGTTTATGGCGCACTCAGGGACCCGGCAGAAGGCATGTGACACAATACAGCATTAAGCATCTCATGTTTATTATTAGCAAAAGCGTCACACTGTCCAGCCAACCACAATGATTAAAAGTCCAGTTTCTCTTTCATTATGTGTAGGGATGTGAGCAGAAGGGATCAGGAAATTGGAGTCAGCGATGACTGTTGGTGGCTTTGTCCTGTCCCCTCAATTAGCGACTTGGTGATTTGTCCCCTCTAGAGTCAGGGGTTGCCCTGCAGAGCACTGACTTGGCAGGCTGAGTGTCTAATGGCCGTTGAGTGTCTCCTTGGTCATCCAGGGCTGCACAAGGAACCATTTCAGAACCAGATGGCTTCAGAAGCACTCGTTTATCCCATGTCTGCAGGGCTGCTGGGACAGCTGATGTAGGGTTGGCCCGGCGGGGTCCCTGTGCTTCAAGATGTGGAAGCTGTGCTCTTCTGGTCTCTCGTTCTCCATGGACCAGTGAGGAAGCCGGGCAGCTCTGCTCATGGCAAAGGCAGAGGAGTGAGAGGACAAGTGGAAACACACCAGGCCACTTGTGATCTAGGCTCCAGGCTGCCTGCCATCACTCCATCTGTCTGCTGGCCAAAGCAAGTCACGGGGCCATGCGCCCCTCCCCCTTTAGTGGGAAGAGTCAGCAAATTCATGTGGCAAAGAGCCAGGGTGGAGGGTCAGAACCAGGTCCATAATGCCCCCTACCCCTCACTGGAGGCTCATCTGGAGGAACCCTCTTCCACCGCCCTCTCCCACTAGCAGGCACTGAGGGAGCCTGGAGGACCTCGATAACACCATCCCCATAGCATGCTCTCACACAGCACGAATCGCCCAGCGAGCTGCTCCCACTTTCAGAGAAAATCTGTCCCACCTCACATGTTTTCCATGTGATTCTCAAAAGCTTTTCAAAGGAGCGTTTTCTTTTTCTTTTTTTTTCTAGAAATGCCTTCCTGTACACTCGTTTTGTTCCTTTTCCTCTGATAAATTCGGAATTATCCAGATTGCCCTTCTTAGCACGATGGTGGCTCATCTGTGGCCCTGCCTCATTGTGGGCGACTTTGGTTCTGTTCGGAGAAGGTAGTGGCACCCCACTCCAGTACTTTTGCCTGAAAAATCCCTTGGATGGAGGAGCCTGGTGGGCTGTAGTCCATGGAGTCACTAGAGTCGGACGTGACTGAGCGACTTCACTTTCACTTTTCACTTTCATGCATTGGAGAAGGAAATGGCAACCCACTCCAGTGGTTCTGTTCACAGAGATGAGGGGCAGGGACCCC
>NW_011494743.1:5093830-5097674 GCF_000754665.1 Bison bison bison | reverse complement strand
ATTCCCCTCTGTTAGTAACGAGACAGGGCCTCAACTTCACCCTCCCACCATGAGCCCTTAATCCCTCCATCCCCAGGTGACACGTGAGCCGTCCGGTCTTAGCCCTTGTCTCAGGCTGTTGCACCATTCCAGACTGAAAAGGCAGTTTGAGGGGTCGGCTAAGCTGCTGGTCCCCCAAACTGGTTGGGCGTTCGAATCAGCTGGGGAACTGTCTACACGTTCAGTTTCCTGGATGCCCCGGAGGGCAGAGAGGGAGGCCCGCTCATTTGGGAACCAGTGGTCTCAGAGCCTCCGCTCAGGTAACACTCAGACTGTTCCAAATCTTGCTACCTGCGTGTGTCTGCTCGGTCACTCGGTCATGTCCGACTCTTTGACACCCCAGGCTCCTCTATCCAAGGGATTTTCCAGGCAAGTATACTGCAGTGGGTTACCGTTTCCTCCTCTGAGGGAATTTTCCCACCCCAGGGATCAAACCCAAGTCTCCTGCACTGGCAGGTCGATTCTTTACCACTGAGCCACCAAGGAAGCCCCCTGATTATTTGTGACCCAGATCAGGAAGACATGGTTGCATTAAAGGATGTGCAGTGTTATCAGATGTTGTCTTATTAAGGCAGAAGCCTTGCATTCCCACAGAATCTGTAATTTCTTGTCCTTGTGTGACCTCAGGGGACAGGGGGCAGCTCTCTTTCTGTGGCCCTAAGAGTGCTGTACTTGATGACATCAGCCCTCTTGGTTCCTTCAGGAGCACCAGCAAAGAAATGGGTTCAGGGACTTCCCTGGTAGACCCGTGGTTAAGACTCTGCACCTCCATTGCAGCCCAAAAATAAAACAAGGTAAATAATTTTTCTGAAAGAAGAAAATAAAAGTAGATTTGGCACTGAGAGGTCATTACTCTGAACTTTATATTCTCACTTTGGGCTTTCACTTGGAGTTCAAAACTCAGCAGCATAGCCAAGCAAAATGCGGTCTAAGACTGAATACGAGGGGAGGGCAGGCCGCTCACCCCTGTTGCTTCCGTGGTTATCTAAGTGATCCCTTTGAAGGGATGCTGGGCCAGGAATCACAGACCCAGAAAGATTCAGCTCATTTCTTACTCGAGCCATCTTTCCGAAGGTCATTGCCCCACTCTGGACCTCAGTGTCCTCGTCTAAAAATGCAAAGACTGAATTAGGTTACCTAGAATCTTGCAAAGTGTGGTCCAAGGGGGCTGGTTAGCAACACAGACCTTGAGACACTCCACTTCAGACCTGCCCAGTCAGCGTCTGCAGGTAACTCGTGTGTCATAAATTTTGAGAAGCGTGGTTCTGTAAGGTGCCTACATCAGGTGAGACCAAAGCAAGACCTTTGCATGCTGCCCCCAAAAGTTGGAGAGGCCAGCTGCTCACTGCACTCTGGGTTTCCTGGTGGGTGAGGGAGCTCCTTCTAGCTGAGATGGTCTTTCGTGGTGCCGGCTTAGGGGATGGCGTGACACAGGCAGAATGAAACTCTCTTCCTTGACTTCTTGTGTGGTTATTCTCAGGGCTTTTGTTGCACAGTGTTGCTGAAAGTTCTTACATGGACTCTGGACTCTCCCAGAGCTGTTCTGTTCATGGCCAGCCGCCGTCTCATAGTTGATCTCGTCACAGACAGAGAAACTAGGTGTTCCTCCATCACTGTTTTTCTGTAGGCTTTAGTGTAAGGGACTTTCTAGAATCCTCGAATTCAGTGCCTTGGAAACCACTTTTATTCTCCTGTACCTTCTCTGTTGTTCTCCTCCCAGTTCCTTTTGTGAAAATCTGTCTCAAAGACCATTCTGGTTCCTCATGCCACCAGAGGCAAGGCCACTGCTCATTCATACTTCTGGGTTTTTTTGGTACCAAGGACCAGAGGCCAAGAACACAGGAGAAATGGATAAGCTAGAACCAGTCAAGAAAAGAACTGTGGTTACACAATGAAATATTACTCAGCCATTAAAAAGAATACATTTGAATCAGTTCTAATGAGGTGGGTGAAACTGGAGCCTATTATACAGAGTGAAGTAAGCTAGAAAGAAAAATACCAATACAATATACTAACACATATATATATGGAATTTAGAAAGATGGTAACGATGACCCTGTATGCAAGACAGCAAAAGAGACACAGATGTATAGAACAGTCTTTTGGACTCTGTGGGAGAGGGCGAGGGTGGGATGGTTTGGGAGAATGGCATTGAAACATGTAAATTATTGCATGTGAAATGGATTGCCAATCCAGGTTCAATGCATGAGACAGGGTGCTCGGGGCTGGTGCACTGGGATGACCCAGAGGGATGATACGGGGAGAGAGGTGGGAGGGGGGTTCAGGATGGGGAACATGTGTACACCTGTGGCGGATCCATGTCAATGTATGGCAAAACCAATACAATATTGTAATTAGCCTCCAAAAAAAATAATAAAGTGAAAAAAAAAAAAAGGAAAAAGAACTGTGGTTAAAATTCTAAGCGAGCCTCACGCATGCCTGGGTCACTGGACAAGTCAGCATCACAAAATAGATTGAATGTTGAAAGAGCAGACAGAGGCAGAAAGCAGGTTAGAGAAGCAACAGCCAGGAGAGTAGGAGCGTGCAGGAAGCCTATTTTCCATTACTGCTTGTCAGGAATATAGGCTGATATATGCCCAGGAAAAAAGATTGTAAATTTCCCTCACTGCTTTTTCCTGCACTGTTTTGAAGAGGACTTTGCCGTTGACTTGGAGCTGTGTTGATTGGCAATTTATTTGTGGATTGTTTTCTGCAACAGGGGCCTCTCTTCTGGGCTTTGCGGTTCACTACAATTAACCGGTGGTTTGGTGGAAGTTTCCGTTCACCTGTAGCCAAGTTCTACATCCCATTCCACTGCACGGTACCACCTGCAGAGACTGTGACCATTTAAATAGCAGGAAGGGGGAAGGGAGAGTTAGGGAGTTGGGGATGAACATGTATGTACACACAGCTGTATTTAAAATGAGTAACCGACAAGGACCTGCTGTATAGCACAGGGAGCTCTGCTCAGTGTTATGTGGCAGCCTGGATGGGAGGGGAGTTTGGGGAAGAATGGATACATACATATGCACGGCTGAGTCACTCTGCTGTGTACCTGAAACGATCACCGTGTTGTTAATTGGCTGTACTCCGATATAAAATAAAAAGTTAAAAAAAAAAAAATAACAGGCCCCAAAAGCTGATGGAGGCTTTCTTTGTCCTGTGCTCTGTTGGAGCCTGCTGAATTTTCTCCTCTTCATGGTAGTGTGGCAGGTATTATGTGCTCTCCTATATGATTCTGCCCAAGAATACTGGAGTGGGTAGCCTATCCCTTCTCCAGTGGACATTCCCGACCCAGGAATCAAACCAGGGTCTCCTGCATTGCAGGCGGATTCTTTGCCAACTGAGCCATCTGGGAAGCCATGATTCTGCCAGGAAGCATGGTCTGCAAAAACGAAAGGGTCAACTTTTATTCACGTTTCAAGCTCTGGTTCAGGAGCCAGGGACGCTGCCAAACTCTGAGACACTGGATGAGGGGTGCACCCTGACCTTTGCTAGACCAAAGTGACTTACGTAGTTGCGGTAGAAAATAAAGTGACTTCTTCATGCATCGTTTGAATAAGCAGGTGATTGGCCAGGTGCTGGGTGGGCTAAGGATAATGGTGAGGAGTAAGTGAGATGGTGTGTGCAGTTAGCCTCCTACCGGTGAGGAGTCATGTGGAATCTTTGGTCAAGGTCCAGGCCCAGTAGGTGGGACCAAGGGCCCCCATGGGGAGCTTGGGGAGCCTCCAAGCTCCCAAGCTCCCGCCTCCACATCCCGGACTAGGAAATGCCCTTCCTCCTTAGCCCCTTGTCCTGCATCCTT
>NW_011494743.1:5060576-5093730 GCF_000754665.1 Bison bison bison | reverse complement strand
CCTTTTTTTTTTTTTTTAATTAACTATAAATTACTGCTACTTGGTGTTCAAGACCCCGCTGTCAGTTTCCTTCTTGGGGGCTCTCCCTGACTCCCTGTCACCCCTACCTGACTCCTGACAGGATCAGTGGCCTCTCGTGTAACCAGCGCTGTTATCATAGCATTCTTTTTTAATTTTCTTTTTTTAAACCTCAAGACTTAGGCAGAAATAGTTCTAGAAATTAGGGGTCCTCATTCCCAACCCAGGGCTTCAGTTCAGTTCAGCCACTCAGTCATGTCTGACTCTTTGCAACCCGTGGACTGCAGCATGCCAGGCTTCCCTGCCCATCACCAACTCCTGGAGCTTGCTCACACTCATGTCCATCGAGTCGATGATGCCATCCAACCATCTCATCCTCTGTCATCCCCTTCTCTTCCTGCCTTCACTCTTTCCCAGGGTCAGGGTCTTTTCCAGTGAGTCAGTTCTTCGCATTAGGTGGCCAAAGTATTGGAGCTTCAGCTTTAGCATCAGTCCTTCCAATAAATATTCAGGACTGATTTCCTTTATCTTCAGTTTTATTTATTTATTTATTTATTTTTGGCCTCACCGTGCATCACAAGGGATCTTAGTTCCCCAACCAGGAATCAAACCTGTGACCCCCATGAATTGGAAGTGTGGAATCTTAACCACTAGACTGCCAGGAAAGTCACTATCATAGCATTTTAAAGTGAATGCCCTGGTAGTCTTTCTCATTAGACTCTGAGAACCTCAGGTCAGAGACCATTGCATCCTTCCAGGTACCCGCCACACTGCCTGGCATAAATGTCTGTGTCTTTTCCGCCATCAATGAGGGATGGGTGAGTTGTTTGTGTTGAAACAACCCAAATGCAAGATGTGGTGTGGGGGGGTGGGGTTTGCATATGTGCATGAGTATGTCTCTGTGCTTATTCTGTTGTGTCATAGTCTATTGTGATCATCGTACTTTAAAACATTTTTAACTTGGCAGAGGAGATGGGATGAGGCTATTTCAGTGACTCATGAAAGCAAGATGGCAAGACCTTGTCAAGCGGCTGCCCTCAGTGGTGGGAAGGCCTCTGTCAAAAGTCAGAGCCCTGGAACGTTTCATCAGACGTCTGTGGCTTGTTTCTCTCCATCAGAACCCTGACTTTAGACACTAGTCACACAGAGCTGCTCTGAACGGGGCTCAGAAGAGCCTAGGACATTCCAAAAGGTGAGCAGACTTCCTTGTCACACGTGGATTCCCTGTGGAAGTGAGACGGGTCTATCCCGAGGCTCAGAAAAGGAGGCAGCAGACAGACAGTGACCATGCGAAATGCCGAGGGCTGGACACGGGGGTTAAGAGTGTGGTGCTGGGACCTGCTGTCTGGGTGGGACCCCGGCCCAACCCTTGATGGCCTGCTGACCCTGGGTGAATTGAGGCAGTGGGGTCCCATCGCCTCCTCACCCCGTGATGAGCAGAGCATAGGACGTCCTTCTTAAAGGGCTGCTGGAGGATAGAGCAGATGGAAGCTTTTGGAAAGCTGTGGCACATTTTCAGCACTTGTTACTATGGGTTCTGACTGGTCTGCCCCTCACTAGACAGGAGGCTTGGGAGGGCAGGTCCCTTCTCACTCAGGCTTCTCTGTGCGTCCCCCAACCCAGCATCATTTATCAGAGAGGGTATTCAATAAGTACTTATAGAATAAATAGGATTGCTCCTGGCCTTGGTGGGCAGGTTGGACTAAGCTGCCAGTGGATAAAGAAGGAGAGGAACATGTGGACTTTGTGGAATTTAGTAAGTTTTGTTTTTATAATCAGTGTTTTGTTTTGCTTTTTAATTTATTTGGCTGTGCCAGGGCTTAGTTGCTGCACATGGGATCTTTAGTTGTAGCATGCAAACTCTTAGTTGACGCATATAGGATCTAGTTCCCTGACCAGGAATCAAACCCGGGACCCCAGCATTGGGAGTACAGAGTGCTAGCCACTGGACCACCAGGGAAATTCCAGTGTTGATTTCAGCCCTGCAGCCACGCAGGTCCATTCCAGCTGGATCTGTGAAAAGCTATCATGCTCCCAGTGCCAGACACTGAATCAGGAAAGAAGGGCACAAGATACGTGACCTTAGTAACGACAGAATGTCCACTTACGATTGTATCGGCAACTGCAGACAGGCATGGGAGCTGGCTGCTGCTTTAGAAGCCCTACACTGCGGCTCTTGCCTTTTTGGCATCAACAGAGCACAATGGCTGTGTCGCTGAATCCTTTGCTGTAGGCAGGAAAGGGTTAGCATGGCCGAATGAGCCTTGAAAAGGGACAGGAAGGCAGCCGGGAGGTTTCGATGACTGAGTAAAACCCAGTCCTCGGCTCCTGTGGTGGGTGGAGGCTTGGTGTCTGGTCTGGACCCACCCCTCGGCTGGCCAGCCCCTGCCTAAACATCTGAGCGTTGGCACAGAGGGCATGACGAGCCCCCGAAGGAAGGTGGGCTCCCGGCTACAGGAGTGAGGTGTGCTTGGGGCCTGACTGCACTTGAGTCCTCCCTGTGTGGGGGAGACACTGCTCAGCTTGCTGGGTGGGGAGGCCCGGAACTGGTGGAGAGCAGCTGCTGTCGTGAGCCTGGGGCGGGCAGAAAGGACCCCCTCGCTACTTTCCCAAGAGGCTTTCCTGGGTGACTTCGGTCAAAATCCCTCTACTGAGAGCTGCTGGGCGGCATGACCGTGCTCCTGTGGGTGACGGTAGGGTTCTCCATCCACAGAGCACACCCTGCTGTGGCCGCCTGGCTTCTCCCCCCATTGTGACCTGTGTGTGCGAGGGAGCCTGGTGCAGCCCTTAATTTGGATTCCGCCTGAGGCGGACACTGCGGGCTGATTTATCATGATAAATTTATCTGGGAGGCGAGCTCAGGCTGCGGAGCAGGGAGAGGGCAGATGGGGAGGGAAGGGCAGGTGGGTACAGCCACGAGGGTGAGAGTGTCAGTGGGGCATTCACCCCCCAGCTCCCAGGCCATAAGGGCTGCTTCCGGGGCTGTGTACATACCAGCACGTCCAGCCTGCCCTCTGCAGCCTCAGGCAGAGAATCCAGGGCAAGAAGACTTGGGTGGCACAGCAGGTGCCAAGGGTACGTGAGCAGCGTGTTAGCGGCACCTGCTCCATTTTGCTGGGGGAAGGGTTGGAGCCACTCAGGGTCAAGGGACAGATGAATGGATAAATGCAATGGGGTCTCTGCATACAGTGGAATGTATTTCAGCCTTAAAGAAGGAACGTGCTACAACGTGGGTGAGCACTGAGGTCGTTCTGCTAAGTGAAAGGACAAATACCGTGTGGTTCCTGCTATGTGAAGTAACAGAAAAGTCACAGAAACAGAAAGCAGGACGGTGCTTGCCAGGAGCCAGGGGAGAGGAGGAAAGTGGGGTTTCATGGGTTCAGAGTTTCAGTGTGGGCAGATGAAAAAGTTCTGGAGGTGGGTGATGGTGATGGTGAATGCACAAAACTGTGCATTTAGAAATGGTTAACTTTCTGTTACACATACTTTACTCCTATTTAAAAAGGAGGAAAACCAAGGCCCAACATCTGGGTAGCAGTGTCCCCAAGGCTGCTCGGTGGCTGGCCGTCCCCAGTGGGGCCAGTAAAGAGCCTGAGGTGTCTGCTGCCACCGCGGGCACAGGCGCCCTCACTCAGCCTGTCGCCTCCTCATGGCACAGACGGAACAGGGTGCCCTGCTGGTAGAGCTCTCATCACTTTGAGACAAGGATGAACGTCGGGACATGTGGCATGGCTCGCCTCTCTCTGAATTCCCCATGCTCCAGTTGTCTCTTGAGGAAAGTGAGATGCACACATTGGGGACCTACTATGTGCAGGAAGTTTTAGATGCTGAGAAAATCGCACCAGACCCTCTGCCACTTAGATTATGCCTTGGGGTCAGGAGGGCCTGTAGACAGGGAGTAAGTGGCATTTAGGCCAGAAACCTGACGGATGGGTTTACCAGGCAGCTAGAAGGAGGGGCTGAGCTGGAATTGGGGGAAGGGTGAGCCATCCTGACAGGAGACGGTGGGGGACATGGGAGTGGCCTTGAGGAACTGACAGATCAAGGCCATGGAGGACAATGACACGATCAATTTGGCTGTCATAAAACCTTGCTGCAGGGTAGAGCAGGTTAGACTGGGTGATGGTTAAGGAGAGGCAGCCAATGGGCAGCGTGTGATGGGGACAGGGTGCTGGCACCTGTGAACAGCGGCCGTGTTGCTGGTCTCACATGAGGGTCTCGAATGAGAGTCAGAATATAGAAGCATTTCAGGGTCTTTGGATGAGGAGAATGTCTGGATGTCATAACCTCTACTTAAATAGAATTGGCAATATATTTAATCAGGTGTAATGAGGCCAGATTTATATAAAACACAGAAGCCACAAACTGGAGACCTCGTTTTAGGTGGTTTGGAGGACAGCAGAGGTTGAATGACTGTCCCTGTGCCTCCTCTGGTTCCCAGGGCACTCAAACTCTCCCAGAGGCCTTTGCCTTCTTTTATTCATATATGCCCCCATTGTAAAGTGGAGGAGGGTGGCATGCTGCCTTTCTGGCACCTTCCGTGTGCATCCCACTCTGCTCGATGCTGGACGAGGCGGAGAGATGCACACGATAAGAGCACTGCGGGTCTAGCTGGAATCGTTAGGCAGGGGCAGCTGAAGAGTTAAGTGTGTGTCTTTCATAGCCGATCAAGGCAGCCAGAAGTAGGACATGACTAATTGTTTAATGATAAATGGGACAGAAAATAAGGGACTGTAGGAAATGAGAGAGAGGGAGAGCCCCCTAGGGTTTTCCGAGCCAGATCTGAACACTAGAAGGATACCAGGCCTGGGACAAGAGTGTGAACGGGAGCAGCGGGCAGGGTGGGTGTGCTGGGCTGGGCTGTGGTGGGCACACCCAGGAGCCTGTGTGGAGGACTGATGTCCGCAGGTGAGAGGAGGCTGCAGGCTGCCCGGTGTCTGGGAAGGTGGCAGGACACCAGATTGCGTGCTCGGGCAAGGGGCTTGTGCAAACTGGGAAGCTGGGAGCCATGTGGAGCTGGTGGGTAGCATGTTCAAAATGGTATTTTTCGGATGACTTCATTATCCCAGTGGGTGGAAGGACTTAGAGAAGCTGGAATGGAGAAACCATCAAGGAGCTGATAAAGGGTATTTCGGGAGAATCAAGAACTCGAGAGGGTCAGGAGCAGAGGTGCCCATCACTCTGAAGCAGCCATGTCAGGAAAGGGGAAATGGGGGAGATGGAAAGAGCCTGAACTTTTCATCCAAGGACCCATATCCCCAAACAGCCAAGGCCAGACCCTTGGGCAGCTTGCTCACCAAGCCTCAGTGTCCCATTGGGGCAGACCAGAAAGTCTCGGGGCTCCCCCAGCTTGATGATTCCTGAAACTCTCAGACAGGGAGGGGTGGTGGAGGTGATGGCAGGATAGAAGCCTGGATCGGGCAAGTGGTGACGCCCCCAGAAGGGGGTGGGAGGAACACATTTGGGGAGCAGAATGAGTTATTTCAGACATCCTGAATGTGACGTTATGGGTGGGGCTGGATCCAAGAGGAGCTGTCTATCAGATGAAGCAGAAAGGATGAAGGTGAGAGAAACCACCATTGGCTGTTTTGCAGGAGTCCGTGGGGATTGTTTTAAGAATGCAAGGTGTGTCGGATAGCAGAGCTGTGTGTCAGTGGTCAGGGGACCCGGGAGGAGATGGATGGCCCACTCAGGTTGGGTCATTTGAGGAGAATTTAATCAAGGGATGGTGTGCAGAAGTGTGGGTAGGATGTAAGACATGTTGCAGACCTAGGACCAGAGTAGGGTGCTGCTCCCAAAACCTGAGACAGAGAGTCTCAGCGGCGAGGGACCAGCAGAGGCTGAGCCAGGGCATCAATATCTTGTCCTCCCCCATCAGGAGGGAAGGGAGCCATCGATGGAGTCCCCACTGTGTGTCAGCCTTCTGGATCCCAGAACTGGGCGACAAAAGGAGGAGAGGGGACCCAGGGGACAAGCAGAAGACATGGTTCCCACAGCCAAGGATCAGGGAGAGAGGATGATGCAGACACAGTGGCAGGTTAATGGCAATGGTAAGAGCTGGAGTTGGGGTGGGTGGTGCTGGGCAGCCTAAGCAGATGATGGTTGTTGGCTAGGAGCGGAGCTGTGTGCACCTGTGAGCAGGGGAGGAGTGAAAGATGACGGGAGAGCAACCAAATTGGGAAAGGGCTGCATTGGGGTCCAATAACCAGGCACTGGGAAATGTCCCTGGTCAGTCCTACCTCTAGAAAAAGCATCATTAAAGGGAAAAGAAAGAAACAGGTTAGTAACCCACAAAGACTGAGTAATAGTGATGAAAAATGCAAAGTGAGCTCCCAGCAACTGATGAGCCCTTTGATCCTGGGAGGTGCTTTTATAAAATTGGCAGAAACCAGAATTTCCAAACTGTACCTGCTCTTAATTTCTTTTCCCTGAAAGTTGAACCCACCTGGTGCATGAGAAAAAACATTCTTGAACAAACAGCCTGATAGGAGGCCACCTGTCTCCCACTTTTCACTTCATCAGACTCTGCCCTTGAGCTGGGTTCCTCCAGCTTTCTTGTGCTCGCCCAGGGATCTTGTTAAGTGCACATTCTGATCCAGCAGGCCAGGAGTGAACCTAGGGGTCCTCTTTTGCACCAACTCCTCAGTGAGATGCTTGTGGTCTCTGGAGCCACTCTGGGTCTTGAGGTCCTGGGAGGCCTTTTCTGTGATTAGTGGGGGAGTATGGAGCAGCAGCCGTGAGTTCATCACAGGTATGAGAACCAGTTAGTAAACATCCATACCAAAAACTGTTTTCCAAAGGAATGAACTTGCCTGCACCCCCAAAGCCTCCCCCCGCCCCGCCACCTTTCTGAGCACTTGAAGCTCTGCATGTTCAGCAGATGTATTCCACTGGTACACACAGCTTAAGAGCAAATGCTTCTGCAGGCAGAACGGCTCCTGCACATTGTAAATTAATTGTTAATTGCAGCGGCACCTTAAATAGATTGGCCAGGGTGGTTTGCTGATTTCCTTCTACTTGAAATGGTTCTCTAGCCCACACGCTAGATGACTTCTCACCACCACCCCTCTCTCCCTGGCCCCCTGCACACACTAGAAGTGGTTTTCCGCAGCTTCTTGAGATGATTTGCACCCATGGATGGAGGCAGATAGTTCAGGAGCTTCCGTAAACACCTCCTTATCACCACTGTCTGCAGAACTGGCCTCCTGCCCTTCTGACTGTAGCAGTACATTTCAGAAAAGGCAGCTCCCAAGCATTCATTTCACTCATTAACTGAAGAGGGCGGTTAGAGGTCTACTGGATTTGAAAAGCACAGAGCATTTGAGGCTGACGATTTCTCTCACTCCCACTGAAGGCCCTCCTTGGCTGAGAATAGGCCCATCCAAGGGCAGCTGGTGCCCTTCTGGCCTCTCAGATCCCAAGGGTTATACACTGGGACCCACGTTTCATTTGTTATCCATTATTATTTAGTTCTAATGTTTGGGTGATGAGTTCAGAGCTAGGGTGTACTTATTGTCATGAGACTTTATTTTGAAAATTGAGGCCCATGAAATAGAAAAATCCATTCAAATTTCTCCCTCAGGCACCGTGCCCACCCCTACCCGTTGCACTGCCTCTTGAACTTTTTTCTTAAAAAGCAGAATGCAGCATTTGCCAGCATTTGGGGTCTGGATATACCTGGGTCCAGTCATCATTTTCTTTACTCTTTCCTGATGTCTTCATACCCACTCAGACTCATCAAGCAAAACAGGTTCACCCATAATCTCTGGTTCACACTAGATTGTGTGCACGCTAAGTCACTTCAGTAGTGTCCGACTTTTTGCAACCCTGTGGAGTGTAGCCCGCCAGGCTCCTCTGTCCATGGGATTCTCCAGGCGAGAATACTGGAGGGGGTTGTCATGCCCTCCTCCAGGGGATCTTCCCAATCCAGGGATCGAACCCACATCTTATATCTCCTGTATTGGCACGCAGGTTATTTATCACTAGCCTTACCTGGGGAGTCCTCACACTAGATTATAGAGAATTCACTTCAAGTGGAATCACCCCTCACTACAGCAGTATTCCAGTAATAGTGATTATTACTGAGTGCTTACTGTATGCCAGGGGTTGTACCAAGCCTTTCCATACAATGGTGCATTGCTGTGCCAGACAGCTCCATGGGGTGGGGGTGAATCGCTTTCCAACTTCACAGGAAGGAGACCAGGACATACCATGGATCAATACTTTTGATCGGGGGCACTCAGTTGGGAATAGCAGTATTAGACCTGCCCAGAAAGAGAACCCCAGTTCCTAACCCTGCCATCTAGTGTTAAAGGCAGCTTGAGGGGCTTCCACCCTCATGACATATGCTGGGGGGAAATTCAGGAGGTGCTCTTGGAAGTTGAGGGGATGCACATTTGAACAGCCCCTTCAGTAGAACATTGCACACTAACAGTGTCTGCTGTGTGCTGACCTAGAGCTAGACGGTGTGCGTGGTTCCCTGCGTGCTTCACGAGCATCTACCTCCAGGGCTTTTGTCTGGCTGTTATGGGGTCCACGCTCACACTGATTGCCACATGACAGGTCAGTAAATTGAGAGTTGAGTACTTGGGGGCAAGGAAGAGCAACTTTATTTAAAAACCAGCAGACTGAGGAAACGACAGACTAGTGTCCCAAAGAACCATCTTCAGGCTTTTATACTAAAAGTGGGGTGCAGACTTGGTGCTGGAATCCCTTGTTCTTGTAGCTGCCCGCATAGGTCCAATCACAACCTTCCTAAAAACCTCCACCAAGACAAATGTTATTCTTTGTTCTGTAACTTTTTATCTCTATGTGGATGGACTCTTTAAGGTCAGAGCCTTTAGAATAGGCTACCCTTTGTATTTCCGGCTGCCGGCAGCATTCTTTTACAAGAGGTGCAGAGTCAGCATGACTCAGCACAGGCTGTCAACAGAGCACAAAGGTTGAGGCTAAAAGAGTAGATTCAATATGGAGGCAGGTCTGTTCTTCTCTGTTAATATACCTAGGATGAAAAGTCTCGTTCCAGCCCCAGCCCACCACACACCTTGGCAGACACCACAAGGGATTCTTGGTCAGACATCTTTCCCAGTGCCCTGGGCAAGAGGGCTCCTGTCAGGTTCTGGGAGGGGCTAGCTCTGGTATGTTTGTTTATGTCTGAGTGAGCTGGGCACCTAACACTACATAAACTGTCAGACTCTGATTCGGGGATCTCGGAAAGCTGGGTTACTAAGGTCATGTGAGGAAAGTAACAGTTCAGCCAGAGCATGGGGTATATCTATTGAGTACAAGCCAAGGATGGGGTAAGATGGAAAAGCCAGAGGGATAAATAAGACACAACCCTGTGTCTGGGCCCCATGACGACCCGTGTCAGTCCATAACACACACCCTGTGACTTCATAACCTGCTAGGGGAGGCCAAGGAAGGAAGGGGAGCGAGCTGGCCGGCAGGCAGCCTGGGAGGCCTCAAGGGGGAGGTGGCATTTGAGGCGAGACTGGAATGAGGCAGTAGCTCTCAGATGGGCAAAGCCTCCAGGGGGTGGGGTGTTGCCTGTAGAAGCAGGGAGTCCCCCTGTGGGACTTGGAAGAGTGTCAGTCAGTCTGGGTGTGTCTGGGCCTGCAGCTGCATGGCCATGTGGCCTTGGATAGGACTCAACATCCAAATGCTGTAACATCAGAGCCAACATCTAGAGTCTTAAACCACTGCACACTTTGGAGGCATCAGTTCAGTTTCTCTCCTCCCCCTCAGAGGTAGGTTTTATTACCTCCATTTCACAGATGGAGAAACGGAAGCCCAGAGAGGCTAAGGGACTTGCTCAAGGTCAAGCGAGGAGCAAAACCCCAGCTGGCACCCTCGAGAGGCCCTGCTCCTCACCTGGGCTTCGTGCCATACTGTCGACCCCTATCCTGGGGACCCGATCTGGTCGCAAAGCCACAGAGGCTGGAAGCAGTGAGCGCCGCCCTCACCATGTGTGAATGGAGGTGTTTCTGGGTCACATCCTGCGTGGTCTTGGAGGTGGAGGCACTTTTGGGACCTACCTGGGTGACACAAGCCTCCAGAGTGGAACATCCCCAGGTGGCCAGAAGCACAGTCACCGCAGGCTTGTGCTTCCCCTGCAGCCGGCTGCTTGCAAGAGTGTGTACAGAGCCCCCACGCACTAGGGAGCTCCTGTCTCTTCAGACCACCCTCCCCCCACCAAGGCAGAAGGAGAGAAGGGCCAGCAAATTAAAACAATCGAAGTCACATCACTTGTGCCTCTTTGAGCCACCCATAAATACATAAATACTCGAGCCTGCTATTCTGACTCCAGCTAATATGTTGTAACCATAGTCTGTGGGCTCTGGAAAGCAGCTGTGAGGAGCAGAGCAATAAATTGGATTGTAAAAGTGCAGGATAGAAAAATGATTGCAGCATTTTTACAATTACCTGGTGTTCCTCGGTGCAGAGGGGTGAGAGCGCTTTCTCGCTGTACTTCGGCGGTTAAAAAATGTATCCAGGTTAAGTCCGTTTCATTATTACACCGTCATCGTCCAGCCTGTATTGATTGCTCCCCACTCACCCCCTCACAGGGCACTGCTGCTCATCACCATTACAGCTACTCCAGCCGAGGGCCCTCCTGGCACTACTCCTTTTCGGGGGAGTCAGCCGAGGTTCAGAGAAGTCAAGCAGTGTTCCCAGCCCAGGGGCTGGTGACTGTGGACTAGGACCCCAAGCCAAGACATCAGACACTAGAGCCCATGCCTCCTGAGGGTGAAAGTTTTTGCTTTTCATTCCCTTACTGCCAGGGAAAGGGAAATAGGTCAGTTTCCATCTGTCAGTTGCATGTCCTTTTCACAGCCAAAGGGTTGGAACAGTCTCCTCCTTGGTACAGTGGATCCACGATCACTTCTGTGAGATTGTCAGTTATGTGAGGGGGCCCCCCTCTGACTGGAGAGGCCGGGTCCCCTCATGGCATCCAAGCATGTGGCCATTTTCCTGGTCTCCTTGCACTTCATTAAGAATCTCACGGAAGTGAACTTCGATCTATTGTACTGCAGACGGGCTGCTGTCTATTTTTTGCTCTTCTACTAAAATTTTCAAAGAATCTAAAATAGCAGTTGCCAACTCTTCCCCCCGCCTCTTCTGAAATATTTAATTCTTCCTCGAGCAGTTTAACATTGCTTCACCCAAGGATTAAATTCCATTTCTGAAGAGAGTCTATTAGCCAACAGAGAGAAGATTCGTATTTCACCGAGTGGCAGAGATGGGAGGCTGGCAGTGCACGTGGAGAGAACCAGGGAGGCCCAAGGCTCGCCTTGATGGAGCCGCTTGCCCATCAGCAAAGCCGGGACCCACTCTCTTGATTAAACACATACTGACTTTTAAAAAGCAAAGTTTCCCTGCAAAGACCAATTTTAAGGGGATTAGTGCTCAATGAATAATGCATCGGGGAAAGAGCTACAACAGTAGTACTTAATTGGAAGAGGTAAAATCAACTGCGGTGAAGAGCTCACTTCACCTTGTAGATGCCGAGCAAGTTCTGGAGGATCTTCAGCCCATGAGACAGACGGGAAGGCGGCTCCCGAGTTGAGTCGCCGGCCAGAATGGTACCGCTCAGGATTGCAGGCTGCTGCTCGTTTTCTGCTTATTTGTTTCTTAATAATGGCTCGAGAAGAGGGGATGGGGAAAAGCATGCATGAGATCAAAGCTCTAGTCATTTCTGCCTTTGTTTTTGAAGGTCCGAATCACACACTTAATTTCTCCGTCTTCCGTGATGAAGTCAGATGATGCTGGTGTCAGATGACTCACCCAGCTCTTGCTTTACTTGGGTCCTTGGCCTTCATCTCCTGCTCCCCTTGGGTGAGACCTAAAAAGCGTGAGGTTTCTTGCCCCATGAGGCAGCTTCTTCCAGCAGCCTTTGATGAATAGCTGGGATGGTTTTACTGCCTCCCTCTCCACGTGTCTTTCTGTTCAGCAAACTGTACCTCGTTTAGACTAGGGGGTGGTATGCAGCGTTTTATATCTTTGACCAAAAGTGTCAGAATTCAATCACAGTGGTAGCAAGAGAAAGGGATGGTTCCTCCCTTAATCTTAATCCACTGTAAAAAAAAAAAAAAAAGTCTAAGCTGTGACACTGGAAATGTGCTTGCCAGTCATCATGGGAAAATGTGATCCTTAACTGATTAATGATAAGGCTGATTTTCCCATATCCAGATTGGGTAGTGATGAATTACTAACTGTTGTCAACTGTCACTTTCTTTTTTTTTTCCTTGAAAATGAAAGAGGATCTCTAAAAATTAAAGGGAGATCACAAGGGCCCTACTTTGAGCACATTTTTTATCCTGCAACTGGCCCCCCACGAGACACAGTGGACACTGCCTGTCTTCCACTTTGTTTTAAGATCACTGAATTAAAGCCCAGAGAGACGAGAGGCATAGTGAGCCCTAGAGAGTGTGCAGGGATGCCCAAGCTGCTTCACAGTGCATTTTGCAGCTCCCGGGAAACCGGGCCCTTTGGCTCCCATGTGGTCAGCTCTCCCAGGGCCCCAGGTTTGCAGTCACCTCAGGATCAGGCACCGAGGGGAGGTGTGTGGAAAAGATGCCCATCGGTAGTATCTAGAGGTGGGGCATTTTAGAAACCCTCTGATCAGTTTAATTAGCCCCATGCTAATTAAACTGAATTTCTGGGCAATTTTGGGACAGAGGCAGCTGTGCTTTTTTTCAGACAGCCCACTGGAATCCGCTGTGCAGCCAAGTTTGAGAGTCACTGATCTCAGGGCACCTCCTGAAACAACTTTGGGCAAGGTTTCATTCAGGGTGAGGCTTCCCTGGTGGCTCAGACGGTAAAGAATCCTCCTGCAATGCAGGAGACCCAGGTTCAATCCCTGGGTCAGGAAGATCCCCTGGAAGAGGAAATGGCAACCTACTCCAGTATGCTTGCCTGGAGAATCCCACAGACAGAGGAGTCTGGCGGGCTTACAGTCAATCCATGGGGTCACAAAGAGTCAGGCACGACTGAGCAATGAATACTTTCACTTTCATTCGGAATAATGCCTGCCTGCATTCCAGTCCCTCTTACTTCGTAGAATCACCAGGTTTACCATACTTATCCTATTGTGTGTGTGTGTGTGTGTGTGTGTGTGTTTTAATCTTTATTTATTTGACTGTGCCGGGTCTTAGTTGTGGCATGCAGAATCTAGTTTCCTAACCAGGGGTTGAACCAGGTCTCCTGCATTGGGAGCACAGAGTCTTAGCTACTGGATCACCAGGAAAGTCCTTCCCACTGTGGGTTTCTTTCTTTCTGACACATTTCATTCTGTAATTCCGTTATTCCTCCGTGGCAGACACAACATTTAATAGTCATGTTTCTCACCAAGAAGATGGTTTAAAGCTTTCAGCAGTATGTGACCTTACAGCCTTTGTCCAGCTTAGTAAATCTGCTGACTTGCGAGAGCCATCGCTAAGACTTCACAGTTGCATTGTTTTACTTATTGAGTTACTTTGTTTTACTTCACCAGTTTTTTCTAAAGCATAGATGTGTTTTTGCTTTGCCTTGAAAAGATTATAATTCTTTAAAATTCAAGAAGCTCAGGGAGGGAAGAAGATTCTTTTATTCTAGACTTTTCTCAGCATTATTTCTATAGAAAGTGAGTTAAGCTGTTCTACCACTAGAATATTGGGTCTCTAAACTGTTAAAGAGTAGAGCTTTACTAAATATCTGCCAATTTTTACAATTTACATCTAAGGAGAGAACAGGTGTAAAGTTGAAGTATTATGTGAAACAGGAAGAACAAAGTGAAACAGCCGTCATTGCAATTAAGCGTTCCTTTTCACAAGATGTAACAAACAATGTGTTTATTTCCCCACCAGCACACCTTCCAGAACACATAAAAGCTGGAGATAATGGGAGGCAGAAATCTCTGGTTGGGTTTCTGACTCATCCACTGTCTGAACGTGAAATGTTAGGTATAATATTTCGTTTCTTGAAAATGTTTTATACTGCTTACCTCATGGGCCTATTATGTCGTTTCAAAGAGATGCAGGTGAACAGACACTGAAAAGCCTAAAGCATGATATGATATAACGTAACATTAAAATGTTATAAATTAAGGGTTCACTGTCTGCTATGGCCTTTTTGTACTTGGGTACAAGGCTGCCCGAAAGTAGGCACATTTTAGCCATGATCTAGCCAAAAGAACTGAAGTTAAAAGAGAAATGAATCATACAAGGAATAATGTTTCAGTGCTTCTTCCCTGAGGGCAAGGGGAATTTACATCACCACCTGCAGAGGGCAATTAATTGGTCGAAAGACCACTATCAAAAAAAAAAAAAAAAAGACCACTATCGCTCAAGTCACTGCTTTAAAAATGCCTTGCACCGCGCATCAAGACAGAAAAGCAAGGGGTGTTGGGAAGAGAGAAGGAGTCTCAAATAGGTAGATTTTATTTACATAAAGTAATTTTTCTATTCTAGCTTCTTAAGAATTTATGAATGTTTTAAGTTACTTGGACTTGTTTTGTATGTAAGGTGCATTTTCCACCCTGAGATTGACCGGTATGCATTTTCAGAGACAGCCTGAAAGGCAGGGAGATGCTATAGCAGGCAGTTTCTGCTGTGCCCCTGGCCTGGTTGCTGTCGCAGACTCACTCACTGTCCTGTGCTTATGCCACAAGACTCGACCACTTGAGACTGCTCTGGTGGTCCAGTGGTTAAGACTCCACACTTCCACTGCAAGGAGCAGTGGTTCCATCCCTGGTTGGGGAGCTAAGATCCCATGTGTCACACAGCCAAAAAAAATTTTTTTAATTAAAAATTAATAAAGATTCCCCACTCGGGTATCCTGGTGACTCAGATGGTAAAGAATCCGCCTACAATGCAAGAGACCCAGTTCAATCTCTGGCTTGGGAAGATCTCCTGGAGAAGGGAATAGCAGCCCATTCCAGTATTCTTGCCTGGAAAATCCCATGGACAGAGGAGCCTGGCAGGCTACAGCCCATGGGGTTGCAAAGAATCAGAGATGACTGAGCAACTAACACAGACCACTTGTCATCTGTCAGGACAGTAGAAGGAAGACGGTGGGGTTATTTCCTTATGCTGCTGCTGCTGCGTCGCTTCAGTCGTGTCCAACTCTGCAACCCCATAGACGGCAGCCCACCAGGCTCCGCCGTCCCTGGGATTCTCCAGGCAAGAACACTGGAGTGGGTTGTCATTTCCTTCTCCAATGCATGAACATGAAAAGTGAAAGTGAAGTCGCTCAGTCGTGTCCAACTCTTCGCAACCCCATGGACTGCAGCCCACCAGGCTCCTGTGTCCATGGGATTTTCCAGGCAGGAGTACTGGAGTGGGGTGCCATTCCTTATATATGTATTTATTTGCTTTTTTTTTTTTTTTAAGGATAACACATATTACAGTTTTAAAAAAATTATTAAGATGAGAAAGATCCTCTTTTAGAATGATAGAGGTAGAAATGTGTGGAAAACATACTTCTACTCTATATTTCTGCCTTGATTATAAGATCTCCCTTTCCTCACCTCCTGCCAGCTTCATCTCTCCCCGTCTCTGTCCCATCTCTGGGAAGATTCACCATTTGCCATTGATAATCATATGCCTTTGCAAACAGAAGCCGAAAGTGGGACTCTCATACATGAGTATTCAGCCAGTTCCCGGATGTTAACTGAGCAGCTCCTACAGCCAAGGCACTGTTTAGGTGCTAAGGATACAACACCCAAGAATTGTTGCAGTCCCTGATTTTCAGATACCATATAGTTTGACCTTTAGTAGCTTTTTTAAAACCTTTTTTCCCCCATAATAATAATAGATTCCCAGAAAGTTTAAAGATAGTATAGAAAGGTTCTGTGCATACTTTTCCAGGTTTCCCCAGTATCATAGGACATCGTGTAAACCAGTCTTATATAATAGAATTGCATTTGTGGATTTGTGTAACCATCATACAGTCGAGATGAAGAACTGTTCATGACCATGAAGACCTTCATGTTGGCCCTTTACAGTCACCCTCACCCCCCACCCTCTCTAACCCTGGCAACCACTCACCTGTTCTCTACCTCTACAGTTTTGCCGTTTTGAGCTTATTGTATAAACGGACTCACACTCTGTGTGAGCTTTCCTAATTGGCTGCTGCTTTCCATTCGGCATAATGCCCCTGAGATCTGCCCCAGCTGCTGTACCCTCATTTGTCCCTTTCTGCTGTGGAGTGCTCTTCCACGATATGCATGGACCGCAGTTTCTCTAGCCATTTCCCTGTGCAGCAACATTTTGCTTGTTTCCAGTTCTAGATTTTTTTTTAAGTAAATCTTTTATGAACAATTGTGTGTACAGGTTTCCGCATGAATGTAAATTTCCATTTTTCCAGGACAAATGCCCAGGAATACCATTGCTGGGTCATATAGCAAATCTGTGTTTATTTTTTGAAGGAACTGCCAGACATTTTCCAGAGTGGCTGTACCATTTCACGTTCCCAAAGGCAGCGTATGAGCAATATTGCCACATCCTCGCCAGCATCTTGTGCTGCCACAAGTTTTAATTTCATCTGGACTGAGAAGTGTGTAGTGATGGCTCATCATAATCTCAATTTGCGATTCCAAATGGATAGTTGTGTTGGGCTTATTTGCTATCCACCTAGCCTCTTTAGTGCAATGTCTGTCTGTTATGAGTCTTCTTGTATCTTGCCCACCTTCTGATTGGATTGAGTTTTTTGGGTTTTTAAATTGACTTTCTTTTTTGGCTGTGCCACGCAGCGTGGGATCTTCGTTCCCCTAGTTGAACCCACACCCTCTGTGTTGGAAGTGTGGAGTCTTAAGCAACTGGACCACTAGGGAAGTCCTGTTTGAGATTCTAATATTGAGTTTAGAGTTCCTTATATCATCTGGATAAAAATCCTTTGTGGACTATGTGGCTTCCAAATATTTTCTTCCAGCCCATATAGCACAAGGTTTTTATTCTATTAAAGTCCAGTCATCAACTTCTTTTTCTTTTATGGTGTCATGTCCTATCTAAGGATTTTTTGCTTAGCCCTAGATCCTAAAAGTCTTCTCTCATGTTTTTTTTTTTTTCTCTAAGTTTGATAGTTTTGCATTTTATATTTGTCTGTTGTTCCCTTTGAGTTAATTTTTGTATAAGGTATGAGGTTTGAGTTGAAGGGGGTGGTTTTCTTTTTTATCTACGGGTATCCAACAGTCCCAGTACCATTTGTTGAAAAAGTCAGCCTTCTGCCACTAAATTACTTTTGCACCTTTGTCAAAAATCAGTTAGGCAGTAAAGTGGAGTTATTTCTGGGTTCTCTGTTCTTCCCGTTGATCTCTGTCTCTCCTTCTGCCAATACCACACAATAGCTCTCCAGTAAGTCTTGAAAGCAGGCAGAGTGATCCTTACTTTATTCTTCCTCAAAATTGTTTTAGCTATTCTAGTACCTTTGCTTTTACATAAAAAAAATTTTAGAATCATCTTGTCTATAGCTACAAAATAGAGGGATTTTGTAAAGCATTGCATTAAAACCTATATCAACTTAGGCAGAATTGACATCTTTACTATGTTGAATTTTCAGATCCATAAACACAGTATGTCTCTCCATTTATTTAGATCTTTGATTTCTTTCATTAGCATTTTGTGGTTTTCAGCGTCCAAGTTCTGTACAAATTTTCTTAAATTTACATGTAAGTATTTCTCCTTTTTTTTTTTTTTAGCAATTGTAAGTGATATTACACTTTTAATTTGGTGTTCATATGTTCATTGCTAGCTTACAAAATACAATTGATTTTTAAATATTATATTTATCTAGCATTCTGCAACCTTGCTAAACTTCCTTATGAGTTCTAGGAGTCATTTGTTCATTTTTCTTTTGGTTTCTTTTTAGGGTCCTTGGAATTTTCTATGTAACCTCATGTTATCTAGAAATAGAGATATCTTTTGTTCTTTATAAACTTGTTTTTTCTCACCTTAGTGCACTGACTGAGAACTTCCAGTGCTGTGTTGAACAGGAGTTTTTAAAGCGCATATCCTTGCCTAATTCAATTTTATGTGGAAGGCATTCAGTCTTTACCATGAAGTATGTTAACTATACAGCAATTTGTAGGTGCTTTTTTCAAGTTAAAGAGGTTCCTCTTTGTTTTTATTTTTCCAAGTGTTTCTATCATGAATGGGTGTTGAAGTCTGTCAACTACTTTTTATGCATTAATTGATAACTATCTTGTCATTTTCTTCTTCAGCCTATTAATATGGTGGATTACGCTGACTGATATTTTTGAATGTTGAACTAGCTTGAATCCCTAGAATAAGGCCCACTTGGTCATGGTGTATAATTCTTTTTATATTTTGCTGAATTATATTTGCTAATATTTTTAAGGAGTTTTACATCCATTTCTATGAAGGCTACTGATCTCGAGTTTTCTTTTTCATAGAGTCCCTGCCTGGTTTGGATATGAGGATAGTATTGATTTCATAAGATGAGAAGTTTCCTCCTCTTCTAGTCACTGAAAGAGAACGTATACAGTCGTTCTTAATTCTTCCTTGGTAGACTTTTCCTAGGAAACCATGTGGGCCAGGAGATTTCTCCTTTGGCAGACTTTAAATTACAAATTCAATTTCTTTAATACTTATGCTGCTGCTGCTGCCGCTAAGTCGCTTCAGTCGTGTCCGACTCTGTGCGACCCCATAGATGGCAGCCCACCAGGCTCCCCCGTCCCTGGGATTCTCCAGGCAAGAACACTGAAGTGGATTGCCATTTCCTTCTCCAATGCATGAAAGTGAAAATACTTTAAGGTCATTCAAATTATCTATTTTATATGGGGTGAGTTTGTGATAGTTTGTATTTTTGTAGGAATTGGTTCATTTTATCTAAATTGTGAAATTTATGTGTGTTGCATTATTCATAGTAATTCCATATTCTTTTGGTATCTTCAGAGCACATAGTAATAGCTTCTGTTTTAATTCATGATATTTGTAGTTTGTGTTTTCTTTTTTTTTCTTTTTTGTTTGATCAGTGTTGTTTTAAAGAAACAGACTTTTGTTTCTCATTTATTTTTCTATTTTCAATATTACTGGTTTCTGGTCTTTATTATGTCCTTTATTCCACCTGCTTTGGGCTTACTTTGCTCTTTTTCTAGATTCTTGAGGTAAAAGCTTAGATTATTATTTGAGACTTTTTCTCTTTTCTAAAATAAGCGTTTAGTGCTAAAAAATTTTCTTTTGGCACTGCTTTAGCTGTGTCTCACAGATTTTAATATGTTTTATTTCCATCTTAATTAAGTTCTGTGTGTTTCTATTTCCCTTGAGTCTTCTTCATTCAACCATGGATAGCTTAGAACTCTTTAGTTTCTGTTTGGAGAATTTTCAGTTATCTTTTTGTTATTTGTTTCTAGTTTGATTCCATTGTGGTCAGAGACATACTCTGTATGGTTTCACGGGTGTTGTTTTTTTTTTAATTTGTTGATCACAGGTGTTGTTTTGTTTTTTTAATTTGTTGAGTTTGGCTCTAGATACTGTTTTTCTTTGACTACTTCCATGAGCATTTGAAAGGATGTGTTTTCTGCAGTTATCAGGTGCTGTGTTGTATTGATACCAGTGTTGCTTAGTTCCTGTTGGTCAGTGATGCTGAGTTCTTCTGTACCCTTGCTTATTGCGACTACCTTTTGGGAAAGGGATGTTGACGTGTTCAACTTTGACAGTGGCTTCTCTGTTTCTCCCTTCGGTTCTGTCAGGTTTTGGTATTTGCAGCTCTGCTGTTTGGTGCATACACGTTTAGGATTTGCTGTTTTTGTTTGTTGGGTGTTTTTTGTTTTTGTTTTTGTTTTTGTTTTGATCCTTCTAACCTTATGTAATGTTCATCTCTGTCTCTGGTAATCTTCTTTGCTCTGAAGCCTATTTTACCTAATATCAAAATCCCACTCCTGCTAGTTTTCGATTAATGATTACATGATACATCTTTTTACATTCTTTTGCCTTTAATCTGTCTTTAACATTATGTTTGAAGTGAGTTTCTTGTAGACAGCACGTAATTGGGTCATGTTATTTTATCCAGTCAGCCACTCTTTGACTTTCAGTTGATACAGTTAGATCATTTACATTTAATGTAATTATTGATACATTAGGGCTTAAGTTGACCATTTCATATTTCCTTTCTAATTGTACTTTCCCCCCTCTCTTTTTTATCTCTGTTTTTTTCTTGTCTTCCTCTGGGTTGCTTGAACGTATTTTATAATTCCATTTAGTTTATATATAGTATTCGTGAGTATGCTTTTGTTTAGACTTTTTTAGTGGATTATCTAGGTACTAAAGCATATATGTGTGTGTGTGTGTGTGTGCTTGTGTACACGTGTAATCTATCATTCTGCTGGTATCAACATTTTACTGGTCTGAGTGGCATATAAAAACTTTACTTCCCTTTATCTTCTTTCACTCTCTCCTGTTTATATAAACATTTCCTCTACCTACATTTAGAACCCGTCAGACAGTTTCATTTTCAACCATCAAAGATACTTTAGAACATTCAAGAAGAGAGGGATGACATATTATTTGTTGTTCAGTCTCTCAGTCGTGTCCGACTCTTTGTAACTCCGTGGACTGCAGCACACCAGGCTTCCCTGTCCTTCACCATGTCCTGGAGCTTGCTCAAACTCATATCCATTGATATTTTCTTGTTCATCCTAACATTCCAAGGTCCCTTCATGTTCATTTCCTGTGTGTTTAGAGAACTTCCTTTATCCATTCTTATGGGATTAATAACACATTCTCTTAGTTTTCCTTCAAATAGGAATGCTTTGAATTACCCTTGATTCCTAAAAGATATTTTCACTGGTATAGCATTTTGGGTTGACAGTTCTTTGAAAAGCACTTGAAGAATGTTGTACCACTTTCTACTTGGCCTCCCTGGTTTTGGATGAGAAATTCTTTCCTCTTTCCCCTCCGTTTGATGTTGAGCCCATCCACTGAGCATTCTGTTTCATTGAATGTATTTTGCAGTTCTAAAATTTTCATTTGGTTTTTCTTTTATAGGTCTATGTCTTTGCTGAGACTGTTCTTTTTCCATTTGTTTCGAGAGTGTTCCTAATTGTTCACTGACGTATTTTTTGATGCCTGCTTTAAAACCTTTCATAGATAACTGTAGCATCTCTGTCATCTCAGCATTGGCATCTGTTTGTTTTTTCATTCATTCAATTCATTCAAGCTGAGATTTTCCTACTTATTGGTCTGAGCAAGTTTAGATTGAGTCTAGGACACTTTGGGTTTTATGAGACTTAGAATCTTACTCAAAGCTTTTTCTGTTTTAGGTGGCTTCTTTTAACACTGTTCCGGCAGGGGAAGGGATAGATAGCCTCACCTTGCTTCTGCCAGATGAGTATAGACGTCCAGGTTCCCAGTTCAGCTGCTGTTGATACCCAAGGGAAGAAGGAGCTCTTTATTATTGCTGTAAAGGGGTGGAGGGTTCAGCTCCCCACTAAGCCTGGTACCACCTGGCTGGGAAGAATATGGGTGCTCTCTACCGCTCTTTGTACGGTCTGCACTGGCAACTCAGTTTGAGGAGAGTGGCTTGCCTCATTAGCACTGTTGAAAGTCTTTACATTCCTAAGGCCTCCCAGACCCCATCCCAACATGGGGTGGTTATGACAGTTCAGGCTTCCTACTTAGACTACTCTGACACCACCCTGGCAGGAGTCGGGGTGGGGCATATTGGGGGTACCTAGCACAGGCTGGCAAGGTTGAAAGTTTAGCTTTTCCACTTGAGCTTTGCTGGTGGGAGTGGGGTCACAGTTTTTTTCTGCATTGTTTGGCTGGAATGGATCAGTTATTGTCTAAAAGTTTTCTGTCTAGCGAGGATGCCTCTTTCTAGTCCTTTGGCTGTAAAGAGCAGCTTGTTTGGGGTGTTTTTGCCTGTGGGGCTTTCCAGGTGGCACAGTGGTAAAGAGCCTGCCTGCCAGTGCAGGAGACACAAGAGACGTGGGTTCGATTCCTAGGTCAGGAAGATCCCCTGGAGCAGGAGATGGCAACTCACTCCATTACTGTGGCATTTCCAAGTTGTTGGGTTCTTCACCTCCAAGTCTGGAATATAGGAGGCAAAAGGACAACCCAGAACAGTCATCACGGTGCTCTTCGGCACCCCAGGCCCTGGCCAGTCTTGTCTTCTCTCCGCGTCTCACCTCTCTTGTCTCCATGATGTAGAGATGCAAGTATACAGATATAGAGAGCCTCTGTCTAGGCACCTTACCAACCACTGTAGTGGTTCTGATCATTTTCAAATGATGAGTTGGATTTTGGAGAATGACCATCACATACTTGGAAAAGAACTATCCTGTTCTCTTCCTGTATAATATTTATACCTCACTTCCTGTTTCATCGCTGCCTTACCCAGGATCACCGGAGTAATGTGGCAGAGTCGTGATGATAGCGGGCACTTGTCCTTCTCTTGCATCTAATCTCTCAGTGTCCAATAGATTGTTTTTTAGGTTTCTGTTTATATCCTTTATCAGTGTTTTCTCCAAACATAGCTTATTAAGAATTTTTATTCAGATTGGATGTGCAGTTTTATGAAATACCTTTACTGAATTTACCAAGATGATCAATTGGTATCATCAAAAATCATGTGTTTTTTCTTCTCTGGTCTATTCATAATAGAATTCTGCTGCTGCTGCTAAGTCGCTTCAGTTGTGTCCAACTCTAGTAACACATTTTTCTAATGTTGAGTCTTCCTTGCATTCGTAGGACAAACCCTCCTAGGTTCCGGTGTGTTACTCTTTTAAGACACTGCGACTTTCGACTGGTTACTGTATTTAGGGCTTTTGCTTATGTATGCATTCATAAGACTGTGTTTCAAAACCCTGCATTACACCAGTGGGTTGACCTATTTCAAGTGGGGCATGTGTTCTGCATACTGCCTCAGACCACACCCTAAAATCACTCTGTTAAATGAATACTACATTTCCTATTAAATACTGAGTTTCTTTTTATGAAGTGTCCGGTCTGGCTTTCATAGGCGTTTTGAGCGATTGGTCTGTACTTTGCTGCGTTAGCACCATCCTATCCATTTTTGGTATCTAGGTTACATTAGATTAGTAGAATGAATGGAGAATCTTTACATATTTTCTACATTCCACAGCAGTCTAGCACAGGAATTAATATGTACTTTAAACTTTAAAGGTGTTGAAAGTGAGAAAAAAGGAAGAGTGAGTAGTAAAACCATCTGGTTCTGGGGCCTGGTTAATGCGGATTGGAGGCGGAAGAGGGGTATCTAACTACCTTTTCTGTTTTATTTTCCTATAGTTACTGGTCTTTTCAGGTTTCCTGTCTCTTACAGAGTCATTTTGGTCGTGTACATGTTCCCAGAAAATCATTTTCTCTTTCTTTGCAAATTTAGGTTTCTCAAATCTATTGGAACTCGCATATGTATTCTCTAATAATTTTGAAATGAATCCATGCCTGTAGTTTTTTTCTTTTTAAATATTTATTGGTGTATGGTTGCTTTACAATGTTGTATTCGTTTCTGCTGTACAGCAGAGTGAATCGGCCGTATAGCCCCTCTATTTTGAATTTCCTTCCCAGTTAGGCCGCCACAGAGATAGAGTGGGGCTCCTCGAGCTGTCCGGGAGGTGCTCCTTGGTTATCTGTTGTATACACAGTATCAGCAGTATCCCAGTACTGTTGGGGTGATCGTCAACCCCAATCCCCCAGCTCATCCCACCCTCCCTCTCACGTCTCTAGTTCAGTCCCTTTATTAGTTCTAATTTTGTTTGGTTTCCTTTCCTTTTTCCCCCACAGGCTGATCTCTTTTGTTGGTCTTTAAATAATCTCTTGGTTTTAATGATGCGGCCGACTTCTTTGTTTTTTGTTTTATCAGTTCCTGTTTTTCTCTTTATTGATTCCCTTCCTTCCACTTTGTTGAGCTCTAAGACATTTCTTGAGATGAATGTTTAGTGCAATTTTAATCTTTTTAGTTTTCCAAATGCACTTGAGGCATGGAGTCCCTCTTTGATGCATCCTGTCAATTTTGAGCTGAGTGCTCTTATCATCATTCATTGCTACGTGGGTTCCAATTTCTTTTGATTTTCTTTTGTAAATTAACTCTTGGGTTAGAGTTCTAGGAGGCCTGTGCTATTTATCTTCCAGGAGTTGTACTGAGATTTTTATCTGTGGCCAAATGATTGGTCAGGTTTTTTAACTGTTTCATGAAAATTCAAACAGCTGGAAACTGAATTGTCTGTTAGTTGGGAACTGAATTCAAAAAGGAAATGTATTTAGTTTGATGATTGTGTATTGAAATCATCTCTATCCTTACCTCTTTTTCTGTCTACCTGATCTGTCAATTTCTGGGGAAGACATGCTAAAATTTCCCACTATGTTCATGGATTTAATAGTTTCTGCTTGCATTTCAAACGCTTGTTACGTAATTCCATGCTGTGGCGTTCGGTGAAAAAGCTTTGTGACTATTGTCTTCTAGATTGTATCTTTAATCCACGTAAAATAGTCCTTTGCTTTTGACCTTGAATCCCACTTTTTGTCTAATGTGAACACTTCATATTTTCCTTTCTTTTTAATAACACGTACTAGGTTTACCGGGCTTCCCAGGCGGCGCAGTGGTAAAGAACCCACCTGCCAATGCAGGAGATGCGGGTTCAGTCCCTGGGTCGGGAACATCCCTTGGAGACGGAAATGGCAACCCACTGCAGTATTCTTGCCTGGGAAGTCCCATGGACAGAGGAGCCTGGCAGGCTGAAGTCAGTCCGTGGTGCTGCAAAGAGTTAGACATGCCTTAGCAACTAAACGATGACAATTAGGTTTATCTCCGGTCGTTCTGTTATGTGCCATTCTAAGTCTTTTAAAATAACATACAGCTCAGTTCTAAATATTTCTCATCACAAAGTCTGTCTTTTAATAGGAAAGTTAAGCTATTTGTATTTATTATAAACATCACTATGTTTGACCTTGCCCCTGTCATTTATTTTCACTTTCTATTTTACATAACTCCCTTTTCTTTATTGCTGCACTCATAATGTCATCTTTATCTTTTTTTTATTTTGGTGCTTTGGAATTTCTACGTTCTGTTCTTCAGTTGTTTCAGGCAGAGCATCTAATTCTCATCACTGAGAGGAAAATATCATTTTAATCAGAATTTGTAACCTACCTTTGCCACGATACAAGATCTTGAGTGAAGTTTTACCTGTTTTTAACTTCCAAGGACTCTTTCTTGCTCTCTGATGACTGTGTTCACAACAGCCTGTTCTGGTTTTCTCAATGCAGTATTCCTCTGAAGATAGCAATTGCGTGTGTGTGTGTGTAAGTTCTCTTCTCTGCATTGGAATCCCATTTAGGTTATTTTCATCTTTCTCTATGGTGTAAAGCATTTCCCCAAATGTCTCCTACTTCCTGCTTGTCCATTCATGTTAAAGTGCAGAAAGCTGGGGATCGGTGTTGGTCACTGCCGTGTGCTTCCTCAGCATCACATGCTTGGTTTCCACCGCAAATCCCTCTTCTGAGGGGGAGTGATGGCTAAGAATCGCATGTTGGTTCATGAGAGGGCAGTGGTATGACAGCCGATTTCCCTTCCGGACATCTGGGAAGGAGCAGCCAGGCCAGCTGGGGACCCTCGTGGGGTCCCATTGGGGAGCTTTGCCCTGAGACAAACCAGTTTCCCACAGCTGACTTCCACGCTGAGCTGTGTTTCTCTTTCCCCACCTTCCCCTCGACTCTGTCTGCTGAGTGCTGTCCACCTGTTGCTCTAGACTCAGCTTCCAGGAGGACACCACCAACCCCCTCCAGCTCCCAGGCTTCTTAAAGCTGTAAGTTCACAGCATGCAGCCTTCTGCATGCTGGGGGAAGGGGCAGGGAAGGGGCAGGGAAGGGTGGTCCAGGTTATTTAGAGCGCGTGGTCTGCCTTGTATCCAAATTTGGAGGTTTTCAGCACACCAGTGAGAAGGCTCTGCTGAACCGGCTGTTGTGCTGGGCTTGTTTGGGGCAGCAGTTTTCCCCATTCTTGTTTTTCCGTCAACCTGCCCTTCCTGTCAACATGTCTGGGGCACTGATGACACCCTTTCAGTGCTCATAAGGATTTCTTTTCCTTCTTGGTGTGGGGAAGACAGCGTATGTGCTTGGTCTGCCATCTTGAAGCAGAAATCTCAAAGAGGGTTTAGAATGACACAGACAGGTGGCTCTTTTGCAGTGGCTTCTTTGTTTTTAATTTTATTGAAGTATAGTTGATTTATTTGCAATGCTGTTAATTCCTGCTATGCAGCAAAGTGGCTCAGTTAGACGCATATGTACTCTCTTTCCTTTTCTCTTCCATTATGGTTTATCATAGGGTATTCAATATAGCTCGCTGAGCTATGCAGCAGGACATGGTTATTTATCCATCCTCAGTATAATAGTTTGCATCTGCTACCCTCAGACTCCCACTCCATCCCGCCCCCCGCCGCCTTTGGCAGCCACAAGTTTGTCCCCTATGTCTGTGAGTCAGTTCAGTTCAGTCTCTCAGTCGTGTCTGACTCTTTGCGACCCCATGAACCGCAGCACGCCAGGCCTCCCTGTCCATCACCAACTTCCGGAGTTCATCCAAACCCATGTCCATCGAGTCGGTGATGCCATCCAGCCATCTCATCCTCTGTCGTCCCCTTCTCCTCCTGCCCCCAATCCCTCCCAGCATCAGGGTCTTTTCCAGTGAGTCAGCTCTTCACATGAGGTGGCCAAAGTATTGGAGTCTCAGCTTCAGCATCAGTCCTTCCAATGAACACCGAGGACTGATCTCCTTTAGGATGGACTGGTTGGATCTTCTTGCAGTCCAAGGGACTCTCAAGAGTCTTCTCCAATACCATAGTTCAAAAGTATCAATTTTTCTGTGCTCAGCTTTCTTTGTAGTCCAATTCTCACATCCACACATGACCACTGGAAAAACCATAGCCTTGACTGCTGCTGCTGCTGCTAATTCACTTCAGTCATGTCTGACTCTGTGCCACCCCATAGACCAGACGACCTTTGTTGGCAAAGTAATGTCTCTCCTTTTTAATATGCTGTCTAGGTTGGTCATAACTTTTCTTCCAAGGAGTAAGCATCTTTTAATTTCATGGCTGCAGTCACCATCTGCAGTGATTTTGGAGCCCAGAAAAATAAAGTCAGCCGCTGCTTCCACTGTTTCCCCATCTATTTGCCATGAAGTGATGGGACCGGATACAAACAGGTAGCTTTTTGAGTGAAGAAAACAAAGCACTTAAAATTTTCTTTCTATAAAGAATTCCAAAAGAGACATCCTTCTTCCTGTACCTGAAAGTCAAATAAATAAAAGGCAAGAACAGAGTCGTGTTTGTCTAGAACCAGAATGAAGGGGCGCTCACTACTGCCCGACAGAGACTGGCGTTGGGATTGTGTTTGTACTGGCAGCATCAGTCATGTACACTAGCAGCCTCTATTAAAATGTAACTATTAGCAAATGAAATTAAATACTTCAGTTGCCTAGTAACTAATCTGATCTGAGAAAGAAGCAAAAATAGAATACATAAATTTAGAACTTTTAGGCCATGTGCCAAGCAAGATATTCTTGCTTGAATCCTTTGGATCATCTGCCATTTGAAAAGAAGGAAGGATGTTTTTAGTGTCAAATCGGCAACATTTGTGTTGACCTTGCTTGCTAAAAGTGAATCCCCTTTGATGATTAGACATATATGAGAGGTAGGCAGGTTTCTCAAGGACTTCCAGCTCCATGAGCCTCTGAAATTGCCAAGGTAGGGGTAGGAGCAGGAAGAAGCTTTGAGGGGGATTACTAGGAATTTATTTTTCAGACTAATTAAAAAGCCAAAGGGCATTGTATGGTTTAAACCACCTGATGCAATTAGGGGGTAAAAATGTATAAACCATCTGTTTTATCTATTTCCATATAAAAATAAAATATATTTCCTCCCAAAGTGGCTTTTCAACAAGGCAGAAAATTAAGGAACAGTTTAAGATTGGGTAGTACATCAAGTAATGACTTGGGTCATATAATATTGGAGTTTAAAGAAATACCATGATAAATAAATTGACATTCAGTGTGATGTCAGTTACTTCAGGTATTACTTTTTCCTGCTTCTTTGAAAAAATTGAGAAGAAACTTAACCACAGTTGCCTGTATTTATGGATGACAGATTTCAAAAGAGAAAGAAAAAAAATTTTTTAATGGGTCCCTCCAAAATAATTTAAAACTTAAAAAAGAATTGTGAGAATAGTGAAATAATTCTATGTACTCTGGACCCAGATTAATAATTTTTTGATGTGGACCATTTTTAAAGTCTTTATTGAATTTATAACAATATTGCTTCTGTTTTATGTTTTGGTTTTTGGGCCACAAGGCATGTGGAATCTTAGTTCCCTGACCAGGGATCAAACCCACAAACCCTGCAATGGAAATGCAGAGTCTTAACCCCTTGGACCACCAGAGAAGTCCCCAGATTAGTAATTGCTTTATCATTTTTCTCTCTCCCTTTCTCTTATATACACACACATGTACATTTATATGTGCACACATATACACGTACATTTTTCCTAAACCATTTGAGAGTTTGGTTCAGTAGCTCAGTCGTGTCCAACTCTTTGCAACCCCATGGATTGCAGCATGCCAGGCTTCCCTGCCCATCACCAACTCCCGGAGCTTGCTCAAACTCATGTCCATTGAGTCAGTGATGCCATCCAACCATCTCATCCTCTGTCGTCCCCTTCTCCCGCCTTCGATCTTTCCCAGCATCAGGGTCTTTTCCAATGAGTCAGCTCTTCACGTTAGTTTATCTTAAAATATTTCAGCTTGTATTTCCTGAAAACATAATCAAATACAATATTCAATTCATGAGATTTAACATCGGTATAATAGTATTATGTGGATGCAACTGTATTAGTACTGTGTTGTGTTGAGGCTGTATCGCAATCCATATTCAGATTTTGCCATCTGCCTCAGTAATATTCTTTAAAGTACTTTCATTTTCCATGCATCCAGGATCCCGTTCAGTGGTGCTTGCTTGTTACATGTGGGTGTCATGTCTCTTTGATCTTCTGTAATCTGACTCCTCAGCCTTTCTCGTCTTCTGCAGCATTGACACATGAAGAGAGAACAGAGAATGTCCTTCACTGGGGGTTTTTCTGATGTTTCCTCATCATTAGATGAGAGCCTATTTTTCCATTATTAATGGCAATATTCTTTTAAATAATCCAAATTCATAAGAGAATCATGCAGTGGCAGATGGTTAGCAAGCCTCAGAGCCCTGTCACCCCAAACTGTGTCTAGATCGGCCGTGGCTCATGGTTGGGCGTGGCTGGCAGTCCTGCCATGTGCCAAGGGCTCTGCCTTCTGCCCTCTGCCCTGTCCCACACAGGAGGCATTTTCTAACAAAGTATCCAGGGACTCTTTCCAAAATAGGAAAGCAACCATTTCAAAACCCAAAACCTATTTTTTCCTGCCCCTTTCTGTTTTATGTTTTAATTTATTTTTATGTCTGGCTGCACCAGCATAAAAGCGTGGCATATGGGATCTAGTTCCCTGACCAGGGATTGAACGTGGGCTCCCTGCATTGGGAATTCAGAGTCTTAGCCACTGGTCCACCAGGGAAGTCCCTCCAAGTGTGTCAGAGATGTAAGACGATCATGAAAGAAAAGGCCACATATATTATCAAAAATATTTCAGCCATATAAACGTTCTTCTATTACTAATAGTTATTAGCAAGCTAAGTTTTTAAACTGATTCTGACATTAGCTGCTAACCTAAAGAAACATTGCCTGATACCTGGAGGGGCTGGGAACTATGAGTAAACATCATTGGCAAGGCCAAGAAACCAGTGAACAAGACTGACAAGGGATGTTCACATTCAGGCCAGTAAGTGAAATCTATAGCCTTCTTGTCTTCAAGTCGAGACCTACCCCCACACCCAGCTTTTGACTAGTGGGTTCGGTTAAGAGAAGTTTTTGCAGGGAATATGGGACATGTGTGTGAGAGTTAATGTTTACCTGTGGTTGGATCTAGAAGAAGAAAGAGTCAAAGAGTTGTTTCTTGTCCTTGGAACTGAAGAGGTTCACGTCTGAGTCCTCAGGTTTCTCGGGGTGTGGGCCGGTTTCCCTCATGCCTGCAGCACACGCACATTCTAAATTCTGAACAGCACTGCACAGTTCTTCTGGGCTTTGCTTTATGACTTCTGCTTGGTGCTCACCTTCACTGATGTCTGTAACTTTTTCCTTTTCCTCCTCCCCTTCCTGTTTGTCTGCACTTATTTCCAGTCTTAAAGATGCAGACTGGAAACATTATAACAACTGCCCCTGGGCTGTGATACCAGAATCTTGAGGCTTTTAACCATGGTATTGTGTTGGCCCAAAAGTTCACTTGAGTGTTTCTATAACATGGTGTGGGAAAACACTCAAATGAACTTTCTGGCCAACCGAATGCTTGGTGCCTCCTCCTGGTTTATGGTTCTCAGTGTAGTTAGTTCTGAGCTAAGTTTCTCCTTCAGCTTCCACGAGACTCTCTTGAACTACTTTCTGTAGCAGAACTACAGTCCTGCTCTGTGCAAAGCCAGGGTGGAGGGGTGGCAAAGATCAGAGGAGCGTGGGCATCCCTGTGGACTGACGCTGCTTCTCATTCATTCATTCAGCAAGCACACCTTGAGCATCTCCTGTATGCCCAGCACTGCTCTTGGAGCTGGAGATACACAGATGATGGATCAGATCAGATTCCTACCTTCATGGAGCTCATATGACAGTGAAGAGTCATGTGATACATTAGTAAGTAAAGCCAGGAAGACACACTTCCCGGTGGTGACAAGCACCACGATGACAATCAAATAGGGTAGCGTGAAAGGGAGTGGGAAAGGGTGCGGGCTCTCACCTGGCTTCCCCAGGCACTGCCTCAGCCGGGTGTCCCCACCTTACACGGAGAACTTGGGGTCAAGGAATTGGACAAGACACCATTTGATAATCTGAGAAATTACCTACTTCCTGAAGAAGAAGACTGTTTATACCAGGGGAAGCTAATAGAGCATTATCATTTGTTTGATGTTTATATGACAGAGAATCGAGTTATGGACCACAACTTTAGAATAGGTGTTGTCTTGCTCACGCTTTCTAGACATGATGTGACTATACCATGCAGTTCATTCCAGTGAATCTCTATGACTCTTAGCAAAGTAATTACCATTCCATTCACATCTGCCCTTGAAAACGGGCCATATGCAAGTCTCTCTTATAGTAGTTATCTTCCAAATCAAAAGGTAACAGACTGAAATGATGACTGAAAACCGGGTAGATGTTATTCTTCTCAGATCTTTTCAAAAGGTCACATCTTTGAGCTTTTGCAGTGCATCAGGCTTCCCAGGCGGCTCAGTGGTAAAGAATCCGCCTGCCAATGCAGGAGACATAAGGGACGTGGGTTTGATCCCTGGGTCGGGAAGATCCCCTGGAGGAGGGCATGGAAACCCACTCCAGTATTCTTGCCTGGAGAATCCCCATGGACAGAGGAGCCTGGCGGGCTACCATCCATGGGATCATGAAGAGTTGGACATGACTGAGCATGCCCACAGGGTAGCCTGGATGGGGCACAAGAGGAAGGAAGGGCTGAATCTATTCAGGGCATGACTGGTAATGAGCCTGCAAGCCGTCATAACAAATGGATTCTAGTCTCTGGGTGTCAGCCTAAGATAGTTGCATTATAAATTTATCAGCAACGGGCTTTCTCTTGTGCATTATGGGAAAGTGCCTGCACACCCTCCAAAAAAACGTATATATGTTCACCAAAACTTGACCAGAGATGCTTACTGCAGGCTGAGGTAGCACGGCGGGTCTGATGCCTGTGGTGGGGCGGAACATGGCACCCCGCCCATAAGCTTTCCCCTGGGTGGGCGGCTTCTCCACCACTTTGAAGTCAACTCTCCTAGTTTCGCCTCCCCTCCACACCCCCTGAGCAGAAGCCCCCCAGGGCTCACAGTTTGAAGGGAAAGGGAGGGCTCCCTCCTGGGAAGAACTGGCTGAGGCCTTGCTACTGCGGCTTATCTCAGCCAGCCTGTCCTCCCCTCTGCTCTTCAGCTGATTCCACAAACCCTGGGAATGGCAAAAGGCCCAGTGGAAGGGCTGAAATGCACACCTCTTGTGTACTTCCAGTCACAGTGGGGGACAACAGAGGCCACGGTTACCTACATGACCCTCACCAAGGTCAGTAAAGCCAAGCCTGGAAGGTCAGACTTCCTGGCGAAAGGCAACCCACTCCAGTGTTCTGGCCTGGAGAATTCCAGGGACTGTATAGTCCATGGGGTCGCAAAGAGTCGGACATTACTGAGCAACTTTCACTTTCACTTTCAAGAAGAGGAACTCTGGGAAGGCCCAGTGCACAGATTTTATCACAGCCAAACGCAAGACAAAGGGTATCCCTATGCCACCTACCCTCTGACAGCACCGTTTCTGCCATCAGAAGGCTCCTGAGCAGAGCGAGCATAAAATGGACAAGCTCAGGTGTCCTTGGGGTCCCTGCTGACCTGTCCCAGCCCCCAACCGCCTGTGCCAGGGGTCGGCCATCACTCCTCCTCGCCCTCAGGTCCCTGGGCCTGCACTTGGCCAGCCACAGCCTCGAAAGTGGGGACCACTCACCTTGTGCCTTACCCCAAGAGCGCAGCCCCATAATCTAGAAAGAGACTGGGAAAGCAGGAAAAACAAACAGGCTTCCCTCTCTGAGAAGCTTTAATGACTTCTAATTGTCAACACAATGCAAAATTACCCTGAAAGATAAAAGCATGAACTTGAAGAGCCCCAGAAGGTGAACTAGACCGGCGAGCGCTGTAGTAGGCTACTGCACTCGGCAACAGACCGTCAGCCGCAGCAGCGGGAATCAGGGTCCCTTGGTAATTATGCGCATCCATTAGCGTGGCATCCGTTCTTTGTCACAAGCGTTTGGTGACAGTCGCTCTCCAGAGAAGCACACAGCCTTGTGGTCTGCAGCGACGTGACCACCAGGTACCATCCCAAGGGAGATGCTACCGAAAACACCGTCTTCAAGGCAGAGTTTGCTGGGTTTCTGTTCTTGTTTTAAAACCTCAGGTGCTGGTGCAGAGGCACAGAATGTTTATGACAGTTCTGTAGGCCCTGCTAACAAAAGCCACGCTCACAGAGGAAAATTCAGTGTTAGGGTTTCGTGGATGGTGGTGGTGGGGTGGGGGTGGGTAAGGGGCCGG
>NW_011494743.1:5060276-5060476 GCF_000754665.1 Bison bison bison | reverse complement strand
GGTTCATTCTCAAGCCGGCAATTCTTACACTTAATATGTTTTGTCAGGCAAGTCTTCAATACAGATTAAAATGAAATGCCAAGTAATTTCCACCTCTCGGCCGCTCATGTCTGCGAACAATGGAGAGTGTTTTGATGAATGTCAGTTAATGGCACTTGCATGCTTGTAGATTTAGTCCCAGCAGCAAGGACTAGGGGAGG
>NW_011494743.1:5058533-5060176 GCF_000754665.1 Bison bison bison | reverse complement strand
CTAATCTCCTCCTGACTGAGGCGGTTCGTGACAACCCAAATTGAAAGTGAACCCACAACAAAATCGGGATGCCAAGATGAGATGACCTGTTGTTGTTAATTAGGCTCAAAGCAGAAAAGACGCCTGCCAAGAGCTGCCTCCCCCTGGAGTAGGATTTCTTTGCATGTAGGTGGCATTGTGGGACGGATGCAGCTTCCGTGGAAGGAAAGTGGGCGGCTGCATTGCTGCATGTAAGGCTGCGGTTCAGCTAGGATATTGAAACCAAGCCTCAGTAGTTGTACTTTTTGAGTCTGTCTGCTTCCGGTTGGGTCCTATCCCCACAGAAATCAGACCCTGCCAACCCACAAGTTAAGCTATGATTCCTCATTTCTAGTACATCCCTGCCTTTGCAACTTCGCATTGTAAACTCCCAGTGTGGGATAATCAGAAGAGCAGGATAAAGACAGAAGCTCCAGCAGACTCTGTCCCCCAAGGATTTAAATTCTCATCTTCCTCGTGACTAGTGGAGCTTCCCGGGTGGCTCAGATGGTAAAGAATCTGCCTGCAGTGTGGGAGATGGGGGTTCGTTCCCTAGGTTGGGAAGATCCCCTGGTGAAGGGAATGGCTGCTCACTCCAGTATTCTTGCCTGGAGAATTCCATGGACAGAGGAGCCTGGCGGCTACAGTCCACAGAGTCGCAGAGCCGGACACGACTGAGTGACTTAACACTTTCACTTTCCTTTGTCGTGACTGGTGTGTGCTGTGTTCTTATTTCTCAGCCTGTTCTTCATCTGGATTGGGAGGATTTTGTTTCCAATGATTCTCTTATTGTTCAGCATAGGAGCTTTAATGGGAAGTTGCTGACTAATTTTATGGTTGTGTAGGTAGCAATTAATACTTCTGTCCAGAGTCATTGTGAAGGAAGTTTCCGTGTTCAAAGTCTAGTAGATTAAATTGGTTTTCTCTTCCAGTACCAGGGACCAGGCTATTAACTGGACTTTGGTGCTGACTTGCTTTTTGAATCATTTGGTTACCAAATTTTTTAGTGTCCAAACTGATTTTTTTAAAGATGTTGAATCACAAAGAAATTCTTGCAGGAATGCTTAGGACATGTGTGAAAATTCTCTTCTTGTGACCAGCAGGTGAATCCCAAGGGCAAAGAGACAAGAGGCTGAGTTGTGTTGGGCTCAACTGTTCTCACTGTTAGTTAATAGCGTTTGGACCCTCTGTTTATCTGGTTTGATCCCCACAGCAGGCCCCTGTGAAAGGGTTACCATCCTCATTTTATAATGAAGAGACTGAACTCTCGTGGTTTCCCCAAGATATCACAGAGCAAAGAATCAAGTTTATGGGTCTTTCTGACCCAAAGTCCCAGCTCTCTCACCAAAGCCTTATCTTTGAGACATTTTCCAACTATTTGGAACTATTGCCCACTATTTCCAAGTAATTCAGGATTGAACTGACTTGCTAAAAGATGCTTGGGGAAAGAAGTCATTCTATACATTTATACACTGGCATTGAACTGTTTAAAAAATTTTAACTTGGTATCCTTTTGGTCAGTAATTTGTCTGAAAACATCAAACATGGTGGCTGACAACGGAGTCTGTTCCTCAGAGGATTGCTTTGCATGCAGCAGTTCATTCATTTCTCAGGTACATTTCAGA
>NW_011494743.1:5011218-5058433 GCF_000754665.1 Bison bison bison | reverse complement strand
CTCAGGTACATTTCAGAAGTGGCATGAGTTTTTCAGTTCTTAGTCTAAAAAGTTTGTGTTGCTGCCAATTCTGGGCTTTTCATAGCCAACATTTAAGGAGGTACTTCTAGAGCAAGAATAAAATGAAATGGCTTGAGTTTCTCCCTTCTGCATCCAGGGAATTTGGGAAAGCAGTAGGGAGTGGGCAGCCTGCCAATCTGTGAGAGGAAGGTGACACTTCCTGCCAGTGTCTGGAGCTGGAGGACTGTGGCCAGAACACAAGCCACGTCCCTTGTGACTGACCCAGAAGCCCACTGTCCCTCTCACTTCCCCAAACCCTCCTCCACCGTCCAGTTTTGTTGTCTCACCGTCTGGGTAAGAGAGAGCCAACCTCCCTGTCTTGTTATCACTACCGTTGGGAGCACGTATGATGTCGGGGAAGCACGTGGGTGAGGCTGAGTCTTCATTTCCTCATCCATGAGGGAGCGATACCTCCCTCCCCGGGTTACTGAGTCTTCAGCAGAAAACCCGTGGGCTCCTGGGCCACCGGCACAGCCAGGCTTGGTGAGAGGTGGTTCCTGCAGCAGAAGCATTCCCAGAGCCCCCAGACATGGCTCTCCTCCTCCGCAGACCCAAGCTCACAGTCTGTCTTTGATAAGAATTCCAGATCTTCTGGCATTTGGAGAGAGTGCCAATGTGAGCGTTTACACTGCTGGGGAGGTCAGCGGGGAGTCCCCGCCTGCAAAGGTGATTTCAGAGGCAACTGTAAAAAGCAGAACTGTCAGGTCAGAGGGCTCCTGGGCATTTCCTAAGACTCAGTCTTCTGAGACTTCTTCCTGATCAAAAGGATTCTTCAGTTTCAAAAATCAAAATAAAATCTCTGGCAAAATGCCAAAATAGAGTTGAGCCTCTCTGTCAGCAAATTTCACTTCCCCGAGAACCGTCTCCACAGCAGAAATGCTGGTGGTGAGTAGGAGCCAAAAGATGTGGGGCCCAGGAGTCCTGCTTCAGCTTCGACCTCCATCGGGAGGTGGACAGGATGGGGTCTGGTCCCCAGAGGACAGGTGTAGGGAGAGGTCAGAAGGGGCATTCCTCCAAAGGAACTTCTAGATTCTGCTCATTTCTATTGGGGAAGTCTGGAGACTTCCCAGGTGGCTCAGTGATAAAGAATCCACCTGCCAATGCAGGAGATACAAGAGTCACAGGTTCGATCCCTGGGTCAGGAAGATCCCCTGGGGGAGGGCATGGCAACCCACTCCAGTATTCTTGCCTGGAGAATCCCATGGACAGAGGAGTCTGGCAGGCTACAGTTTATGGGGTTGCAAAGACTTGGACATGACTGAAGTGAATGGGCACACATATGGGGAAAAACCTGAGGAATGCAGGTTGGAATGGATTCTAAGCAAATTAAACTAAGATGAAATAGTCTGAATGTAATATGTTCGCTCAAACAGCTGGAGGTGGCTCTCAGAGATGGCTTTGTTGGTGGGCTGAACGTTGGCCTCAGTGAGCCTGCATTGAGTGCAGTTCTGGTGTGTCCCTGGCATATCACAGGAGGAGGGCATTAGAGGCTTAGCAAGGTTGGCAGGTTGGAGTGCGTCTATCACGTGTGCCCTGCACACCCACTTCTCACCTTGTCCCCAGGCTAAACTCAGAGGACACTCCCTGCTCAGGCCCTGAAAAGCACGTTAATGGTGGGGTGAGGGGCACTAGCCACTCTGAGGCCTGGCTAGCCATTCAGCTCTGGGGTGGCTGAACTCTGCAGGCTGGGCGTGCTGGGGCGAGGCAGCCATTGAGATACTGATTTTGATATGGGTGATAGGCGTCACTGTGTGGCAGAAGACAGACAGCAGTGTTACCAGAACCAAAACTGGGGTCCACTCAGCCGCATGCGGTAAACTGTATCTTAAGGACACGTGGTCTGTGAAGGAAAGCGTGCTGTTTACTGTAAGGCACCAGACAGGGAGTCTTGGACAGTTAATGCTCCAAAAGCCCAATGTCCCCGATAGGTTTCAGCAAAGCGTTTCTAAAGGCCAGGCAAAGGAGGGGAGTCCCAGGGTATGTGATTAACTCATGCACAATTCTAGGATTGGTGTACGGTGAGGTAAAGGAAAAAGGTGGTTATGACCAACCTAGACAGCATATTAAAAGGCAGAGACAGTACTTTGCCAACAAAGGCGGCCGAGATGAACTACCCCAAGTCTGAGGTCAGGGGCAACAGCAGAGACGAGCTACCCCACGTCCGAGGTCAGGGGCAGCAGCCTAGATGAGCTACCCCACATCTGAGGTCAGGGGCGGTGGCAGAGATGAGCTACCCAATGTCCAAGGTCAGGGGCGGCGGCCGAGACGAGCTACCCCACATCTAGGTCAGGGGCAGCGGCAGAGACAAGCTACCCCACGTCCGTCTAGTCAAGGCTATGGTTTTTCCAGTGGTCATGTATGGATGTGAGAGTTGGACTATAAAGAAAGCTGAGTGCCGGAGAATTATGCTTTTGAACTGTGGTATTGGAGAAGACTCTTGATGAGCCCCTTGGACTGCAAGGAGATCCAGCCAGTCCATCTTAAAGGAGATCAATCCTGTGTGTTCATTGGAAGATCTGATGTTGAAGCTGAAACTCCAATACTTTGGCCCCATGATGCAAAGAGCTGACTCATTTGAAAAGACCTTGATGCTGGGAAAGATTGAGAGCAGGAGAAGGGGACAACAGAGGATGAGATGGTTGGATGGCCTCATCGACTCAATGGACATGAGTTTGGGTAGGCTCTCGGAGTTGGTGATGGACAGGGAGGCCTGGTGCGCTGCGGTTCATGGGACACGACTGAGCGACTGAACTGAACTGTTGCAGATATTTCCTGATTCGGCCAGACTCCAGAGGGGATGTGTCAATTTCTTTCATTTGATGAGTATTTTTTTAGCATCTGCAGAACAACTCAGGAAATGTGTATCAGGTGCTGTTATCTAGGTACTTCATAGAAGACCCACAGCAGAGGATACGGGGGAGGGGTCTGTCCCAGAAGGTTCCCCAGAGGGTCCTGCTCGGTCACAGGCACAAGGTGGCCATTACCTAGTAGCCATCAAAGCGTTTGTTCAGTATTGCTGACCAGCTGTCCTACCAACATCATTTGTAAATGTTTCCTTATGCCATTATTTTTCTTTGCTTTTACTGTTGATACCTAAATATTCTGTAGCCTGTCCTAGCTATAAATCAACTGAGTGCTTCTACTTTGATCCCTTTTTCTCTCTATCCCTTCATCTTTGAATGTTGGAGAAAACCACGTCCCAAAACATAATGGGTTCTACCAACATGTCATCTCTGGCGTACTGACTGAACTTGAGTGCAAGAAGTGTGATTGAGAAGGAATGTTCCAAGCGTTCAGCACTCCTCCAAGGCTCCCCAAGGAAGGCTGGAACACCCCGCTGCCTTGGCTGGTGAGCTGCCTGCCGATGCCATTCATGATCATGGCTGTGTGTGTGTATCAAGCCCCAGGATTTGCTCTCTTACTCCCTCTAGTGGCCAAGGAGGATACATGCTGCTGCTGTTTTCATTTTACAGATGAGGAAACTGTCAGCTAATCGTTGAAAATCTCTCTCACTGACCTTAACCCTTCCACCCCAGGCAACCAGGGTGTCTCTGTGAGGGTTCCCCCGGACCTCCAGCCACACTGCCCTCTATTTGATGGGCACGAGGTGGCCAGACACTCAGAACCAGCCACGAAAGGTGGGCAGTGTTACAAAGCTACAGGCTCTTGGCAGAGGTTGGGGGGAACATTTTGTAAATGGCAAAGCCTTCCTTAAACATATGGTCTTGTTCAGTTATAATAACCCAATTTCCTGTTACACGTGATGCAGCTGAAGCTTGGGGTAGATGACTAAGTGGCCAGGGTCACATGGCGGGAAGTGACCAAAATCCTCACCTTCTGACTCCAGGGCTCCCTCTAAAGAAGCAAAGTCATGATCCCATGTCCTTCCGTAAGCTCACCATAGTCCCATTAACAGAGGATTCAAGTGGAAAAGGCAGTAAGTAATGTCGGAAGAGGCCTGTCCACATTCTGGGTGTCACCGTGATGAGCCTTCCTTCCAAGTCCTGAAGGGCAGCCCTCTGCGCTGAACTTCCTGCTGACTCAGTCTGAATTAGTGCTGTGGCCCAGACAAGCTGCTTCATTCTTTATCTCCTTTTCACTTGGCTAGTCTGAACCCATTATAGGAGTAAAGGAAATAGAAAGCATTAACTATTAAAATTTGCTTCAAAGAAAAGTTAAAAAACATTTACAAAAGATGTGTGGCCCCCACCAATCTGTGATTTTCATCAGGGTTAATAGGCTGCCCCCAAGAAAAGTTTGCTTTGGGCCCCATTGCTTCAGCTTTCCCCATCTGCAAAGTGGACACAAAACCATGATTCAGTCCCCTCTCCATTTTTAGTACCTGTTGAGGTTGAGGGGAATGGAGGTCAGGTGTATCTTCAGCTGAAAAGACAAGCTTTGCAAAGGGTCTTCTCGTATTCCCCCATTTCTCTCCAGCCTGCCTGCAAAGTCCCCCCCTTCTCCAGAGACCCCAGGTCTGCAGCTCTTGCCTCTGGGAGTGAGGGGGCAGAGGAGTGGCATCAGCTAGGTTGCAGGCCTGGTACTTGATCTAAAGAGAGCTGTGTCATCGTCCTGTCTGTCTTTTCTCCCTAATAATGTGGAATAGGGGTGAGGGGAGGTGGGGTGGGTGAGAGTGCCCTGGCCCTAAACCGGAAACTCGTCTACTTGCCACCTATGCTTAAAGACACATAAAAGCATGTCACTAGAGGCGTTGAGTCAAACAGGAGCTAAGAGGCACTTTAGGGTGCTGTGATGATGTTAGCTGTGCCTGTCTCTCTGTCTTAAAAAATACGCATGTGCAGAAGAGAATCCAGCAATGAGGACCCAAGCTGGCAGGATTCCCCACCTTCACGCCCACCCCCCCCACACACACCCCCGCAGTTGTTCAGCCCAGTTAGGAGAGCAGGTCAGTGGTAAAGGTGGATCATCCTTTCTTTTTACTTTTGTGAAGCAACAATCAAACTGAGCACATTTATTATACAATGTTACGTGTTCACCTACCAGCTAGTCCCAATCTCTACATCAAAACATTATTTTCAAAAAGTTAAGAACCCAACAATGCAAATATAAGACAAATACATGACGAAGATCTCTGAGCCCGTTAATGACCAATCCAGTAAACGAGCATTTGGAGCCACACAGTCTCTGTGAAATTCAGCTGAACCCCCAGGTTGCCTTTGCTGAGTCTGAAGTTAGTGTGATGATGAGGGTGACTGTTTTCTGGAAATTTCTTGTGGAATGAAGGAGGCTGGATATCCCGGTTTGTGTCCAGAGAGGACCAGCAGTGCCTCCAGGTCAGTAGGGTTTCTTCTGGGCCTCAGGATCGGGGCTCGGAGTTAACTGTAGCCATGGCTGAGGGCAAGACACATGTCTGATTTTGAGGTCCAAGGGTCTTGTTCTTGTTTGAGCAGGAAGGAAACTGAGGTACAGAGTGAGGCTAGAGCACATGGACAGCAGTAGCAGGCTGCGCGAATGCCGCAAGCTCGATAGGGCGACAGGTCTGATGTCGGGGTGAGTCTTTACAAACCCATACTGATGGCCACCCTCCCAGGGCATCTACATCCTTGGTGGGAAGGGGTCCTTGATCTTTTCTCTGCTGTGGACCCCTTCTCATCATGCTACCTTTAAATGCTTAAGGTAAAATGTCTAGGGTTTCGAAAGTGCTTTGCTTTGAGCAAAATCTCGGGAGTATTTGTCTAGGTGGTGGTTGTTTAGGTGCTAAGTCATGGACTGCAGCCCACCAGGCTCCTCTGTCCATGGGATTCTCCAGGCAAGCGTACTGGAGTGGGTTGCTATTTCCTCCTCCAGGGAATCTTCCTGACCCAGGGATTGAAGTCGTGTCTCCTGCATTGCAGGCAGATTCTTTACACTGAGCCATCAGGGAAGCCTATTTGTCTAAGTAGTCCTCGTTTAATTTGATCAGTTAAAAATTACACAGAGACATCTTTTAAATAGTATTGCCAAAGAAAAACTGCATGGACCCCCACCCCATCCCCAGATTCTATCCTCTGCCTTGGTCCACATCACCTTCCTGCTCCTCTGAATGACGCCCTACCCCAGTCATGCAACCCTCCACCGGCGGGAAAGCTGCCACGGCCCCCAGGACTGGAAGGCACCTTTGAGGTGTGGTCCGTGGGGCTGGAGTCTAGAGGACTTCACTAGCTGGCCTGGGTCTTCTTTAGGGGCTATAACAGAGGTGGACTGTGAGTTGCTCCAGTAATGATGTTTTGCCAGAGTCAGTGATGAGCCTAGCTCTAGAATCTGGGGAGTGGTTCCTCCAAGAGGTGACTGCGCCCAGCCTCCCGAAACTGCTTAATAACCACAGGAAATTTGTGATTTGTCCCTCAATTTTGCTAGTGATCTCCCTGAATAATGTTCGGGTGATCTCCTAACAGACCATGAATAGGGGTGGCGGGGTGTCACTCGGCTGTGCAAGCCTAGATGTGAGTGTGTGTGAGAATCAGCATCTCTGCGAACCCTGGGCTACGCAGGTAAGTGAAGTGAGGATAATTCATACATTCTCATAAGCCTATTCCTAATTATCTTCTCTTGAGTATTTTCTGGTGCATAGAGATAACTCGTTCTGTTCAGAAGCAAAACCTCCCTTAGCTACTGTGTTAAATCACATTTCACTCAAAGGCTTCCTTCCTCCAAGACTGCATTAGTTGCTGGTTTTTTTAAACTTTTGTTGGAATATAGTTGTTACAACGTCGTGTTAGTTTCCAGTGCACAGTGAAGTGATTCAGTTATACAGATTCTTCTCTCATATACATTATCACAGAATACTGAGTAGAGCTCCCTGTGCTCTGCAGTAGTCCCTGTAGATTATTTTAAATACAGTGGTGTGTATATGTCGATCACAGCCTGATCACTTCCTCACACATTTCCCCTTTGGTAACCATAAGTATGATTTTGAGATCTGTGTGTTTCTGCTTTGTTTAAAAAAAAAAAAAAATGTGTCATGTTTTTAAAATTAGATTCCACTTATAAGTGATCCCTGGGTTGGGAAGATCCCCTGGAAAAGGAAAAGGCTACCCACTCCAGTATTCTGGCCTGGAGAAGTCCACGAACCGTATAGTCCATGGGGTCACAAAGAGTCAGACATGACTGAGTGACTTTCCCTGGCAGGGTAAGTGCTATCCTATGGTATTTGTCTTCCCCTTTCTTACTTGACTTAGTATGATCATCTCTGGGTCTGTCCATGTTGCTGCAAATGGCATTATTTCCTTCTTTTCTACAGAGCGAAGAGACTTCAGACCTGTGGTGACAGAGGCCTTAAAACCTCACAGGGAGACATCCTTGGAGCTCCATGGCCAGGAAGTGCGGGAGGAAACAGGACTTTCAAAGCAGAAAAAGTAGGTCTGCTGAGAACCAGAGCTGGCCAGCCAGGCCCCTGAGGTCTCAGTGCCAGTTTAGGTTTCAAACAACAACTTCCTTTCTTCCCTGAGAAAAATGGCTTGGGCACGCTTCCCCGGTGTGCGTTTTGTCTGACAAGAAACCCTTTTGTCCTCTGTCAGTAGAAATGCCAAGAATAAAGCCTGAGGGGCACTGCTGGGAGACAGGTGCTGGAGCCCCGACCCCCTCCCCTGGCACCTCTGCCCGGGGGTCTCAGCTGAGCCCACAGGGACTCTCTCCAGGGCCTGGGCAGGCAACAGGACAGGAGCCGTCAGGCACCCCATGGATGCCCCAGCTCCAGGAGAAAATGGAGATGGGGCTGTTTGGTTCATATATTAATAGGTGTTTGTCACACACCAGGTTAGGAAATAATCCTCCCATTGTCAGCCTGGCTTAATCCTGCCGTTGTCGATATGTCTTCTGGGACCTCGCGGGGAGGGGGCGCTTTCTTGGAAGAAATCCCTTTTCAGAGGGAGCGGCAGATGTACCTCTCTCACCATGGGCCTGTCCCCGCCAGGAAGTCTGTGTGTCTCATGCACGGTGTTCAAGGCATTGAGGAAACCTGCTTTGTAATGAATGCAATCCTAGATTTCTTGAAGTCACCCCGTAGGTGGTTTTTGCAGAAGTAGAGGCTTCTACAAACTGGGTTTCTTTAAAGCAAGGGTTTTTTTTCCTGCATTTTGGTTGGTTCCTAAAATAGAAACAAACAGCATGATTCAGGAAAGGGCAAGAAGGCTTAGCCTGCTCTGAAGAAGGCCTATGGGATTGTCACCCAACGATTATCACCACCCCACCCCCGCCAAACACAGCCCTTCAGGCAAACCTAGCAACTGAGATGACCGCAGTGTCTCTCTCTCTTTTTGGCCATGCTGTGCAGCTTATGGGATCTTAATTCCCCAACCAGCAATTGAACCCAGGCTCCCGCAGCAGAAGTGTGGAGTCCTAACCACTGGACCACCAGGCAAGTCCTCACAATTTTTTTTTTTAATTAACCCTAAAGTGTTTTCGAATTCAGTGAAGAATGAGAAAAGCAGTGTCCTGAGAGCAAAGTCAAAAGCAGGTTTCTGTCAGTTGTATGAGATCATCACAGTGAAAACCTTTTGAGTAAAGAAACCCAAGTACATTCTTCTATCCTTCTGACAGGACGTGAGTGCTGAGGGCAACCCTAGAACCACCCAAGAGGCAGGAATGAGCCAACTTGGATTTGGCTTAAAAAGAACAGGAAACACACACACATCTAAGCACCCAATTCACACAGAGGTAGGAAAGGAGAAATGATAAACTCCCTCTGTGATGCTAAGTCTTTAGGGCAAAAGTGAATTTTTGACAGTGAATCAACACCTCAAAGAAGCTTCCTGCAGCCCGTGGCACGGAGCAGCCTCTTTCCAGACTCCGGGTGCTGCTTATTCTGCTCTTGGCCTTTATTTGCCTCCCACCTCTCCCCCAAGAAGGCTGTACTCAGCTACAGCAATCCATCCCGAGGAGGAGCTTCGCCTCTGAGAGATTAATCATGAGCGGGGATGTGTGATTGATCCTGCCACCCGCAAAGCAGGGGGACGCTGAGGCCGTCCTTTCTGAGTAAGCAAAGTTCAGAGCTGTTTGAGTTCCGCTAGGTAAGCAGGACTCTCCAGACCCGAGCCAGTAGGCTGCCCTCTTAGCAGGAATTCTCGCCCTGGCCACGCACAGGTGTGCCTCAGTGGAAGCTACAGGGTCAGAACTGCTCATTTGTGCAAATAGCCTGACTCCATCAGATTTTAATCAGCGTGAAGTATGGCAAAAAGATCAGATTAAGATCTGTCCTATAAACTTAGGCTGTATGGGGTTTTTCCTAATCCCAGCTAGAGACTAGTATATCCTAATTTTTGCAGAAAAGGAATCTTGAGGTTTTTTTGTTTTGTTTTTTTGTCATATCCTACCCCTCCCTCTAAAAAAAAACCTTAAGTACACAATTCATCCAAAAATTAAAGGGAAAGGGAAAACAATTGCATTTGCTGTGGATGTAACTTGGAACAAATAAATGCTAAAGAGAGCTGGTAATTTGGGAGGACCCTTGACTCAGAGGCTCAGTAGAAGAAACAGCGTCACATCACAGATGGATTAGGTAGCCTAGTGGTCCAGAGTGCTCACAGGCCTGGGCTCAAACCACAGCTCTGCAGCCACTTTTGAGCTGCAGCTTTTGGTAAGTTCATTGTCATTTCTGAGCCTCTATTTTCTTTTTATTTAAATAGTAGTTTAGTACTTGGGCATTTCTCCATTTCTTCAAAGTAGAAAATCAGTAAAACAGGACTCTCACCTCAACTAGAATTCAACGAGATGATGCCTGTGGAGGATCAAGCCCGGTAACAAGGACAGCATAAGTCCTCAACTTACTGTATTGTTAGACTCGATCAGCAGGTCTAGCGGGACCCAGGAGAGGTAGGAGTGTGTTCAGTGGCTGAGTTGCCAAGGGAAGCATGTAGTAACAGCACTTCCTGGCAGCAGAATTCCCCTTTCACATCCGGGGCAGGAAGCTTGTCCTGATCTACTCGGTATCAGATGGGTTTAGTTCTCCACCCTCAAGGTTATCACGGAAATATCTAATGCTCACGTACATTCAGCTCTGTTGAAACACCGGGCAGTTTTAAACCTATGCACACACTCATTTACAGACCAGTCACACACCTTAGGGCTCAGCCTAAAGGCTGATGCGCAGGCTAATGTAAAAGGGATGGTGGAGCTGAGGCTTTGGGATAAATTACGGTGTAACGGCAGTGAGCATGGGTCATCTTCTGACCTTGTATTGGAAGCCAGACCCTGTGCTGCTTTCCCTACACGATTCTCACAACGTCTCCACGCAAGCTGAGGGGAGATGAGATGGTAGGCGGATGGAGAGGGAAGCCCGTTACCTCGCAGAAGACTCCATGACTCATAAGAGCCATTACTTAAGGGGCGATGACTGTTCTTGCAGTGTGCCAGGCAGTTCTCACCTGCTCGTCACCTTGTCCTCCCCAAACCTCACAGCATCAGGATGGTAAGAGTCTCAAAGGTTGAGTACCTTGTACTGAGTCATATAACAACAGGCCAGAACTCAGTCCCTGGAAATCTAATCACATATCCTGTGCTTCTCCACCTAGAACCCCTCTGCCTGCCCACCAAAGCTGCCAGGGATAACTCGAGAGACTAGTGGTGGTGGGGAGACAGGAAAGGGCTTCTCACAGCCAGGTCTCAGTAACTCACCGGCAAGAGAGTGAGGTTTACGTTTAGGGTCTGAAGACCCTACAAGACAGGCTCACGCGGAATGTGACCATGCTCGGCCTGTGTGCTGCAGGGAGCTGCAGGGGAGTGTGGTGATGGATTTCGCCGTCTCTGCGAATACTCGCTTACCTTTACCATGTCTGCTCTGTGTGTGGCAGCACCGCCCTCAGTGATGAGCGTGTGTGAAGGCCCTGCACCCTTGCAGCGATCCCATGCAGTAGGTTTTACCCATCCTGTGGAAGAAGAAAGGACTTGCCTGAGGTCACAGAGGTAGAAGTGGTCTGGCGGGGGTTGGAACTTGGGTGATCCTGGCTCCAGTGACATAGACTAGAAGCGCAGCGTGCTGTGGGGCCTGGAGTTGCTTCTCTTCCCTGTGGTAGGTGTGCGCCTGGCATGGGTGTTTGCAGGTAAGGATGCGCGTTTTGTAATAATTCACGTGAATGATCCCACTGGACACTGAAGTGGTGGCACCAGAGAGGAAGAGTATGATACCAACAGCCTCCGTTCAGTCATCTTCAAGGCCTTGGAAAAGGTGGATCTTTATCAGATTTTCCTGTTTGAACCCTTCCCACTTAGCATATTCAGCTGCCAGCTGGGTGAGGCTTCTGGAAAGAGTTTGGAGGCCCGCTGAGAGCCTTGACATCCTTGTCTGAAAGGCACTGGCATTGGCAGCTGTCCAAACACTGTGGTTGACTTTCAGACTATTTAATTGAAACCATATTTAAGGGGGAAAAAGAGCGAGAAGGAAGGGGTATGGGGTGCCAGAGCAGGAGAAAGATCTTGGCAAAAAACAAAACAAAACCCTTCTGTGCGCTGTTTGCACCATCGGATTGACCAGACAGGGCCACAAAGCTGATACAACAGGATTAGCAAAACTGCATTGTTGGCTGTGGGCGCGGCGTGACACGTGCTACAGCAAAGGCATTTGGCAGGATTAACCTGCCAGGGATAAAGATGTAGCAGACAAGGGGCTGAATTAATGGACTGGCATGACCGAGGCGGGGAAATCTATTTGCATGCGATATTAACTGTGCTAATAAACTCCAGGCTGGGTTGGGCAGCCCTGTGGGTCCTCTCAGAAACAGGATATTTTATTTTAAAGCCCACCTGGAGTCTCCCAACCAAGACCAGCGAACCCAGGCAGGCTTCCCAGGCTGCCTTTAGGCTCACGCTTGCTGTCATCCTAGAATAAACAAATGCACATTCTTACATACCCATGGCAGCATGGGCGCCCACGGACTGCAGAGTGATCCTTGTACCCCGGGCTTGAATGCCAAAGGGTCCTCCATTCAGAGGGTGATTGTCTCTGAAAAACAATGAACAATCATTAAGTATAACACACGTGACAAAATACCTACTCGGAATGGTTGGTTGTGCCTGATGCGTGGATTCTCATCGTGTGGAAGTCAGGGCGAGAGCAGGGCGAGCAAGCAAGACAGGCCAAGGCATAAATTTTCAGAAGGTGCTCCTGGTCCCGGCCGTACAAGGGCAGCATCAGCACCTGAGAGCAAGGGCCTCGTGCCTCTCATCCTGGTCCTGCTGAAAGCAGTGGTGGGAACGAGGAAGATACAGGCCTTCAAGATGCAGGCGCGCTTAGATACTCACACTGTCGCTAATGCATAGCTGAGTGTTGGGGGGCAGCGCCAGGAAGAGGCCAGGCAGGTGAGAGGAGAGGGGACCAGGAAAGACGGAATTACCCTCCACGTTACTGCTGTGGGCAGCTGGGGACCTCTGCCAGCCTGGGTGGGACGAGAGAGCAGGAATTTTTCCACCAGCTTCCAAGCATCACTGATGAGGGATGTTAACTCCTTGTACCCCACAGGCCCACCATGTTCCTGCCCAAGCGAGGCCACGCCCGCCGAGGGTACCCTGTGCAGAGGGCCAGTGGGGCCCCATACAGCCAGCACCTGCCACGTGAGTGAGATTTCATTTTCATCTGAAGATGCTCTCTATCAGACTCTCATCACCACACCAGGGTTCATATAAATCTCCATTTTTCGCAGAGCCGTAGATTTAGAGCAGCAGTCCCCAAATCTGGATTATCAGAATCCCTGGGGGTAGGGGTGGATTCCTGGGCTTCACTTTCAAACCAACTGCAGCAGAAGCTGGGAGTGGGGAGGGAGGGAGCCCTGAATCCCACCTCCCCATCCTGAGCCAGTCAGCCAGGTTGGGGGGATGTCAGCTGCTGGAGAAAATCTGCATTGACCCATGGACACCCTGGGAGCTGGTTGATGAGGAAACACACCCTATTTCTATTGCCATCATCTTTTTCCAGAAGGAACGGGCAGGAAAATGGTTTGTTGATTTGAGACCTCTGATGTTATAAAGCTTAGATAAATGTCACATCCTTCCAATTGCCTTCGCCAAGTGATCATTACGTGATGTTAAACACACACACACACTCACACACACCAGAATTAGCTAGCTTGACCTTGCCAAGCAAATAGTGAAGAGGAAGAAGTAATATAAACAAGCCAGAGTGGGAAATAAAGAGATAAAAAGCTTTGGTTAAAATGGGTGCAGAATTCTGGAACACCAGAAATGTTAACATGCTCATCAATGCCCCTGGCATGGCTGAGGCACTTCAGAGGCAACAGCAGGTAACCGGGCCCTGAGCAGAGAGGGAGGGGCAGCTGTGATGCGCCAGCCCCCTGTTCTGGGGCACGTGGGGGCTGGGGTCCAGCCCAGGCCACCCAGCAGGTAGCCACCCATATACTCTGTTCTGCATCTGCATCTGCCCAGGGAAAGGGGGACTTTCTTGAGCTCACAAAAGGCTCCGTCCCCAGGAAAGGCCCGATTGTTTCCCTTGCAGAAGGCGCTGTGTGCTCTAGCTGAGTGTGTCAAGATCTGAAGGAAAGACGCTGCGTAGATGAGCAGACAAGAGGGAGGTGGGCGGGGCAGGGCCACCGGGACCTGTGTGCTTCTGCTGGACTTGTATTTTACTCCGGATGGACAGGGGGAGGGAAGGAGGGGACAAACAGGAGAATGACAGGCTCTGAGTCATCTTTTAGAAGCGTCACTCAGGCTGCAGTAGAGTGAACCACCGAGGGACGAGTTCGATGCGTGGAGCATTGTCCAGGTGGGAGGTGGGGCGCCGGCAGGGGTAGAGGGCTGGACTGGCCATGTAGGGTGGCTGTGGAGATGAGAAAATGTCCTTCAGTGGCAAGATGTTGGCCATCCTGATGGCTCAGAGCAGACACTAAGGACAAAGCTGTGTCTCTGCCTCTAAGATTGCGGGGACTTCCTCCACAGGAAGAGCGTGGCCGAGCTGCAGGTCCTGCTGCGGGGGACCCCACGATCAGGCTGAAGAGTGGCTGACCCTGGAGCCCACGAGATGGAGGAGGGTGTTCAGAGCCACAGAGGCAGGCACACGGGGTGTACTGGGGGGACGCCAGCTCCACGAGGGAGGAGGGGCAGGTGCAGAAGTGAGGAGCCATGGGATCTGCGACTTGTGGGCGTGATGGGGGCCTTGGAGAGATTAATCCTGATCCAACTGGCCCTCTGGAGGAATCCCCATGGTGTCGCTGTGCATCAGGGCACAAGAGCCGAGAGGCAGGGAGGTGAGTGAGGAGGTCTGACAGTCAGCTGTTCATACAGAACAGCTGTGTGCACGTCCTGAGGACGCTGGGTGCCAGCTTTCTTTTTCCGTTTTCAAACGCTTAGAAAAGACGAGTTGGACCACGCAAGTCTTAGTTTGAATGATACATTCACTCAGCCAGTATTTATCAAGCATCCCCTACATGGCGAAGGCTGGGGACCCGAGAGGGAGGCTGGAATCGAGTGGCAACAGCTCGCCGCACACTGTGTGGTAAGAACCTTCAGGAAGAGGCCCAGAGGCCTGGAAAGCACGTGACAGCAGAGTTGGGTCTGGGCTGGGGGACGGTGTCCGGGAAGTCATGTTGGATTGGAAAGCCGAAAGAGAAGTTGGTGTTAAACTATGTGAAATAGAGAATGAGGCATTCCAGGAGGAGGAAGCAGCTTGTGGTGGAAAGGAGTATGGCATGTTTGAGAAGTCAGAACAGCAGATAAATGGATGGACCTAGAGTCTGTCATACAGAGTGAAGGAAGTCAAAGAGGGAAACAAGCATAGCATATTAACGCATATATATGGAATCCAGAAAAATGGTACAGACGAACCTATTTGCAGGGCAGGACAGAGACCCAGACGCAGACAGCAGACATGTGGGCACGGGATGGGGAGGGCAGTGGGCCAAGTTGGGAGAGGAGCACTGACATATATGCGCCCCAACGTGTGAAACTGATCGCGAGGGGGCGCTGCCGTGTAACAGGGAGCACAGCTCCGTGCTCTGTGATGAGCGGAGGTGGGGCGGGCTGAGAGAGGGAGGAGACAGATGTGAACATAAAGCGGATTCACGTTGTTGTACCGCAGAAACTGACAGCATCATAAAGCAGTTACACATCAATAAAAAATTTTTAAACAGAATTCAAAATATAAACGAAGTCAACAGGGTGTAGACAGAGGGGGAGATGAAAGGCCGACTCTGCTGGCATTCTGCTTCTAACCCCTGGCTGCTCTCTGCTCCCTCCGCACTCCAGAGGCAGCACGGAGGTCCGTCGGCTGGCACGGTGCGGTGGGGCAGCTGGTGTTGTGAATCAGGCCGTCGCCAATCAGAGAACGGCTACTTCACAACACCAGGGTCACACCCCACCCCAGGCAGCGCTCCCAGCTCCAGCCCCCATGCAGCCTCCACCTCGGCCGATGGCCATCGCTGGGGCATCGCCAAGCCCCCCAGAACCGCAGCAGGCAGCTTTCCGGTTGACACCTCACGCTGTGCAGACACCACCGCAAACACAGGAGCCCTGAGGCGGTTTCTCCCCAGACGCAGACAGCTCCACTTGGAAGTGAAAGGCACTCCCACCAGCATCGGCTTCCTGCAGAGAAAATGGAGCCACCAGCTTCCCACGGTGAGAACGGGGTTATGACCTCGGGAGGGTTGAGCAGCACCGACCGGCCCATTCCTCCTGGTGCTAAGAACACAGCTGTGAGCCGGGCCAAGATTTTAATACATGATGGTGACCGCTCTGACCTCGCAGAGTGGAGGGAAGGGAGGCCCTAGTGACAGGATGGTGGCTCTGGGGACAGTCCTGGAGAGAGGAGGGCCAAGGCCCACACAGACCGGGGACACATCTATCCTAGATGGTCCTGGGTGCCCTTGAGAACACATGCCCATGTCAGAACGTGTCCCCACGCGGAACGAGCCTTAAGAGGGCCCTTCCAGGCCATCGGTGTGTCACACACTCCCATCCTGGGTAATGTGATCAGTCAGCTGTGCTGACAGGTGGGCTTCCTTTCCCCAGGACCCCACAGCCAGGGACCTGGCAGCGGGCAGGGGGAGAGGGGTACTGACAGAGGCCTCCCGAGTTGGAGTGTGGTTATGTTTGAGTACCTAAGTGAAATCTTCTGTATGACACCGCTGTTTCTTAGAGCCAAGGAGGAGTTTAAAGCAGAGCAGCTGGTTGACTAGCATGCTTTCTGAAGCACTAAGCAAAAAGGAGGATGTCCACCTCTTTGGTTTTCTATGGGACAAAGCAAGATCCAGGGCTGGTGCGATGAACCCAGGCTTCCATCTGTGTCACCTCAATGCTTGCTGCTGTCCCCAAGGAAGGCACAGGGAGGGATAAAAACACATCCGGTGCAGAACGAGGTTACCCAGAGCCTGGGTTAATCACGGCCCTTGAAGCTTCTGTGAAGTTCTGTCCTTGACCCCCAAACCGCTCAGGCATCTCCGAAGCTTGTACTGTGTTATGCTTGGGGACAAGTATCTTTAGAGTGAAGAGCCCCAGTTTTTCCCAGAAAGGCCTCCCCCGCCTTTTTCTTGAAGCATATAAACAGCATGTCTCTAAGAATCTGTCTACTAACCTGTTCTCCTTCTACCACCAGTGTCCAAGTAGGCACCATTCAGGGTGTGGTCCACGGTGGTGGCGTCAGCTGACGCCTGGAGCCCAGCCTCAGCTCAGGGACTGGTGTTAACACGACCAGCTCCTGTTGGTCGCCCCACATCCTCTCCCGCTTCCATTCCAACCTCATGTCTTCTTGTTCCAGCCAGAATGGTCTTTTCCAAACACGTGCCTGTATCGTGGGAACCCCTCCACTCCCTGCCTTAAAACTGCTCAGGGAGTTGGCCTCACCTTAACAGCACTGGCCCCCCAAGTGGCCTTCCCCCCACCCCAACCACCTCTCCATTCACGCCCTTCCTCCCTCCAGCACCCCTGCCCCAAGACCCCTTTCCAGACCCTCACACCCTCGAGCTCCCTCCTGCCCAGGGCGTTTGCACAGCTTAGCCCTGTCTGAATACCCCCAGTATACTCCCCCGATTGGCAACTTCCTGTCCTCCAGATTTCAGCCAGCATTGACTCCCCAACCCAGGAGGCCACGTGAGACAGCTGATGTTCAGAGCAAGCTGAATTCTGCCCCTGCAGAACACTCGTCCCATTTTGTCATGATGCCTTCACGGGTGGGAATCTTTGCTGAATGTAATCCTCCCCGATGGCTGGATGCTTCCTGTGGGCAGGGACCCTCAACTGAGTTCAGTGTCTGGCACTGAGTAGCGACTCAGTAATGAATTTGTTCAGTCTGTGCTCTTGAGTGTCCTTCAAAGTCAAATGGCTCTCTTGCTCATTGGAGCTTTGGGTCCTTGTTTCCTTCCAGTGACGCTATAGTAATAGCAGCAAGCACTTAATAGAAACCGGGGCACACACTGCCCTGAGCCCTTTGCATCATCAGTTACCTCCAAGTGGCAGGTCGTGTAGCCGCCTGTCAGGTAAGAAGTGAGGCCACTCCATCCCTACTGTTAGTAGTTGGCGCCACCCTGACCTACTACTCTGCTGCTGAGAAGCCACAGGGGACAGAGCTGGAACCCGCCTTCACTGTTGGTGGGAATGTAAATTGGTGAAGCCACTATGGAAAGCAATATGGAGGTTCCTCCAAAAAAGCTAAAAATAGAGTTTCTCTATGATTCAGCAATCCCACTCCTGGGCGTATATCTAGATGAAAAGATAACATGCACCCCAGTGTTCACTGCAGCACTGTTTACCAGAGCCAAGACATGGAAGCAGCCTCAATGTCCATCAACAATGAAAAAGCTGTGGTACATACATGCAATGGAGTATTACTCAGCCAAGGATGAAACAACGCCATTTGCAGCAACATGGATGGGCCTAGAGATGATCGTACTAAGTGAAGTCAGACAAAGACAAATGTGCTGTCGCTGGTATATAGAATCTAAAATTGGACACAATGGAACCTATCTATGAAACAGACTCACAGAGAGAACAGACTCGGGTTGCCAAGGGGGAGATGGTGGGAGAGGGGTGATGGAGTGGGAGTGTGGGGTTAGCAGATGCAAGCAAGTATATATAGAATGGATGAACAAGGTCTTACTGTACAGCACAGGGAACTCAATATCCCCTGATAAACCATTATGGAAAAGAATATGAACAAGAACGTGTATTTATGTGTGTGCGTATATATAACTGAATCAGTCTGCTGCACAGCAGAAATTAACACAATATTGTAAATCACCTATACTTTAAAACAGGAGGACAAGGCTGGACATGAAGGTCCCCAGGGCTTGCTCCCAGGTACCCAGCAAAGCCCACTCCCTCCTCTCTGGTCTCTGAAACCCGGCAGACCAGGCAAGTCTTCTTCCTGTTTGTACGTTTCTAAAAGGTTAAATTCCAACCTTGTTTAAAGTACTTCATAATGAAACCTGATTAAAAACCTAATGAAATATAAAATAGGGTCAAGTCCAGAGAGAGAAAACTGCTTAAGAACCAGAGGAAGCTCTACTTAATTTTGTTGTTAAGCTGGTGAATTCATTCGAGGTTTGCACAGTTACCTTCAGAGGTCAGCGCTTCTGGGAACAGCAGGGTTTAGAAAGAAGTTTCCTGAGGAAGTATTTAATGTCAGATTGAGCCATGGTTCTCAAAGTGGGGTTTACCTTCAGAGGTCAGCAGCGCCTGGGAACTTGTTAGACACATACATCCTCTCCACGTCCCCACAGCCCTGATGAATCAGAAACCCTGAGGGGAGACCCTGCAACCTAGGTGTTAATGAGGCCTCCAGGAGATTCTCAAGTGCCTCAAGTTTGAGAACCACTGAAATACCTAAAAGGTAGGGGAAACCCTTTCGTTACCACATGTAAAAGGGGCAAGGTTGTGGAAAACCCACGCGGTCCATTCAAGGCAGTGTGAGAAGCCGAGGGCACTTACTGTGAGAAGTGGAATAGTTCTTGACATATCAGTTCACAAGGATGTCATAGTTATCAACGATTCCAGCCCTCCATGTGAGCTGGTGAGCCTGAGGAAACTCAGGATGTTAAACTGTAGGATACTGGCCCCAGATAGATGAGGCACATATCAAAGGCATGCTTTCAGTGAGCCCAGACCTTGCATCTCCCCATACATAGAAAAGTGCTAAATTCCTTAACCTGGGGTATCTGGTTTTCTTTAAATAACAATCAGCTTTTGGCGTTTTTTTGCATAACTTCTATATAACCTGGCTTCCCCCACCGGCCACCTCAGTGCAGTTCTCTCAGTGTTACTTGAGATGCTGTCTCCTGTGCTTAAAGTCCTAAAAATTCCCACCAAATAAAACATAACTCTCAACTTTTAGGTTGTCAATATTTTTAAGTCCAGACTGATGAAGTGACCAGAGCAGATTCTTCTCCACCTGAACTCAGCCAGGTTTATATATGTACAGAATTTACAGGTACTTACTTAATAGGAAATTAAAGAAAATCTTGCCCTAAAAATGGGGCGGGGGGACTCTTTTTATTACATACAGTTAAATCAAGGTTAAAAAGCTGGCTTGATAAAAATATCTTTTTGAATTCTGACTTTAAACAAAGCCCTTCTAGTGGGAAGCTTGCATTTCTCTGTGTATTGTCTTCTACCTGATTGTCCTAGGACATTCTATGCATGTTCAGAGTGTGTGTTTTGCCCTCTGCTATACTATTTTTGAAAGTAAACTCTCCAGGCTTTACTTACATCCTCCCCTACTCTTGTGGAGAAGTCTCCTGCAGGTTTGAATCACTATTAATATATAATTCATTAATGGCCAAATGATGGATCCTTTTAAAATTGGAGAAACTAACAAATTGGTGGAATCTAGAGAGCTCCCATTATAAGTAGCTGTTTTATTGGTACTTATAAAAACAAACCAGAGGTGGAAAATATGTATTTAATGGTGAACCCAAGTACTTCAGTTTAAAACAAGAAAAACTGGTTTGGGAAGCTCCGTTTGTGGTTTTTGCTTCCCCCTCCATGAGTCTTACAGATGGCATTAGAATAATTAATGTTAATAGGAAAAACACATAAGGAAGTCTGGATACTACTTCAGCAAGGTAGAAACTTTTACAGGAATTGTCTTCTCACTGATACATAACATGTAGTTGGACAAATCAATCTTTTAGTATTATTTCACTGACAGACTTATTCTTTGAGGGAATTAAAAGCAACTGTCTTTATCGTGCAAATCTCTACAAACCAGAATGTATTACTAAGTACAGGCCACAAAGACCTGAGTCTGAACCTAATTAGCTCAATCGGTTAAGACCTGAAACCAAGGAGAAAAAAAAAATGACAAAGTGGCATCTTTAAAATTCAAACCACTGGGAATGCTCCCTCAGCCAGACTTCACAAATAGTAAAGCTTTAGTCATCTGAGCAAGCAGTTCTATTCCAACTGTTCTTTATAAATTAGTAAGTTTATATTATAATACCAGATTCATAATTTTTTTTAAAGCGAATCTGTTACAGGATGGGGGACCCCTTCTGAGGCCCAGAACTGGGCTCTTGTCTAACACTCAGAAATGAATTGTCCGAGGAGACGCGTGCTGACAAAGCAAGAGATTTTATTGGGAAAGGGCACCCGGGTGGAGAGCAGTTGGGTAAGGGAACCCAGAACTGCTCTGCAGTCTCGGGGTTTATGGTGATGGATTAGTTTCTGGGTTGTCTTTAGCCAATCATTCTAACTCAGAGCCCTTCCTGGTGGTGCATGGCTTGTTCAGCCAAGATGGATGCCAGAGAGGATTCTGGGAGGTGGTCAGACATATGGTGTCTCCTTTTGACCTTTCCTGAACTCTTCTGGTTGGTGGTGGCTTATTAGTTCCGTGTTCCTTACCAGGCCCTCCTGTCATAGAACAACTCATGTAAATGGTTACAGTGGTGCCTGGCCAGGGTGGGCAGTTTCAGTCTGTGTGCTTCTCCTAACAAATCTGTGAGATGTCTAGTTTTGCCTGTTTATGTCTGTGAACACATTATACATATGAGATATCTCTACTTGTGGATAATCTTATCAAAATTAAATTTTTAAAGAGTGCTTACAAATTAAAGAAACTGGCCAAAATGACCTTCAGGTTCACATGAACTAGGAAGTATTCAATGTTAAGTTGAAACCTAGTATTAAAATTTAGGTTTATTGATCTAGATAATATAGACACTTCTTTAGAGTCACCAGTATTAAGTATAATAATGTACTTAGGGTTGAAAAGTGAAAGTTAGTTGCTCAATTGTGTCTGACTCTGCGATCCAATGGATTGTAGCCTGCCAGGCTCCTCTGTCCATGGAATTGAATTCTCTAGGCAAGAATACTGGAGTGGGTTGCCATTCCCTTCTCCAAGGGATGTTCCTGACCCAGGGATCAAACCCATGTCTCCTGTATTAGCAGGTGGTTTCTTTACCATCTGAGCCACCAAGGAAGCCTAGGTTTAACAGAAGTTAAATAAAACCCTATTCTATCTATTGCAAGGAAAATAACTTGATACTATGAGACTTGATCAGAGAAAGCAATGGCACCCCACTCCAGTACTCTTGCCTGGAAAATCCCATGGACAGAGGAGCCTGGTGAGCTGCAGTCCATGGGGTCGCTAATAGTCGGACAGGACTGAGTGACTTCACTTTCACTTTTCACTTTCATGCATTGGACAAGGAAATGGCAACCCACTCCAGTGTTCTTGCCTGGAGAATTCCCAGGGATTGGGGAGCTTGGTGGGCTGCCGTCTGTGGGGTTGCACAGAGTCGGACACGACTGAAGTGACTTAGCAGCAGCAGTAGCATGAGACTTGATGAGCTTTTGGGTAAACTCTTTAAAAATATTTTAGAAATGCCTACTTAAAATGATCTTTACAGGTATTGGTAACTTACAGTACTAAACCTGTGCTAATTTAAGTGATGGAAGTTTATTGACTAGCTAATTTCCAAAAAGAAATAAGATACTGAGTCATAAGTTACTAAATAGAAAAACTAAAGGTATTTAGAACTATTAATGAAAATATTTAGTGCTACCTGAAATGCTCTGTTAGAAAACAAATGTTTTTAGAAAGTATTACTGATGTTTATGTTCACCAGTATACAAAATACTAATGTAAAAGACAGTTCATATTGCTTACGTCTTAGCTTTTACTAGAAATTAGGGTTTTGAAGCGTTGAGGATTCTAGTTGTAGTTCATATACACAATGGAATATTACTCGGCTATAAAAAGAATGCATTTGAGTCAGCTCTAATGAGGTGGAAGGACCTACAGCCTACTATTACACAGAGTGAAATAAGTCAGAAGGACAAATATAGTATATTAACACATATATATGGAAGCCAGAAAGATGGTGCTGATGAACCTGCCTACAGGGCAGCAGGGGCGATGCAGACACAGAGAACAGACTTTTGGGCACAGTTGAGAGACAAGGTAGGCCGATTTGAGAGAGCAGCATTGAAACATATACGTTACCAAATGTAAAGTAGACAGCCAGTGTGAATTTGCTATATGACACGGGAACTCAAGGCCAGTGCTCTGCGGCCACCTCGAGGGGTGGGATGGGGAGGGGACATATGTATACCTATGTCTGATTGATATTGATGTACGGCAGAAAGGATCACAATACTGTGATTTACCCTCCAATTAAAAATTTTCTAAATAGCTATTGAAAAACCCTAATCACTGACAGTTTACCATGTAGACACCTTATGTGATATTTCTAGATGGAAGCTACTAATTTGAATTACTCTAGAAAAATAATGCCTGTAGGCATTTTTAGTTTATACTATGGTGATATATCCATTTTTAACTAGAATCCCACAGTGTCTAATAGTCATGAATAAATTTATAGACTTGTTTTTCAAAACAAAGTTGAGGATTCTAATTTAAACATGTAATTAAAACTACCAGGAATACTACAGAAACATTTCAATATTGAGTAGGAAATAGAATGTGTTTTCAGTAAAGAAGGTATGAGGAATGGAATTATATTTTATTGAGGAAAATAAGTTGGTTGGTTTTATGTGGAAGAAAAAATATAAGGGACAGGCTGATACAGATACAAAAACTGAAGAAAAATTGTGGAAAAGAAACCTGAGAAACAAGTTTTATGCATGGTTAGGATTAACTAAATTTAGATTGAAGTTAACTAAGTAAATGGATCTTGTTAAGTAAACTAATGCAAGACTGGAATTTGATTTCTCTCTCTCTTAGAAGCGCTCCTCTTTGGTAACATACGGTGTGAGTTTCTGTGCCTGCAGGAGAGGTAAGAGATTCAGGTTCTATCCCTGTGGGAAGATCCCCTGGAGGGCATGGCAACCCACTCCAGTACTCTTGCCTGGAGAAAAATCCCATGGACAGAGGAGCCTGGCGGGCTACAGTCCGTGGGGTCGCAAAGAGTCGGACACAACTGAAGCAACTTAGTGCACACACAAGTGATTCATATTTGTTTTCCTGTTGTGTAAGTTTGGTTGCATTTTAAACCTCTTTGATATTTTTTATCAAACTCTTAACTAAAATTCTTTTAGCTTCCAGTTGACTCTGAGATACTTCAAAGGAACATCTCTGAATGATCTTGGAGAGGAATATTAAACTAAGTTTATTTGGTATGTTAAATTACTTCAGAAGTATTGTCAAGTAACTGAAGATGAACCTTAGGTTATAGTCCTAGAACCTAAGACTATAGGGTTATAGTCTTATAAGGTTATAACCTTAGGTTATAGCATGGATAAATGTCATTAATATATTCCAAAATTTATATGGAATCCCTACCCTCTGATATGTCCTGATATAATGTTATTAATCATAATTCTAGTTATTATCCTAAAATGTTATATCACAAAAATATCCAAGTTTCCTGGTAATTGCATTGTACTTAAATCTTTAACCACAGTATTTTAAGCTTTGTCCTTTGTAGACAATAATTATTTTACACTGATGCTTTTACAAAATGAAGATTTTCAAGAAGACTCATAAAAAGAACTTTTTAAAACAAAAATTTCTGATAGCTTCAGATGCCACTGAACTAACTGGGTAACAAGTGACAAAACGAATGGAATATATCTGATTCCTTCCTCAGATGAACAGGAGTTGATTGCATAGGACTGAATGGTGAATAGGACTTTTAACTATGACTTTTGTCAATGGTACTAGCTGTATTATTTATATATCATGTCTATTTTGTGAGATTGTTGTCTTTTACAGTGCCCAGTGTACAACCGGGCCTCCAACAAAATTGATGATGGCCACACATCTTGAGAGTCCCTTGGACTGCAAGGAGATCCAGCCAGTCCATTCTGAAGGAGATCAGCCCTGGGATTTCTTTGGAAGGAATGATACTAAAGCTGAAACTCCAGTACTTTGACCACCTCATGCGAAGAGTTGACTCATTGGAAAAGACTCTGATGCTGGGAGGGATTGGGGGCAAGAAGAGAAGGGGACCACAGAGGATGAGATGGCTGGATGGCATCACTGACTCGATGGACGTGAGTCTGAGTGAACTCTGGGAGTTGGTGAGGGACAGGGAGACCTGGCGTGCTGCGATTCATGGGGTCGCAAAGAGTCGGACATGACTGAGCGACTGAACTGAACTGAAACATCTTGAGGAATTTGATCATATTTATGACTCTTATAACAGTGTGATTCTAGGTATGAGAATAGGCAACAAGGAAAAACATTTCCTGGATCTGACTAAGACAGAAGATCCAAAGAACCTTTCCTTATCAACAGGGCCTAATCTGGAACTTTGCACCTGGAGTGGCACACGAACTTCGCCTGATCTGGGATGAGCCTCCCTGTGCCCTGGGATAATAATTGGTCATAAAATATCTCCCAGATATTGGTCAAATTCTGGTTCAAGAGAAGGATCTGAGAAATAGAATATTTCTGGCCATATCAGTAAACACGTCATCAGTGACTCCAGTCCTGCAACACGATCCTGAGAAACTCAGGAAAGACAAGATCACCTGCCATCTAGCTGTCGGCCTGCAGCCACTCCCTATAGTGAGCCCTGAGGAAACTCAGAATGGGGAAACTGCATACTGGCCCCAGACAGGAGAGGTACATATCAAAGGAATGATTTCTTCTTGCCTCTTTCCATACAGAGCAAAGTGCTAAATTCCTGATCTTGAGATATCTGGTTTTCTTTAATTAACAATCATCTTGTTCTGACTACTTGCCCTTTGTTGAAAAATTCTGTGTAATGTAGCTTCCCCTCATCGCCTCCTTGGAGCAGTTCTCTCAGGATTACTTTAGAGGCTGTCTCCTGGGCTCGAAATCCTAAAAATTCCCGCCAAAGAAAACATAACTCTCAACTTTAAGGTTGTGAATATTTTTTTAAGTCCACACTGTAGTTGAATAATAATTTTTCTTAAACCTACTTTTTTGAATTTTTAAAGTAAATCTCCTGGTGTTCTACGCTGTGGAAACCTGACCCTTCCTTTCCTCACCTAAACAAACATCCCCAGAACATCCTTTTATCCCTCACAGCAGGGACACTGGAAGGTAAAAGTTTCCACCAATTTAAAGGCTTAGATGTTCATTTCTTAGTGACTGAATTATTAACAGAGTACAAGGCACATTTTCAGGGCTTTAGATGCCTTTCATCAGAGCTCACAACAAGCCCATTTATGAAGAGGAACCACAGGCAAGGAGAGGTTAAGAAACCTTCCCCCAGACCCACACGCAGACCTGCCTTTGATTGGCCACCTCTGTAATGAACACTTGGGGACCAGGAAAGTCAGCCATGCCAGCTCAGAGCACCCGGGGTCAGTCTGAGTAATCAGAAGCCCTTTAGGATTTGGCAGTTACCTTGGGGAAACTCTTGACTCTAAAACATAACACCATAAAGATGAACACTGGACAGTCATTTCACTTGAACTTGAAAAATTTTGTTATTTACCTTGAGGTGGGTTTCTTTTTTGATGATGGAGGGAGGGGAGATTTTCCTGGTTCACCTCACTTGGAGTCATGACTAGACGTTTACTTAGGTCCCACGGGTGGGGGTTTATGCATGCCTTGTGTAAGCCACAGCCAAGGACATTCAGCCCTTTGTTGAAAATGATACCCCGGGGTACTGGCTTTTCCTCACTATATAGCTACACATATATTAATAGTAACGTATTCGCTGTGCTGCCACAAAGCAAGAACTCCCATGTATCGTATCTTACCTACAGCAGTGAGGCTGCAGGGAAAACTATATACACAGATGTTGCTGAAATTTTAGGAAGAGTTCGGGACCTCACAGAGGTGAAGTGGAAGGTTTTCACCATAGTGATGGTTGATGGGTTTTTAAAGAGAAGAGAGGCAATAAACATTCATTCCCTCATTCACTCTGTCCCTTAAACTCAAAGAACCTCACAGAGGCCAAAGAGTTTGAAATTGCTATTTTAAAAGGCACAGCAGTCCACCCCAAGGTCATAACGGCACCGTTTACAAGTAGCAAGGACGCGAAACAACCTAAATGTCCATCAACAGAGGAAAGGAGAAAGAAGATGTGGTGCACACATACAATGGAAGATTCCTCAGCCATAAAAAGGAACAAATGCCATTTGTAGTAACATGGATAGACTGAAAGTTTGTCATACTGAGAGATGTGAGACAAATACATATTATCACTTATATGTGGAATCTTTTTTTTTAAAGGGGGGCTATAAATGAACTTACAAAACAGAAGTAGAGTCACGGATATAGAAAACAAACTTACGGTTACCAGGGGATAAGTGGAGGAGGGATAAATTGGGAGATTGGGACTGACATATACACCAAGTGAAGTCGTTCAGTTGTGTCCTACTCTTTGCGATCTCATGGACTGTAGCCTACCACGCTCCTCCATCCATGGGATTTTCCAGGCAAGAGTACCAGAGTGGGTTGCCATTTCCTTCTCCAGAGGATCTTCCCGACCCAGGGATTGAACCCGGGTCTCCTGCATTGTAGGCAGACGCTTTACTGTCTGAGCCACAAGGGAAGTCCTGACACACAAAAAATAGGTAATAAGAACCTATTGTAGAGCATGGGGAACTCTACTCAGTTCTCTGTAATGACCTATCTGGGAAAAGAATCTAAAGAGTGAATATATGTATGACTGATGTACTTTGCTGTACAGCAGAAACTAACACACTGTAAATCAACTATACTCCAATAAAGATTAATTTTTCTTAAGGCATAGCAGAAAAGAGTTTTGGTAGAAAAATGGATCAAAATAAGTAAGAGAGCCTAATTCTCTCCAGCTTCTGATATACTGGGGCACTGCTGATTTCTAATGGGTAGCACAGAGTCCAGAAGCAAGGAGAGCTAAGAAACGTGAAAGCTGGGAGCTGCTTCAGGTCCGGGATGCTCTGCCATCTTAGCAGAGCAGGTGGGCGCCTCCTAGTGGCCCATCAGTCACATCTCAGGTGAATGAAATTGGGAGTTGGGGTGGGCACTGAGAGGAGCAGAGGGGCTGCCGTCATGGCTTCGGGGGGTGCCTGTGACTGTGGAAAGACCTCCACCTGGCCTTGTCCCATTGCAACTCCATTTTCCACTTGACGAAGCAGAGGCCCAGACAGGTCAAGTAACCGGGCTTAGACCACACAGCATGGAGCTCAGTTTCCAGAGCCACAGGTCGCTATGCTCCAGAACCAACACAGTGACCCCACTCCCTTGCTGCCATTTCCTGCATCCCGGCCCTTGAACGGGGTCATCTCACTGAGGCATGGAGCCTCTCTGGGGAGGGAAGCAGTGTCGTCATCCCCATCTCTTAGGTGAAGAACCAGCTCAGAAAGGTCGAGACACTTGCTCAAGGCCTCATGGCTGGTGAGGTATCAGGCCCCCAAATGTCTGCTGCCAACCCTGCTGAGGGGCTTCATCCTTCCTTCCTGGGCAGCGCCCTCCCCCCCCTCCACACACACACACACCTGCCAGCAGCCTAACACTATGTGACCGAGTGCCTTCAAGACTGCTTACGTGTCTTCTGCTTGAAACTCTGGAGCTCGGGCAGAGAAAGCACTGGAAATGAGGGGGAAAAGCCATGCCCTCCTGGAGTGAACCTCCAAGGCTGTTCCCTTGAGGCCTGACTTAAGTGGAGGAAGAGGGGTGTGTGGGTGTGTGACTTTACAACTGTGAAACACAATCCATTCACTTTTTTTTTTTTTTACCATTTCTTTTTGTACAATGCTTCCAGGAATGCCCCTCAGTGTTTAGAGCCACAGAACAAAACAGGAGGGAAAAAAAATACACTGTTGCAGAACCAAATCGCTCAAAAATCAAGAGGAGCACAGACACATATGGTAGACTGTGGAAGGCCCTTATCATTCTGTCCCCAGAGAGAACCACTTCTTTAGAAGTAATCTGAATACTTTTTTATGATTACCAAAGCCATACACATTAAAAGATACAACAAGATGAAGGTAAACGCTTCACTGATCAGCTTCCTTGGCGGGCACAGGGGCCGAGACCACAGCCACTGACGCAGCTCACCCCCTGGAGGGTTGCCAGGGCCCCCCACCCTTGACCCTCTTGCTGTCTGACCCCATAAATTGAAGAGGCAAAGGCTGACCTGCAGTCCTTTTAAAACACCAGTCAGGTCACAGGGCTCTGGCCTCCACCGCCCGTGGCCACGTGGGATCCACCCCTTGGCCTGCTGTTCCCACACTGCCTCCCCCAGGGCCTTCATGAGCATCCCCTCAGGTGTCACCACGCCCCTCCTCCCCCAGTGACAGCCCCCTGACCGTCCAGCGGACCGCATGCTGCCATCGGCAGCACACCCCTCCCTCCCATCTCCGGACCCTGCCCTGTCTTGCCATCGCACGTAGCACAGGTCACCTTTAGACTCATGTTATTTACCTGTGATCTGATCTTCCTCCAGACCCAAGGGCTGGCATAACTGACTCCTATGATCACTGGTGTATCCAACAGCACTTGGCATACAGTCGGTGTCAATACATGTTTGTTGAAAGAGAGACCATGGACCCCATCTTTGTAGACAGGCCCTTCTCGGCCCAGCTTGGCCAGCCCATCCTGCATGAGTATGGTTCCAGGGGTGGCCTCCGCTAAGGTGTGTTCACGTCACTCAAGCTCTGGGGAGCTGAAAGCTCAGAAGCCCACAGGTGAGGGCTCTTGTCCCAGAGAAGAAGGCCTTCCCTGGGGCACTGTGACCAGAGGCCATCAGAAACAAGCCCAGGCATTTGGGAGGCATTCATCCTTGTGGAGCTGAAGGACACACAAAACAGCTTCTAGGCCGCCTTCTCTGAGCTCTGGACTAGGTCAGGATCCCCGTTACTTGCACGGCACCCTGTACTTCAAAACAATTCAGCAAATAATTAACTATGGCTTTGCCATATCCTATTTCTCCATTAGACAATAAGCTTCAGAAACCCAGGACTCGGCACATAGTAGGTATTTTGAGGGACAGCTGACACACTTGCCCATGCCGTGCCCTGCTTTGCTCTGGCTGGGGGACATGCTTACTGCATTTCTGATCCTTCAGGAGACATTCAGTGCCCCTCTCCTCCCACAGTCACCAAACAAATTGAGACACTAATGCCAAACAGATGGCACCACCATCTTTGGAAGAAAGTGTCTTGGTGAAGACACCCCTGTTTCCATGGAATCAGTGTGGTGTGGTAGGAGTGACTTAGGACCTAAAGGAAAGACCTAAACTTTGTTGCTTGCAGCTAACAGCATTCATAACCTGCCTAATCAGAACTGTTACATCAGAATTATCACCCTTAACACGAAGCCTGAAAGGTGAATCCAGGAGGATGAAATAACTCAACAATGCCATCAAAAGCTCAGGCTATTGGAGCCCCTCTGCTTTATCATCCTTATCACTTCACCGTCACAAGGGGGCTGCTGCTGTTCAAGGCATTACCTCCACCTTCTGGGAAGAGGAAAAGGGAAGTAGAAGAGCCAATACTATCCCCTTCCTTTCATCAAGAGACATAACCTCTCTAGAAACCTCCACCATCACCCAGCAGACTTCCACTTACATCTCAATGGCCACAACTCTATCAGCTGGCCTCCCTACCCACCCTAGAAAGATGAGAATTCAGATACAGAGTGGGAAAGCTGAGACAGCAAGGGAGGAGTGAGTCAGTAATAGCTATAGACTTAGCCAGAAGTATCTGTCAGAACTATGTAAATTATTTTAATAGAACTGTTTCTGTGGGTTTTCTTATAATAAAAGCAATGAATATATATTACTTTAGAAAATAAAGATTTTAAAACATCTCTCCAATCCCATCATACAGAAGCAATCACTGTGTATCCCACTATTGTTAACCTTTGTAATTATCCTTTCAGATCTTTATTTTTTTTAACAGATGAAATCATACTGTGTGCTGTTCTGTAATTACCCTTTTCATTTGATATGATGAAAAATCTTACCAAGTCATTAAATGATCTTTGCAGAATCATGTCTGTGTGTTCCATTGGCTAGACTACCATTGTTCGTTTGATCCCTTGGCATTGGGCATTTTGACATTTATAAAAATAGAATTAGAAACCAACACTAAGGTCTCCCCTTGTAGCTAAGATGCGGCCCAGCTGGTCTGCTCCTAAGAACATGTCACAAGAAATCATCTTGGATATGTAGTTTCTTTGAAGCATTTGAAATACTACCAAATTGCCTTCCCAGATGGATTATTGCAATGTATTATCCCTCCAGCAGATACAAGTGCCCACATACCTCCCCGCAAATTTTCAACAACACTAAAAAAAAAAAAAAAAAAGACTAGAGAAACATGAATGACAGCCTAACCCTGCCCACTGAGTTTCCAGATGAGGGGATAGAGGGAAGAAGCTCCTGCTCAAGGTCACCCAGCCCAGCCAGCCTGGGAACCATGGCCTTGGTGCTACACCCTGCCACCTCCTGGAGCATCCATCAAGGAAAGAGAAGCACCAGATTCAGGAGAATCTGGGGAGCCACGGACAGGTGCCAGAGGTCCCCAAGGAGAGAGGACCAAGGCCAGGAGACCTCAGAGGCATGATGCCCTGCAGGCTGTGGGCATGAGCAGTCCTCGGGCTGGGATCACCTTGGGCAGACAGATCTGCTCCTGACTCAGCACTGACTGCCACTCAAGCTGTGGGGCCCTCAGCTGTCCCCTTTCCTGTCTCTGGGGTCGGTACAACGAGGCAAGATGGCTGAGACCAGGTCCACTTGCCAGCTACTCGTGCATGATATGAATTGGACTGTGTCCCCCTAAAATTCGCATGTTAATGCCCTAATGCCTTAGAATGTGATGGTATTTGGAGATAGGCCCTTCACGGAGGTAATGAACCTTAAATGAGGTTATAAAGGGGGGGCCCTAATCAGACAGGACCCGTGTCCTTAAAGAGGAAGAGAGGGACCTCCCTGGTGGCCTAGTTGTTAAGACTCCACACACGCTTCCACTGCAGAGGCTCTGAGTTCCGTTTTTGGTCGGGGAATTAAGGTCCCCTAAGCCAGGTGGCACGGCCAAAAAAACAGAAGAGGAAGACTCATGCAGAAGGTACACACACACAGGAGGTAGGACCATGTGAGGATACTACAAAGAGACAGCTGCACAGCCTCAGAAAAAAACGAAACTGGTCATCACTTTGATCCTGGACTTCCAGCCTCCAAAACCATTAAAAAAAAAAAAAAAGCAATTTCTGTTGTTTAAGACACCCAGTCATATTCTGTGACAGCAGTGTGACGTGACTACTTCAGATGTCCCAGGAAATGTGAGGATCACTGCTGCTCCTGCATCCTGAGCTGCAAGACTTGGATACCCCAGACTGGAGGCAGGTTCTTTCCACAAGCCTCGGGTACTCAGTGTGGCTGTTGGTGTGGACGCCCACCTGGTACCTGGGCTTCCTGGGCTCCCTGGGGCTGTGACAGACGGGTGACCACATCCTTTCTGAAGCTCTGGACCTGAGGCTCTACCTGCTACCCTGGCGTCACTGGGCCCCTGTGCAGGCCACAGGCTCCAGGAAGTGCAGGGGGAAGCCAGTGCCACCATGAGGACAGAGTCACACCCGTCCCCACGTGGGGACCTGAGTGGGAAGGAAGTCCAAAAGGAAGGGAGTGTATGTTTGTGTATGGCTGACCCTTTGCTCTACAGTAGAAACCAACACAACACTAGAAAGCAACTATACTGCAATAAAAGTTCATTTTAAAAATTGTCCAAACATTCTGCACAGCTCAAGAGTCCTCCCCTCAACGCCTGTTTCCTGTCATCCCCTCTCTGTTAAACTACTCTTCTCAGCATCTGCCTAAGGCACATGGGGAAGAGAGCTGTGTTTTGAACCCAAGACAGACCCATCTGTGCATACAGCCCTCCCTCAGGATCCAGCGTCCACAGGGGATTGACTCCAGGAACCCCATCCCCGCCAGATTCCGAAATCCGAGGATGCTCAAGTCCCGCAAATAAAATCGTATCAGCATATAATCTAGGCGTATCCTCCCATCTCCTTTAAATCAGATTACTTATTATACTGAATCAATGTAAATGCTATGTAAATAGTTGTAAATACAATGTAAATGCTATGTAAAGAGTTGCCAGGGTGCACAGCAAATTCCAATTTTGCTTTTTTGGAACTTTGTCCAATTCTTTCCCCCCAAATATTTTTGATAGGATGCAGAACTGACAGATACAGAGGGCCGGCTGTACCTACACCACCCCAGAGAGGAAACAGCCTTTGGGGGCAACGAGCAGGCACCGCGGCTGCAGAGCTCACGTCCCTCAGGGGATGATGGTAGCTGGGGCCAGCACCCGCTGCCCCACAACACAGAAGCAGGAATGTTCAAGTCAGATAGAGACAGGTTCAAATCCCAGTTCTGCCAGTCACTAGCAGGGCAGCCTTGGGTAAACAACTTGCTAGATTAGGGGAACCACTGCCTAAACATCCGCCCTGGCCAGGCCCAATAGTAATGACGTGCATAAGTTATCTTACAACAGAAGTTCTGGCAAGGAATGCAGAACTAACGAATTAGCACCTACCACAAGAATTCGGGAATGGTCAAAAGGAGAGAGACCACAATCCATATGTCTTGCCATCCTCCCAGAACCTTCCTTGCTGGAACCCATCCTTGCCAGAGTGATGTGTGCACCACCAGGAAAGACTCTGAGTCGGAATGCTTGATGAGAGACAATGCGAAAACTAATCCTATTTCCATAAAACCCGAGACTGTGAGCCATGTGACAGAGCAGTTCTGGGTTTCCTTCCCCTGCTGCTCTTCTCCCACACCCACCCAAGCACCCCTTCCCAAAAAGTCTCTTCCTTTGTCACCACATGTGTCCCCTTGGATAATTCTTTTCTGAGCGTGAGACAAGAGTTCAGCCTCGGGCCTGGAATGAGTCCCCTTTCTGCAACATCTCCATCATCCGCGGGAGTGGAAATGACACTGACTTCCCAGGATCAGTGGGGGACCTGAGAACAGCGAATGGAGAACGTGCCCGCCTCGTCTGTGCTTGGCAGAAGGCGGCCGCCCTTTCTTCCCTATACAGCCACGGAGCTGTGAGCTTCCTTCAAGAAAGAGCCTGCCATTCAACTGCCAGAAGTGCAGTGAGCTGACAGCCTCCGTGGAGCCTTCAGATGTACCCCAGTCTCAGAACAAAGGTCATGCCCTTCCCGGCCACTTCCTGCCAATGCGGAACTCCTCGGAGGGGAAGTCGTTGCTCAGGAGTGTCCCAGTGACCTGGCTGAGACATCAGCAGACGTGCATGGCAGCTGCAGGTTCTTCCTGCCCAACCCACTCCCCCATTCCCTGCCCTCCAAACAATCCTCTTTCATTGCTATGTCCCTCTCAGTTGAGTCCTCTGTGAAAATGAGACTAAGATAATCTTTCCATTCCTCTCTCACTCCTGAACAGATCTCCTGCACGAAATAACAGAAAGGTTTTCACAGGGCTTCATCTGAGAGCCTGTGGAAACAGTGTCAGACTTTATTTTTTTGGGCTCCAAAATCACTGCAGATGGTGACTGCAGCCATGAAATTAAAGACGCTTACTCCTTGTAAGGAAAGTTATGACCAACCTAGACAGCATATTCAAAAGCAGAGACATTACTTTGCCAACAAAGGTCCGTCTAGTCAAGACTATGGTTTTTCCTGTGGTCATGTATGGATGTGAGAGTTGGACTGTGAAGAAGGCTGAGTGCCGAAGAATTGATGCTTTTGAACTGTGGTGTTGGAGAAGACTCTTGAGAGTCCCTTGGACTGCAAGGAGATCCAACCAGTCCATTCTGAAGGAGATCAGCCCTGGGATTTCCTTGGGAGGAATGATGCTAAAGCTGAAACTCCAGTACTTGGGCCACCTCATGAGAAGAGTTGACTCATTAGAAAAGACTCTGATGCTGGGAGGGATTGGGGGCAGGAGGAAAAGAGGACGACAAAGGATGAGATGGCTGGATGGCATCACTGACTCGATGGACGTGAGTCTGGGTGAACTCTGGGAGTTGGTGATGGACAGGGAGGCCTGGCGTGCTGTGATTCATGGGGTCGCAAAGAGTCGGACATGACTGAGCGACTGAACTGAACTGAACTGAAGGCAATGGCATCCCACTCCAGTACTCTTGCTTGGAAAATCCCATGGACGGAGGAGCCTGGTGGGCTGCAGTCCATGGGGTCGCTAAGAGTCGGACACGACTGAGCGACTTCACTTTCACCTTTCACTTTCATGCATTGGAGAAGGAAATGGCAACCCACTCCAGTGTTCTTGCCTGGAGAATATCAGGGATGGCGGAGCCTGGTGGGCTGCCGTCTATGGGGTCGCACAGAGTCGGACACGACTGAAGCGACTTAGCAGCAGTAGGATATTAATCCCACTGGGATCCCTCCAAAGGAATTAGAATCTGTCAGGTCTCTTCCCATGGCAAGCATAGAGACAGATTCTTATTAATTCCATAGGAAAAGGAAGAAGAATGTATCGAAATACTATGGATCATAGAAAAAGCAAGGAAATTAAAAAAAAAAATCTACTGTTGCTTCATTGACTGTGCTAAACTCTTTGACTGTGTGGATCACAACAAACTGTGGAAAATTCTTAAAGAGATGAGAATACCAGACCACTTTACCTGCCTCCTGAGAAACCAGTTTGCAGGTCAAGAAGCAACAGTTAGAACTGGACATGGAACAATGGACTGGTTCCAAATTGGGAAAAGAGTATATCAAAGCCATATGTTGTCATCCTGCGTATTTAACTTCTGCGCAGAGTACATCATGCAAAATGCCAGGCTGAATGAATCGCAAGCTGGAATCAAGATTGCCAGGAGAAACATCAATAACCTCAGATATGCAGATGAAACTACCCTAATGGCAGAAAGCAAAGAATAACTAAAGAGCCTGTTGATGCTAGTGAAAGAGGAGAGTGAAAAAGCTGACTTAAAACTCAACATTCAAAAACTAAAATCATGACATCTGGTCCCATCACTTCATTGCAAATAGATGGAGAAAAAGTAGAACTTTATTTGATTGACAGACTTTATTTTCTTGGGCTCCAAAATCACTGTGGATGGTGACTGCAGCCATGACATTAAAAGACACTTGCTCCTTGGAAGACAAGTGTGCAAACCTAGACAACATATTAGAAAGCAAAGACATCACTTTGTCAACAAAGCTATTGTTTTTCCAGTGGTCATGTATGGATGTGAGAGTTGGACCATAAAGAAGGCTAAAGGTCGAAGAATTGATGTGTTCAAACTGTGATGCCGGATAAGACTCTCGAGAGTCCCTTAAGACAGCAAGGAGATCAAACCAGTGGATCCTAAAGAAAACTGACTCTAAATATTCATTGGAAAGACTGATGCTGAAAGTTGAAGTTCCAATATTGTGGCCACCTGATGCAAAAAGTTGACTCATTAGAAAAGACCCTGATGCTGGGAAAGATTGAGGGCAGGAGAAGGGGATGACAGAGGATGAGATGGTTGGATGGCATCACCAACTCAACGGACATGAGTTTAAGCAAACTCTGGGAGACAGTGAAGGACAGGGAAGCCTGGCATGCCACAGTCCATGGGGTTGCAAAGAGTCAAACATGACTTATCAACTGAACAACAATGGGATACCCAGAGAATTTTAGCGCCCCAAGAGCTCACAGTCTCCTGGAATTAGAAAACTCTGTTTCTTCAGGACACTACTGTTGACATCAATAAACTCCAGTCAAATTTTGTCCTTGTTACATCCACTCAGGAGTCAGATTCCAAGGAGAAGGTATCTAATTGGTCCAGGAGGTGGTGGGGCAACTTCCAGAAGCAACTTGTCTTCCACTGATGGAAAGACCCACTGACTCTGCATCCAAAGCAAGACCAAGGTGCCTGACATTTGAAGGTGAATGGATCTGCCAGATGGTTGTTAGTTTCAATGGAACCTAATGAGAAGGCACAATGCCTGCCTTGTCCCAATTCATGCCAAGAGCTCAAAGCAATGCACCTCCAATGCATTTCTACCTGTTTGCTCTTACCTAAACCACCATCCATTACACCCCTCAGTGTTTGAGTTAGGTTCAATATCATTGTGTCTAATCTTAACATGTGTTAACTCCCCACAGGATCAGATATGGGAGTCAAGAAGGATGTACTCAAACTTTTCCAAAACCACTCATTTGGGACTTAATAGGCTGCCTCCTGAGGCTTCCCAGATGGTTCAGCAGTAAAGAATCCACCTACCAATGCAAGAGACACAAGTTTGATCCCTGGGCTGGGAAGATCCCCTGGAGAAGGAAATGGCAACCCACTCCAGTATTCTTGCCAGGACAATTCCAAGGTCAAAGGAACCTGGCGAGCTATAGTCCATGGTGTCAGAAAAGAGTGGGACACAACTTAGTGACTAAACAAGGACAACAACAAAACAACCCTTCCTCCACTCTCCAGTGTGATGGAGGACAGTCAGCCTTGCCCATGGAAACACCAATTTCACCACCTGGCTCTCTGGAACTTTGGCAACCTTTCAAAGGTCCGTTTTTTATTAACATCTTTATTATTACATTCCTTTCACTTTTCAGTTGAAGCTCCTTAGCCCAACTCTAAAGCACTTTGGACAGTTGGGGAAATTCATGGACAGGCCAACAGACAGCTCAGCCAGGAGGCCCAGGACAGGTGACCTGCTGCCCTGCGCGGATCCTCTACATAAGGATTCACCTTCAAATGCTACAGGCTGCTGCCTGCTAATGCCTGCGACTCTGCCTGATGACTTCGCTGGCGTTTTGTTTTTATTCTGATTTCTCACAGGTAAAGCTGGGAACATAGAGTTATGGCCCCTGGGAAGAGCACTCATTCAAGCACCCAAGGAGTTTGCGAGATAAATCCACCAGTTTCTTTGCCCCATTGGGGGATAACATGGCTTCCAAACTTCCTGGGGGCTGAGCTCCCTGTATGCAGAGCAGTCAACTTTTGATAAGGCACCTTCACCAGCTGCCTTCCCTTCCCGCTCCGCTGGAGCTTCTTTGGATGGCCTCCCAGTGAAACTACTTGCACATAAATCCTTGTCTCCGTTTTTGTTCTCCCAGATGGAGACCTCAAGACAAAGCCCACTTTTAATCAGTTAGAGTCTTCCTGGCGAGAAACTTTGAGAACAGCAGCATCCATCCGCCGCTGGCAGAGGTCCGCGGGCGGAAGCACCAGACAGAGCCCTCCGCCAGGTGGGGAAACTGCGCTAAGTTACCTGCCTTCTCCCCAGATGACCCAGGAGGCCCGCCCCCTGCACACAGCTGCAGGCTCTGCCCTCGAGGCCGGGGGTGCCAGGAGGCTGCTGCTGGGAATGGAAGGGATGCAGATGCCAACAGCCTTTCACTGCCTATCGGCTCATTTCACACTGACAGGCTACCGGGGGTGGAGGACTATTTTTATTTAAAACATGGGTTGCCATAGTAACATCCACATGACCGAATACTTATTCTAAGTCACATAGAAAATACCCTTGGGAGGGGAGAAAGAGAGAAGAGAAGGCCTGTGCTGCCCCTGTAATCAGACAGCGAGCGGCAGTTCCTGGAAAAGAGAAAGCCACGCCAGCCCAGGGGTCCAGGCACTCCTCCAACACCTGCCTGAGTCTTCCAGGGCTTTCGATTTGCAGTCACTGAAAAGGTTTAAAGGGGACTCTGGGGAAGGGCTGCAATCTGCCAAGGTGGCCTTGTGAGCCATAGTTCCTCCAGGAGGCCAGAAGTCTCCCTTGGTGTGATCTGCTCCACGGGTCAAGATGGGGATCTAAGAACATGGCCCTGCCACCGGCTGGTGAGGCCATAGGAGGACCTGCTCCTACCCCACTCAGCTTTCCACAGGTGTGCTCGGAACAAAGGGAGTTTGTGGGGGCCTGGCATGCCCCCCACAGCCCTGGTGCAGAGGAGGCAGAGCTTCAGGAAGGCTGGGAGGACCACACTGCCTGGAAAGCAACCTCCAGGAGCAAAGGAACACATGGAAAGGAATTGTCTTTTCCGGACCAGAGGGAGAACTCATTCGCAGCCACCTCCACCATGAGCCTCCCTGAGCCTGGGTCAGATCCAGTTTCCTCAGACGGTCCATGCTTTGTTTATCCCCCATTAGCATAGAGCCCAGAGTTGGTAATGTTAACATCTGAGGTCCTCAGAGGACCCCTGAGTGTCCCCACAAGACTTGCAGGGGTTTGGACAGAAATCATGGGGCTATAAGAACTTCCCCAGTGGTTCAGCAGTTAAAGAATCTGCCTGCAATGCAGGAGACATGGGTTTGATCCCTGGGTCAGGAAGATCACCTGGAGGAGGAAATGGCAATCCACTCCAGTATTCTTGCCTAGAAATTCCATGGACAGAGGAGCCTGGCAAGCTACAGTCCATAGGGTCTCAAAGATTCAGACATGACTGAGAAACAGCATGCACACATGTATGGGGCTATGGTGGCTCAGTGTAATTAGTAAGAAGCATGATTAGTAATTATTCATGATTAATGTTATGGACCATCTTTGGGGAACACCAACTGGACAAATCATATCATGCCTCTCCCTTCCCCCAGGTAGTTCAATTACTGCAAAGCTAACAGTTCACACTGACTGAACACTTAATATATGTGAGGGCCTGACCCACTTGATCCTGGCTCTGCCAGGGGCCATTTGTCACCTACAGTCAACAGATGAGAGACTCCAGTTTCCCCATCACTGAAGTCAGGTAACCTGCAGCTGGCAGGCCACGGAGCAGGGAATTGAATCCAGAGCTGTCTGACTCCTGAATATGTACTGTTAGGCACCGTGTTATGAATGTGATTATGTGGGTCCACCTTGTCCAAGCTGAGAGTGGCCACAGTGCAGATGAGGTGTGTTGGGGGCAGGGAAGGGCCAGCTCTGACTGCATGGGTGATGGTGGGGCTGGAAGGTGTTACGGGCTGGCTGCTTGTCTGTTAGTCTCAGATCTCTGTCTGCTGTTCGCCCCCCAGGTCTGGTCTGGCAGCCATCACAAGCCCTCGAGACTATCAATGTCTACCACTCTGTTACAAGATCTGGAGGAGGGAGCCATGACCCAGGAGGTACAGCTGAGAAGATGCTGCTGAGGCCCTGGGTCAGCAGTGGGGGGTTCCCCTGAAGTGACCGCCCTTCTAGGCTCCAGGCTCTGTGGGACAGACAGAGGCTCTCATGGGACAGCTCCTGCCTGGGTGTGCTGCCACCAGGAGTGCCACAGAGATGCCAGAGCTTCCAGAACCACAGCAGGGTCATGTCACAGTTGCAGTCGGCTCTTCCTTGCTCTGGCTGCCGCTGGCATCACCTTGAAGGTGGTGATAAAGTTTCAATGGGCCCTGGTCCCACTCTCACTTCATCTTGGAGCACGTTCTCACAGAAGGACATTGAGCAACATCTAATCCAGCAGATCTGAGCAGGGCCAAGCTGTCTGACGTTGGGAGTTCCTTCAGGTCTCTCATCTCTCACAGGAAAGTGACGTGCGCCTGCAGCAGAAGCTGCTGGGATCTCGCTCATAGCCACTGGGCTTCCTCAGGAGGCTGCAAGGGACAGTTTAAGGAAACCCATGACTTCCTACCTAAGAGTGTCCTCCGCCCACAGCATTGAGCACAGCTGAATGTGCAGGGCCATCCACATGTGCCCACAGCCTCAACCAGTGAGGATCGGGGTTGGTGGCAGATTTCTTGCCCCTGGTGAGGTGACTGTGAGGTTTGTTTCACAAGTTTTTTTCTTGTGGGTCTCCATCAGGGTGGAGAACTGGGTGCCCACTACATAACCTGCACTTTCATGCACAGTATCATTTTCCTCCCTTCGCTGACTCACGTCCCCATACCATCACCATGCTTCCTGGGATCACCTCCCAAATAAACCACCAGGGGCCTTGGCTCAGGGTTTGCTTTGAACAGAACCCAACCTAAGACACCACCTCATGATTCAGGGAAGACTGAATGAGGATGTGGGTCAAGCTCTCACCACAGTGAACACTTTCATAGCCTCTGATGCCTCTTGTTGTATCTGATGCACATTTGGAGGTGGAGTGGAGTTTGGCTGTTGGTTACTTTGGGCATTTGGGGGATCTACATTCCAAGAGCCAGAAGACCTCTAACCTGGGATTAAATTTGACTATGGTTGCAAGTGTGCATGCGTGCTAAGTCATTTCAGTCATGTCTGCCTCTCTGTGATCCTATGGACTGTAGCCTCTAGGCTCCTCTGTCCATGGGATGGATGATCATCCACCAAATGCTGGATCTTCACATGGGTCATTCTCAATAACTCAAGACTCTACCTTCTAGATCAGTTTCTCTAATAAAATGCCCCTCCAGGCCCAAAGAGAGGCCGTGTGGGGGCAGGTCAGGCATCAGACAAAATTATGCATTGTTATCTTCCTCTCACCCTTCAGGCTCCTGGTCCTTCCCACTGCCCAAAAAGAGACCCACTTCTGCACAGTAGAGCCCCAGTGCCCCCTAAATCTAACTTACTTCAGCTACCAAAAATAAAACCACACTATGGTCAGATAGGAGCAGGATGAGAATGCACCTTGGCTGTCTAAAGGGAAGGAGCAGGGCATTCCTTCCCCTCCACCAGGCTGACCATTACTTTTGAAGATCCTGTTTCAGCGGCAACATTCATGTTCCACTCCATAATGCATCCATTGCTTAGACAAATAGAAATGGGGCCACACACCTGCCGACATGTTGCATCTGAGTCCCATTCTCTGACCCGCTAATATGAGATATCCTGGTTTTGTTTAAGCTGTTGGCTTTTGTGTCCTCCTGTTCCATGGACTGCTTTGTGTTTTCAGAAGAGAGACAAAGAAATCAGGACGCGTGTGATAGAATATTTGAATCATAAAATTAAAGAGAGGTTTGCCTCCTCCACCCACAGCACCCTCTCCTGTGTAGAGCAGAGAGCCTCAAATCTTAGGAGAGATGAGAGCTGTGGGGAAGAGAGGGGCCTTTAAAAGGCAGCTCCTCAGCCCCACCCCAGGAGGCTGATTTTGGGCTTTGAGGTTCTTTTTAAAGCTGGGACGCTGGTCATTCTAATAAAGCCATCTTTTGCATTCTCACTTTGTTCCTCCAAATCACTGGTTCTCAAAGAGAGGTGTCCTAAGGACACCCCTATGCCCACGTCTGCCCTAAGCTCACAGAGCATTCAAGCAGATCAGAGAATGCTGCTGCTTTGCCTGTCAAAGGCAAAATGTGATGCTTCACAGAGACTCATGTACCTCGAGGATTAAAAGCTGACAAATGAACCAATTTTTCCATTTCTACTCTATCCTGTGAAAATGATTTTTTAATTCATAATTATATATAGATATTCTGGGTCTATGAGCTAGCTATAATGCATACCCACTAAAGAGAAAATATATTACATCAAATAGTAACAGAAGAAACACACAGGCTGCCCCTTGGAGGTGTTGGCATGGACACAGCAGGTATATGTTATGCAGATACAAGTCCTTGGGAGCTTCCTGAGAGCGGAAGGTGAACATCTACACCTCTATCCCATATTCTTGGTTAATTCTGCTCATAAATGTTCTGCCTCATACTTCCCAGGCTTCTAGTTTGACACACAATCATCTCCATTTGCAAAGGTCAACAGTCAGATAAATTAAAAATACCAGATTCAAATTCAGTTCAGTTCAGTCTCAGTCATGTCTGACTCTCTGTGACCCCCGTGGACGGCAGCACGGCAGGCCTCCCTGTCCATCACCAACTCATGAGTCTACTCAAACTCCTGTCCAGTGATGCCATCCAACCCTCTCATCCTCTGTCATCCCCTTCTTCTCCCGTCTTCAATCTTTCCCAGCATCAGGCACTTTTCAGATGAGTCAATTCTTCACATAGGTGGCCAAAGTACTGGAACTTCAGCTTCAGCATCAGTCTTTCCAATGAATATTCAGGACTGATTCCCTTTAGGATGGACTGGTTGGATCTCCTTGCAGTCCAAGGGACTCTCAAGTCTTCTCCAACACCACAGTTCAAAAGCATCAATTCTTCAGTGCTCAGCTTTGTTTATAGTCCAACTCTCACATCCATACATGACCACTGGAAAAACCATAGCCTTGATTAAGGGACCTTTGTTGGCAAAGTAATGTCTCTGCTTTTTAATATGCTGTCTAGGTTGGTCTTAACTTTTCTTCCAAGGAGCAAATATCTTTTAATTTCATGGCTTCAGTCACCATCTGCAGTGATTTTGGAGCCCCAAAGAGTAAAGTCTCTCACTGTTTCCCCATCTATTTGCTGTGAAGTGATGGGACCAGATGCCATGATGTTAGTTTTCTGAATGTTGAGCTTTAAGCCAACTTTTTCACTCTTTCACTTTCATCAGGAGGGTCTTTAGTTCCTCTTCACTTTCTGCCATAAGGGTGGTGTCATCTGCATATCTGAGGTTATTGATATTTCTCCTGGCAATCTTGATTTCAGCTTGTGCTTCATCCAGCCCAGCGTTTCTCATGATGTACTCTGCATATAAGTTAAATAAGCAGGGTGACAATATACAGCCGGATGTACTCCTTTTCCTATTTGGAACCAGTCTGTTGTTCCATGTCCAGTTCTAACTGTTGCTTCCTGACCCGCATACAGATTTCTCAAGAGGCAGGTCAGGTGGTCTGGTATTCCCATCTCTTGAAGAATTTCCCACAGTATGTTGTGATCCACACGGTCAAAGGCTTTGGCATAGTCAATAAAGCAGAAATAGATGTTTTTCTGGAACTCTCATGCTTTTTCAGTGATCCAGCGGATGTTGGCAATTTGGTCTCTGGTTCCCTCTGCCTTTTCTAAAACCAGCTTGAACAACTGGAAGTTCATGGTTCATGTATTGTTGAAGCCTGGCTTGGAGAATTTTGAGCATTACTTTCCTAGCATGTGAGATGAGTGCAATTGTGCGGTAGTTTGAGCATTCTTTGGCATTGCCTTTCTTTGGGATTGGAATGAAAACTGACCTTTTCCAGTCCTGTGGCTACTGCTGAGTTTTCCAAATTTGCTGACATATTGAGTGCAGCACTTTCACAGCATCATCTTTCAGGATTTGAAATAGCTCCACTGGAATTCCATCACCTCCACTAGCTTTGTTCATAGTGATGCTTCCTAAGGCCCACTTGACTTCACATTCCAGGATGTCTGGCTCTAGGTCAGTGATCACACCATCATGATTATCAGGGTTGTGAAGATCTTTTTTGTACAGTTCTTCTGTGTATTCTTGCCACCTCTTCTTAATATCATCTGCTTCTGTTAGGTCCATACCATTTTTGTCCTTTATCAATCCCATCTTTGCAGGAAATGTTCCCTTGGTATCTCTAATTTTCTTGAAGAGATCTCTAGTCTTTCCCATTCTGTTGTTTTCCTCTATTTCTTTGCATTGATCACTGAGGAAAACTTTCTTATCTCTCCTTGCTATTCAAATGGGTATAACTTTCCTTTTCTCTTTTGCTTTTCGCTTCTCTTGTTTTCACAACTATTTGTAAGGCCTCCTCAGACAGCCACTTTGCTTTTTGGCATTTCTTTTTCTTGGAGATGGTCTTGATTCCTGTCTCCTGTACAATGTCCTAAACCCTGGTCCATAGTTCTTCAGACACCCTGTCTATCAGATCTAATCCCTTGAATCTATTTGTCACTTCCACTGTATAGGTCATACCTGAATGGTCTAGTGGTTTTCCCACTTTCTTCAATTTAAGTCTGAATTTGGCAATAAGGAGTTCATGATCTGAGCCACAGTCAGCTCCTGGTCTTGTTTTGGTTACTGTACAGAGCTTCTCCATCTTTGGCTGCAAAGAGCATAATCACTCTGATTTTGGTATTGACCATCTGGTGATGTCCATGTGTAGAGTCTTCTCTTGTGTGGTTGGAAGAGGGTGTTTGCTATGACCAGTGTGTTCTCTTGGCAAAACTCTATGAGCCTTTGTCCTGCTTCATTCTGTACTCCAAGGCTAAATTTGCCTGTTACTCCAGGTATTTCTTGACTTCCTACTTTTGCATTCCAGTCCCCTATAATGAAAAGGACATCTTTTTATTGGGTGTTAGTTCTAGAAGGTCTTGTAGGTCTTCATCGAACCATTCAACTTCAGCTTCTTCAGCATTACTGGTTGGGGCATAGATTTGGATTACCGTGATATTGAATGGTTTGTCTTGGAAACGAACAGAGATCATTCTGTCATTTTTGAGATTGCATCCAAGTACTGCATTTCAGACTCTTTTGTGGACTATGATGGCTACTCCACTTCTTCTAGGGATTCTTGCCCACAGTAGTAGATATAATGGTCATCTGAGTTAAATTCACCCATTCCAGTCCTTTTTAGTTCACTGATTCCTAAAATGTTGACATTCACTCTTGCCATCTCATTTGACCACTTCCAATTTGCCTTGACTCATGGACCTAACATTCCAGGTTCCTATGCAATATTGCTCTTTATAGCATAGGATCTTGCTTCTATCACCAGTCACATCCACAACTGAGTGCTGTTTTTGCTTTGGCTCTGTCTCTTCATTCTTTCTGGAGTTATTTCTCCACTGATCTCCAGTAACATAATGGGCACCTACCCATGTGGGGACTTCATCTTTCAGTGTCCTATCTTTTTGCCTTTTCATACTGTTCATTGGGCTCTCAAGGCAAGAATACTCAAGTGGTTTGCCATTCCCTTCTCCAGTGGGCATTCTGTCAGAACTCTCCACCATGACCCATCCATCTTGGGTGGCACTACATGGCATGGCTTATAGTTTCATTGAGTTAGACAAGGCTGTGGTCCATGTGACCAGATTGGTTAGTTTTCTGTGATTGTGGTTTTCAGTCTGTCTGCCCTCTGACGGAGAAGGATAAGAGGCTTGTAGAAGCTTCCTGATGGGAGAGACTGACTGAGGGGGATACTGGGTCTTGTTCTGATGTGCAGGGCCATGCTCAGTCTTTAACCCAATTTTCTATTGATGTGTTCCCTCCCTGTTGTTTACCTGGGGCCAAACTATGGTGGAGGTAATGAAGATAATGGAAACCTCCTTCAAAAGGTCCCATGCAGGCACTGCTGCACTCAGTGCCCCCAACCCTGCAGCAGCCACAGCTGACCCACGCCTCCGCCAGGGACTCCTGGACACTCCTGGGTAAGTCTGGGTCAGTCTCTTGTGGGGTCACTGCTACTATCTCCTGGGCCCTGGTGCACGCAAGGTACTGTTCGTGCCCTCCAAGAGTCTATTTCCCAGATCCAAATTAGCTTCTGACAAAAGAAAAATTTCAGGAAGATTCACTAGATAGAGAAACAAGGTGATGCAGTGATCACCTAGCAGCATGACACAACCCAGCACCACCCTCCACAGAGGCTGCTCTGTCCTACTGCCATCTAAGCCAAACCTTGCTACTTCACACTGAGACTGTGGAAGAGACCTCAGGGAACAGAAGCCTCTTGTTCTGGATGCTTATTTTAAACCAACACGAAGGGAAGGTCCTTCAAGTCAGGAAGTCTTGAAATTTCAATTAAGAGAAAAGTATCCCAAATGTTCTTGTTTTCATCCACCTACTCTGTCATTGGTGTTGGGGGAGCCATAAGCCCACACGCAGACATGGCACAGAACCTCTCATTAAGCCAACTTGGTTCCAAAGGAAGGGTAGGTCAAGCCCATTTCCAGGAAGGGTCATTCTTATCATCAGATGATTTGAGCATCTCACTCTGCTTTTCCACCACATTTCCATTGCTGCTACTGCTGCTGCTAAGTCACTTCAGTCGTGTCAGACTCTGTGCAACCCCATAGACAGCAGCCCACCAGGCTCCCCCATCCCTGGGATTCTCCAGGCAAGAACACTGGAGTGGGTTGCCATTTCCCTCTCCAATGCATGAAAGTGAAAAGTGAAGTCTCTCAGTCGTGTCTGACACTCCGTGACCCCATGGACTGCAGCCTTCCAGGCTCCTCCATCCATGGGATTTTCCAGGCAAGAGTACTGGAGTGGGGTGCCATTGCCTTCTCCACACATCTCCATTGGTTTCCACCAAATGGCTGTCCAGAAGCACTACATCACTATGACGCCACTGACTCCCTCCTTCCCTCCCTCCCTTGATTTCCCAAACCCCATAGTTTTTTCTTCTTCCTTCCCCACCTGGGTCCTGGCTCTATCTGGAGAGGCAGCATGGCATTGCTGGAGTTCTGGTTCTGTGTATGGAAGAAGCTTTCCCTGTGGGTCACTCAACTCCCTTCAGAGCAGAGCTTAGGTGAGTTATATCTTATTTTGGGTTCTGTCCAGAACCCAAAAGGCAGATCCAGAGATAAGGGTGTGAGGGCAAAACATTTTACTTAGGAAGTGATCCTAGAAAACACAATTTGGGGACTGGAAAAATGGGATAGGGAAGGGTTCCTTATTAAGCTAGTTACCTCTAAGGACCATTGGAGATTTATGCCACCCACAGGGACACATTGGAAGCTAGCGGAGAATAAACACCTCAGACAACTAGGGCACTGTTTACAACAGCCAGGACATGGAAACATTCAATGACAGATGAAGAGATAAAGAAGATGTGGTACATAAACACAGTGGAGTATTACTCAGCCATTAAAAGACCTGCCTCTTGAGGAATCTGTATGCGGGTCAAGAAGCAAAAGTTAGAACTGGACATGGAACAACAGACTGGTTCCAAACAGGAAAAGGAGTACGTCAAGGCTCTATATTGTCACCCTGCTTATTGAACTTATATGCAGAGTACATCATGAGAAACGCTGGGCTGGAAGAAGCACAAGCTGGAACCAAGATTGCCAGGAGAAATATCAATAACCTCAGATATGCAGATGACACCACCCTTATGGCAGAAAGTGAAGAGGAACTAAAGACCCTCTTGATGAAAGTGAAAGAGGAGAGTGAAAAGGTTAAGATCATGGCATCTGGTCCCATCACTTCATGGGAAATAGATGGGGAAACAGTGGAAACAGC
>NW_011494743.1:4992964-5011021 GCF_000754665.1 Bison bison bison | reverse complement strand
AAGCAGAGACATTATTTTGCCAACAAAGGTCCATCTAGTCAAGGCTATGGTTTTTCCAGTAGTCATGTATGGATGTAAGAGTTGGACTGTGAAGAAAGCTGAGCACTGAAGAATTGATGATTTTGAACTGTGGTGTTGGAGAAGACTCTTGAGGGTCCCTTGGACTGCAAGGAGTTCCAACCAGTCCATCCTAAAGGGAGTCAGTCCTGAATATTCATTGGAAGGACTGATTCTGAAGCTGAAGTTCCAATACTTTGGCCACCTGATGGGGAGAACTGACTCACTGGAAGAGAGTCAACTTGCTTGATGCTGGGAAAGATTGAAGACGGGAGGAGAAGGGGACGACAGATGATGAGATGGTTGGATGTCATCACCGACACAATGGACATGAGTTTGGGAAAACTCCGAGAGTTGGTGATGGACAGGGAGCCTGGCATGCTGTGGTCCATGAGGCTGCAAAGAGTAGGACATGAAATGAACTAAAAGAATGACATATGGTCATTTGGAGAGAGGTGGATGGACCTAGACTCTGTCATACAGAGTGAATTAAGTCAGAAAGAGAAAAACAAATATTGCATATTAATGCATATACGTGGAATCTAGAAAAATGTTACAAATGAACCTATTCTCAGGGCAGGACTAGAGACACAGGTATAGAGTACAGACATGCGGACATGGGATGGGGAGGGGAAGGTGGGACAAACTGGGAGGTTAGCATTGACATGTGCCCACTGCCTTGCGTGAAACAGACAGCTAGTGGGGAGCCGCTGTATAGCACAAGGAGCTCAGCTCAGTGCTCTGTAATGGCCTGGTGTGGGCGGTGGGTGGGGAGGGAGGCTGAAGAGGGAGGGGATATACGTATACATAGGCTGATTCACTTTGTTGTACAGCAGAAACTAACAACATTGTAAAGCAATTAAATTCCAATTTTAAAATTTTAAATTTAAAAAATAAACAATAAAACAGCTAGGTATTCATTAGTTAATTCCCTGTTAATTCCCTAGGGCGTTGGGCCTGCCCATGGTTAGGAAAAATGTCCTCTGCTGTCAGAACAAGTCCTCAGGCAACAAAATGCAGGTGTGAGCAGCTGGAAAAGTCTGATGGTGGGATGATAAGGGCAAGGGATTGTGGACACCAGCAAAGGGAGTTACAGATTCTTAGGTTAATAGAATTTTCTGCTTCTTTACTCTCTTATCTATTACTACCTCCTATCTGCAGTGAGACTCAGGGAAAGGAAGAAGGAAGGGAAAGAGAGAAAACCCACTCTCATCACAGTATTTCTAATGTAACAAATCTCAAGATTATGAAAATGGCAGGGTGATCTCCAGGGAAAGGAAACTGGTATGAAAATATTTTAATATAATTCTACATGGGGCTGGAGTGTCCTGCTTTTTGAGAATACCAGTATAGAAAGACAAGTTCAGGGAAATCTCACCATCTGCCATTTACAACAAACAGCAGTGATCTCCAAGCTGGTGAGTCTCATGTAATATTCTCTTGGGACAGGTAGCAGATCCTGAGAAGTTTGATGGTTACCAATAAGCAACCTGGGTTTTAAAAAGTTGGGAAACAGTAGACTTCCTGGTAGTCCAGTGGTTAAGAATCCACTTTCCAGTGCAGGGGACACAGGTTTGATTCCTGGTCAGGAACTAAGATCCTACATGCCGTGGGGCAACTAACCCTGTGAACATCACAACTACTGAGCCCATGCTCTCTGGAGCCCATGTCACAGCTAGGAAGGCCGAATGCCTCAATGAAGAGCCCTTGAGCTGTAACAAAAGACCCCAAGTGCCACAACTAAGGCAGCCAAATAAATAAATCTTTTTTTTTTTTTTTAAACAATAGTTGGGGAACACTGTCAGCATAAGCAAGGTCAAGAGGCTAAACACTATGTGACCAGGGACATGGGGAAGTGGATGAGAGCCATCTCATGGTTTAAAAAGATGAGACACTTTAAAACAGAGTGTGTTGGGAAACCCAGCCTCCCTTATAAAAACATGTCTGGCACCACCTGAGTTTCACCCTGGAGGGAACTTCAGCCCTGTACCCTGGAATGTCACCCCCTTTAGGGAGTTCTCACTCTGAAGCAGTGCCACTGATCCCCAGGAATGCTCAGCTTCTCAGACGTGTTACTCTCAGTAGAATCTCATCTAAGGGCTTGTATGAGGGTGGTTTCTTTGTAGAGTGGTTTCATGAAGCAGAAGGGAAGTTGTGGGAATAGGGAAAAAAAATTACAGCAAAGCGTGGATTAATGAACTAATTAGTATTGTAGGCAATGAGTCTCAGTCCTGTTGGGGACCATCAGAGGAACCATATAGAATCTTCCCCAGACAAGAAGCTACACACTCTTCATAGGTCCCCCTCTCCCCTTGCATAACTGAGCTAAGTGTGTGTAAAAGTCCAGGGATCTTTATCACCTTTGGAGAAAGCTATGAGGCAGAAAATTAGAGAGAAGTTATAGGGACCACTCATAACAGCCATGGAGGTTTGCCACTTAAATCACCTTCAGCAGAACCTGCTACAAGGTATCTCCTGATGCTGTACCCTTGAATCTGCCTCAGCATTCACCCCAAGGTCACACTTTCTCTGGTTGTCCCCATCAAACAAGAACACAACAGGGGCACTAGACTCAGGCCATTCCTGCCCACTGAAGGACTCCTCTAAAGGGCGTCTGTTCACAGACGACCCAATGGCCTAGCCAAGACTGTCTCGGAACTATACTGTGGTCTGAGGTTCTCCCTGCCTACTTTCACTTCCCCTACCATCACCCCCAGCCCCTTCAGCCTTCACAGACATCTCCCCTAGTAAATCTCTTGCTCATCTAACTCTTCTTTAGCATTTGCTTCTAGGAGTAACTGAAGTGACAGTTTGCAGGACACCATCAGTTGATTTGGAACTGTCCACCACTGTGGTGCTGAAATCAGAAGTAGTCCAAGGGAGAGGTGATGCAGAAACAAAATTTATCAATATCTGTGTTCTTCCTCCCTGAATGGTTAGCCATTAAAGAGTACAGCATATTCCCTTGGTCCTGCCTAGCCAGGGGAAGTAGCTGGTACTTTAAAAAATGCCATGGGAGGGAGGGGTGGGGCCAAGGTGGCAGAGTAGGACGACACAGAGTTCACATCTCATAGGCTGGGGTTTGGGCCTGAGCCCCTGTAGCAGGAGCACTGAATCCAAGCTGCTGGACTAATAGAGAACTTCAGTCCTCAGGAAATGTTAATAAGTGTGAGCTATCCCAGAGGTCCTTATCTTAGCACCAAGACCCAACTTCCTTAAAGCTCCTGCACTAGATGCCTCAGGCAAAACAACCAGCAAGACAGGAACATAGCCCAGCTCATCAACAAAAGTAAGACAACAGAGAAATATGTTCCAGATGAAGAAGCAAGGTAAAAACCTACAAGACCAAAGAAATAAAGAGGAAATAGGCAATCTATATGAAAATGAACTCAGAGTAATGATATTAAAGAGGACCCAAAATCTTGGAAATACAACAGAGGCATGGATTAAAGAAAATAAATGTTTAACAAGGACGTAGAAGAACTAAAGAACAAACAGTGAACAAAGAGTGAAAAATAACTAAAATTAAATATACACTAGAAGGAATAAATAACAGAATAACTGAGGCAGAAGAATGAAAAAGTGACCTGTAACACAGAATGGTGAAAATAACTGCAGAGGAACAGAACAAAGAAAAAAGACAGTCTCACAGACCTCTGGGACAACATTAAATGCAACAACATGCAAATTATAGGGGGCCCAGAAGAAGAAAAGAAACAGAAAGTGTCTGAAAAAATATTTAAAGAGATTATAGTTGAAAACTTCCCTAACATGGGAAAAGAAATAGTCACCCAAGCCCAGGAAGCAGAGAGGGTCCAATACAGAATAAACTCAAGGAGGAATATACCAAGACACACATCATTCAAACTGAGAAAAATTAAATTCAAAGAAAAAATATTAAAAGCAGCAATGGAAAAACAACAAAACATATGCAAGGGAATTCCCATAAGGTTATCAGTTGAGTTGTGTGTGTGTGTGTGTGTGTGTGTGTGTGTGTTTAGCAGAAACTCTGAAGGCCAGAAGAGAGTGGCAGGGTACATTTAAAGGGATTAAGAGGAAGCACCTAAAGCCAAGATTACTCTACCCAGTCAATTATATCCTGATTCAACAGAGAAATTGAAAGCTTTACAGACAAGCAAAAGCTAAGAGAATTCAGCACCACCAAACCACCTTTACAACAAATGCTAAAGGAACTTATCTAGGTGGGAAACACAGGAGGGAAAAAAATAGACATACAGAAACAAATCCAAAAAAAGAAAAAGGTAATAGGAACATATATATTGATAATTACCTTAAATGTAAGTGGATTAAATGCTCCAACAAAAGACATAGATTGGCTGAATTAACACAAAAACAAGACCCGAATATATGCTGTTTACAAGAGACCCACTTCAGACCCAGGGACACATATAGTCTGAAAGTGAGGGGTAGAAAAAGATGCAAATGGAAATCAAAAGAAAGCTGGAGTACCAATATTCATATAAGAAAAATAGACTTTAAAGACTATTGCAAGAGACAAGGAAGGACACTACATAATGATCAAAGGATCAGTCCAAGAAGATATAACAACTATAAATATTTATGCACCCAACATAGAAGCACCTCAATACATAAGCCAAATGCTAACAGCCATCAAAGGGGAAATCAACAATAACACAATAATAGTGGGGGACTTTAACACCCAGCTTACACTAATGGACAGATCATCCACACAGAAATGTAATAAGGAACACAGTTTTAAATGACATACTAGATGCTGCTGCTGCTGCTGCTGCTAAGTCACTTCAGTCGTGTCCAACTCTGTGCGACCCCATAGACCGCAGCCCACCAGGCTCCCCTGTCCCGGGATTCTCCAGGCAAGAACACTGGAGTGGGTTGCCATTTCCTTCTCCAATGCATGAAAGTGAAAAGTGAAAGTGAAGTCACTCAGTCATATCCTACCCTCAGGGACCCCATGGACTGCAGCCTTCCAGGCTCCTCTGTCCATGGGATTTTCCAGGCAAGAGTACTGGAGTGGGGTGCCATTGCCTTCTCTGAACATACTAGATGAGATAGACTTACTTGATATTTATAGGACATTGCATCCAAAAGCACAATATGCTTTCCCCTCAAGTGTACACAGAACATTCTCCAGGACAGATCACATCTTGGTTCACAAATCAAGTCTCAGTAAATTTAAGAAAACTGAAATTGTAAAGCATCTTTTCCAACCACAGCACTATGAGATTAGAAATCAATTATAGTTAAAAAAAAAAAAAAGTAGTAAAACACACAAACACATGGAAGCTAAACTGGCTACTAAATAACCAAGAGAACACTGAAGAAATCAAAGAGGAAATCAAAAAGTACACAGAAACAAATGACAATGAAAACACGATGATCCGAAACCTATGGGATGCAGCAAAAGCAGTTCTGAGAGGGAAGGTTACAGCAATACAATCCCACCTCAGGAAACAAGAAAAGGACTTCCCTGGTGGTCCAGTGGCTAAGACTTCACCCTCCTAATGCAAGGGGCTCAGGTTCGATTCCTGGCCAGGGAACTAGATCCCACATGCCACAACTAAAGATACCACGTACCACAACTAAGACCCAGAGTAGCCAGACAAATAAATAATTTTTTTAAAAAGAAACAATAAAAATCTCAAATAAACAACCTAACTTTACACCAGATAACCACAATGATGAAATCACTCACCTAGAGCCAGACATCCTAGAATGCGAAGTCAAGTGGGCCTTAGAAAGCATCACTACGAACAAAGCTAGGGGAGGTGATGAAATTCCAGCTGAGCTATTTCAAATCCTAAAAGGTGATGCTGTGAAAATGCTGCACCCAATATGCCAGCAAATCTGGAAAACTCAGCAGTGGCCACAGGACTAGAAAAGACCAGTTTTCATTCCAATCCCAAAGAAAGGCAATGCCAAAGAATGTTCAAACTACTGCACAATTGCTCTCATCTCACACTCTAGTAAAGTAATGCTCAAAATTCTCCAAGCCAGGCTTCAACAGTATGTGAACCAAGAACTTCTAGATATTCAAGCTGGATTTAGAAAAGGCAGAGGAACCAGAGATTAAATTACCAACATCCACTGGATCATCGAAAAAGCAAGAGAGTTCCAGAAAAACATCTACTTCATTGATTATGCTAAACTCTTTGACCATGTGGATCACAACAAACTGTGGGAACTTCTTCAAGAGATGGGAATACCTGACCACCTTACCTGGCTCTTGAGAAATCTGTGTGCAGGTCAAAGAGCAACAGTTAGAACCAAATATAGAACAACGGACTGTTTCCAAATTGGGAAAGGAATACGTCAAGGCTATATATTGTCACCCTGCTTATTTAACTTCTATACAGAGTTCATCATGTTAAATCCAAGACTGGATGAAGTACAAGCTGGAATCAGGACTGCCAGGAGAAATATCAATAACCTCAAACATGCAGATGACACCACACTTATGGCAGAAAGTGAAGAGAAACTAAAGAGCCCCTTGATGAAAGTGAAAGAGGAGAGAGAAAAAACCAGCTTAAAACTCAATATTCAAAAAGCTAAGATCATGGCACCTAGTTCCATCACTTCATGGGAAATAGATGGGGAAACAATCAAAACAGTGACAGACTTCATTTTCTTGGGCTCCAAAGTCACTGCAGATGGTGACTGCAGCCATGAAATTAAAAGACGGTTGCTCCTTGGAAGAAAAGCTATGACAAACCTAGAAAGCATATTAAAAAGCAGAGACATTACTTTGCCAACAAAGGTACGTCTAGTCAAGCTATGGTTTTTCCAGTAGTCATGTATTTATGTGAGAGTTCGACCATAAAGAAAGCTGAGCACAGAAAATTGAGGCTTTTGAATTGTAGTGTTGGAGAAGACTCTTGAGAGTCCCTTGGACAGCAAGGAGATCAAACCAGTCAATCCTAAGGAAATCAACCCTGAATATTCATTGGAAAGACTGATGCTAAAGCTGAAGTTCCAGTACTTTGGCCACCTGATACAAAGAACTGACTCATTGGAAAAGACGCTGATGCTGGGAAAGACTGAAGCCGGGAGAAGGGGACAACAGAGGATGAGATTGTTGGATGGCATCACTGACGCAGTGGACATGAGTTTGAGCAAGCTCCAGGAGTTGGTGATGGACAGGGAAGCCTGGCGTGCTGCAGCCTGTGGGGTCACAAAGACTCAGACACAACTGAGCAACTGAACTGAACTGATACACCATATTAACAAACTGAAGAACAACATTCATATGATAATTTCAATGGATGCAGAGTAAGCTTTTGACAAAATGAACAGCTTTTATGATAAAATCTCTCCAGAAAGAGAGCAGAAAGGGAGCCTACCTCAACATAAAAAGGTCACATATGACAAACCCACAGCAAACATCATTCTCAAAGGTGAAAAAAACTGAAAGCATTTCCTCTGAGATCAAGAACAAGACAAGGATGTCCACTCCTGCCACGTTTATTCAACATTGTTTTGGAAGTCCTAGCCACAGCAGTCAGAGAAGAAAAAGAATCCAAATTGAAGAGAAGAAGTCAAACTGTAACTGTTTGCAGATGACATGATACTCTGCCACCAGAAAACTAGGGCTAATGAAAGAATTTGGTGAAGTTACAGGATAGAAAATTAGTGCATAGAAATCTCTTGCATTCCCATACACAAGCAACAAAAGATAAGAAAGAGATATTAAGAAAACAATCCTATTTATCACTTCAACAAAAATAATAAAATACCTAGGAATAAACTGTCCTAAGCAAACAAAAGACTTGTACTCAGAAAACTATAAGATACTGAGAAAAGAAATCAAACACAATACAAACAGATGGAGAAATATACAATGTTCTTGGACTAGATGAATCAATATTGTCAGAATGACTACACTCCCCAAAACAATCTATAGATTCAATACAATCCATATCAAATTACCAATGGCATTTTTCAGAGAATTAAGACAAAAAATTTTACAATTTGTCTGGAAACACAAAAGAGCCCAAATAGCTAAATAATCCTGAGAAAGAATAATGGAATTGGAGCAATCAGGCTGCCTGACTTCAGACTGTACTACAAACTACAGTCATCAAAACAGTGTGATACTGGCACAAAAATAGAAATATAGATAATATGAACAGGAGAGAAAGCCCAGAAATAAACTCAGGCATCTATGGTAATGACAGTAATCTATGACAAAGAGGCAAGAATACACAATGGAGAAAAGACAGTCTCTTCAGTAAGTGGTGCTGAGAAAACTGGGCAGCTACATGTAAAAGAATGAAATTAGAACACTCCCTAACACTACACACAAAAATAAACCCAAAATGGCTTAAAGACCTAACTGGAAGGCTGGACACCATAAAACTCTTAGAGGAAAATTGAAGCAGAAGACTCCTTGACACACAGCACAATCTTTTTTGACCTGTCTCCTAGAGTAATGAAAATAAAAACAAAAATAAACAAATGAGACCCAATGAAACTTAAAAGCTTTTGTATAGCAAAGGAAACCATAAACAAGACAAAAAGACAACCCTCAGATGGGAGAAGATATTTGCAAATTAAGCAACTGACAAAGGATTACTCTCCAAAATAAACAAACTGCTCATGCAGCTCAATATCAAAACAACAAACAACCCAATAAAAGAGATGAGTGGAAGACCTACACAGACTTTCCTCCAAAGAGAACATACAGATAGCCAAGAGGCACATGAAAAGATGCTCAATGTCACAAATTATTAGAAAACTGCAAATCAAAACTACAATGTAATATCAACTCACACCAGTCAGAATGCCGATCATCAAAAAAATCTACAAACAATAAACGCTGGAGAAGGTGTGGAGAAAAGGGAACCTTCTTACACTGTTAGTGGGAATGTAAATTGATAAAGCCACTATGGAGATCACTATAGAGAGTCCTTAAAAAACTAAAAATAGAATTATCATATGACCCAGCAATCCCACTACTGGGCATATACTCTGAGAAAACCATAATTCAAAATGACACATGCACCCCAATATTCACTGAAGCACTATTTACACTAGCCAGGACAAGGAAGCAGTCTAAATGGTCATCAACATAGGAATGGATAAAGAAGATGTGGTACATATAGACGATGGAATATTACTCAGCCATAAAAAGAATGAAAGTGTGCCACTTGCAGAGACGTAGGTAGACCTAGAGACTGTCATACAAAATGAAGTCAGAAAGAGAAAACAAGTATCGTACATTAACACATATATGTGGAATCTAGAAAAACTGTACCGATGAACCTATTTGCAAAACAGAAATAGAGACAGACACATAGAGAACAAATGTATGGACACCAAGTGGGGAAGACGGGGGATGAATTGGGAGACTAGGATTTACATATACACACTATTATGTATTAAACAGATAACTAATGAGAATCTATTGTAAAGCACGGGGCAGAGGGGGAAGAAGGTACAGTCTGTGTGTAGGACATATATAAACTCAACCTTTAAAATGCATTCCAATATACACTGCTGCTGCTAAATCGCTTCAGAGTGTCCGACTCTTAGTGACCCCATGGACTGCAGCCCACCAGGCTCCTCCGTCCATGGGGTTTTCCAGGCAAGAGTAGGTGCAGACAAATATTGTTTGATTCCACTTATATGAGGTACCTGAATAGTCAAATTCATAGTCAGAAAGAACACTGGTAGATGCTGGTGGCTGGAATGGAGACGAGGAATAGGGGTTTGGTGTTTAATACGGACAGAGCTCCAGTTTAGGAAGGTGAAAAGTTTGGGAGATAGATGACGGTGAGAGTTGTGGTTAGTTGCTCAGTCGTTTCTGGCTCTTTGTGACCCCATGGACTGCAGCCTGCTGGGCTCCTCTGTCCATGGGATTCTCCAGGCAAGAATACTGGAGTGGGTTGCCATGCCCTCCTCCAGGAGGTCTTCCCAACCCAGGGATCGAATCTGCGTCTCCTGCCATGGCAGGTGGATTCTTTACCACTGAGCTATCTGGGAAGCCGATGAATGTACTTAGTGCCACACAGTTAAATATGGTGAAAATAATACATTTTATATTATGTGACTTATGCCACATTTTTTAGTAAAGCACATTTTTAAAAAATGCCACAGGGGGAAATGATGAGCCTGCCATCAGACTACACAAACAGGTAGATTTCAAGGGTGCTGCTCCTAGAAACACGAATGCTACTAAAATCTGCCAAGTCACCCTCAGCCATTCACAGCTCCAGAACCAGGAGCACAGTGGTTTCTATGCTTCCTGCTGTCTAGCCTCCTGCAAATGGTTTGCATCAGGAAAGACGGACAGGAACCCAGTTGGCAAGATGCAGCTCCACACGTTCACCCTTCACAGGCCAGACTGGGAAGAGGGCACTGGAGAAGGTCGGTGGGGCCGAGGACCCACAGAACACTTCCTGGGCTGGAGAGCAACACACCTGTTGGCATCATCAGAAGGCACGCTCTCACTGGCGTCAGATGTCTCTCCCTCCCAGAGGTGACGAGGTAGAGGAGAAGGACACTAAGCTTGGTTCTGTCAACAAGGCTGAAGTCCCACCCCTGCCAGAGAACATCCTTGTGACCGTGGGCAAGTAAGCTGACCTCTCTGAGCCTCAGCAACCTCATATGTAAAGCCCAGGTGGGACCAGACCCGAGATTTTCAAGCAGTATTCTGAGGAACCCTAAGGTACCACAACCCCATCAGGGGTTACTAGCAATTAGGGAGAGAAGAGGAAACCAGGCCCACCTGAATTAAGAGTAATCCAACCATTATCTGATTCCCCTTTGACGGTTTTCCAGGATTTTCTCTGAAGCTTAAAAATAAAAGTTTGAAAATCTCATGCTGCGAGGATCTTTAAGGCCCTTTTCTACCCCTATCTTTTGTAAGTCTATGGGGCTTGAATCAAAGCCTAGGTCCTGCCTCATAGAGGTGGTGACCTTGGGAAGCTACCTAACATTTCTTACTCTCTTCTCATCTGTAAAACACCTCATCACTTAGTGGTTATCTGTGATGTGTCAGGTGACTCGCACACATCCCTAAGTTCATACCCATCCCTCTAAGAGACACACCATCAATACCCCCACTTTATAGCCAAGGAGACTGAGGCTCAGAGAGGCTGAGCAACACACTGCATTACTCATCTGGCGAATGGCTTTATATATATCAGGCTCCAATATTCATATTGTCTCTGCTCTGCTGTCTGCCCGTTTTAGAGTGGTGTGAACAAGAAATGAAACTATAAATGCAAAACGTTTTACAAAAATACAAATCATGATGCAACCATAAAGAATTATAACTTGGTTTCAGAATCAGAGTTACTTTTGCACTAGCGAACCTAAACCCCCTTTCATAGGGAAGCTTATCTAGCTCCACAGCCAAAGCTGTCCTCGACCACAGTGGGACACTTGTGCAAGGAGAGCTACCATGGCCAGTGGTGGAAGCGGGGGCAAGGCCCAGTGGGTCAGGAGTAGTGCATGAACTGAGTCCAGAACAAACGCTGGACAAGGATTGCAAATTCTGTCAAAAGTGGGTTTGAATTAGCTCCTCTATTTACAAGTCTTGTGGCCTAAAAGTAAGTTATCTTCTTTGCCTTGGTTAGTTCATAGAGAAAATGGGGATGAAATGTGTTTAACTAGCAGTAAAGTTTGAGGGAAGAAGTCTTCATACAAGACCTCCCTCAGGATTTCCCTGGTGGTCCAATGGTTAAGATTCCCCTTTCCAACCCAGGCAGTGTGGGTTCCACCCCTGGTTGGGGAACGAAGTCTCATATGTCCCATGGCCAAAAAACCAGAACAGAAGCAATACTATAACAAGTTCAATAAAAGCCTTTCAAAAAACGATCCACATTAAAAACAAAAAAATCTTAAAAAGAGACCTCCTTCACTTCTGATATCAGTTGGAAGAGTTCATAAAACCACCCACAAGTTCGATAATTCGTTGAGAGAATTCTTAGAACTCACTGAAAACTATTATACTCCCAGTTTATTACAGGGAAAAGATACAGGTTAAAATTAGCCCAAGGAAGAGACTGAGGGCAGAGTCTGGAAGGGAGTCTAATTGTGGAGCTTCTGAGTGTCTTTTCATGGACTCCTGGATGCTAGCACCTCTTTGCACCCACAACGTGTAAGGATGCATGCGGAGCACTGCCAGCCAGGGAAGGTCACCCAAGGCTTTGGTGTCCAAGGCAATGTTTGGAGCTGATCACTGTTGCCCAGGTGGCTGATCTGTAGTCCCCAGCCCCTCCCAAGAGTCCAATACCTTTAGTCTCCAGTTCCTCTAGAAATCAGAACTCATAATGCATAGCCCAAAGCCTTCATCATAAGTCACACTGTTAGGGACTTTCCTGGTGGTGCAGAGGATAAGAATCTGCCTGCCAGTGCAGGGGACATGGGTGCGATCTCTGGTCTGGGAAGATTCCACATGCCATGGAGCAGCTAAGCCCAAGTGCCACAACTACTGAGCCCACATTCTAGAACCCACGAGCGCCAACTACTGAGCCTACAATGTTGCAACCACTGAAGCTCACATATCTAGAGCCTATGCTCTGCAACAAGGGAAGCCACTGCAATGAGAAGCCCGAGCACCACAACTGAAAAAGGAGCCCCTGCTCTCCACAACTAGAGAAAGCCAGTGTGCGGCAATGGAGACTCGGAGTAGCCAAAACTAAACACATACAGCAGTGCGTACATGTCAAAAAGATTAAATCACACTGTTAGACTATCTGGTAGCCAGAGCCTCCAGGCAAACAAAGACACTCTTGCAGACAGGACATTTCGGGCCTGAGAGACCAGCTTCTGTGAGCCAAGGCAGAGCCCAGACCACTTGGTGGGAAAGGTTGATTCTTCTCTACACAAGATAACACTTCCTATTTCATGGGGTCATCGTGAGGATTGAGCGACAGAACACGAGGTGACCAGCCCACGTATGCAATTTCAAAATTCCAAATGCTCTGAAAACTGGAGTTTTAACAAAAACCATTTAGAGGGAAACTTACATTGCAGCTAGCGGGAATCGTCACACATTTTCCTGTTGAAATATCACTGTGTGTGATCTGGTGGACAGTGCCACAACCCTCCCCCACCACAACCCTGCCCAACCCGCCCTGGGGGTATAATGGTAGAGTGAACACCTACACATTTTGCACTTTCTAAACTCAAAAATGCACCTGGCCCTGAGGGACTTGGACAAGACCTTGTGAGCTGTAAATGTATTAACAGGTTCTAGTAATAGCCCCTAGCATATAATAACTGCTCATTAAATGCAAACTTTAATATTTCTCCTCAGACAAATACAAAAGTAGTAAAGGAAGAATACACCACCAAAGTGGTGAAGCCCACTGATTTAATATCCCTTTGGCAAAATTTTATCCCAATTTAAGTTTTCACAAGCAAATTCCAGGTGTATATATGGTGAAAATTAAATTCTTTTTTTAGACCACACCATGGAGAAGACTCTTGAGAGTCCCTTGGACTGCAAGGAGATCCAACCAGTCCATTCTGAAGGAGATCAGCCTTGGGATTTCTTTGGAAGGAATGATGCTAAAGCTGAAACTCCAGTACTTTGGCCACCTCATGTGAAGAGTTGACTCATTGGAAAGACTGGTGCTGGGAGGGATTGGAGGCAGGAGGAGAAGGGGACGACAGAGGATGAGATGGCTGGATGGCATCACTGACTCGATGGACATGAGTCTGAGTGAACTCCGGCAGTTGGTGATGGACAGGGAGGCCTGGCGTGCTGCGATTCATGGGGTCGCAAAGAGTCGGACACGACTGAGCGACTGAACTGAACTGATCTGATGCAGTCTGTGGGATCCCAGTTCCCTGATCAGGGATCAAACCTGTACACCTTGCATTGGGAGTGTGGAGCCCAATCAATGGACTACCAGGAAAGCCCTGAAAATAAATTCTGTAGAAGATTTATCTTATGTTTATTATCATAAGTATTATATATTATATGCTTTGACATAGTAAGTAAAAATTAAACATAGTCATGGCACAGTTAAGCAGGGCTTGCTGAGGGTGGGAGAGCAGAGACAGTACCATGGCAGTTTTGAGGATCTGCCATGGGCTTTCAGCCTTTTGTGTACACCGACAAATTCTTGCTGTGTGTTTCCTTCTGAACATCCTGAAACTTGCCACCTGGGGAATTTCTTTGGACTTCCTACCAACTTTTAGACAATTCGGTTTCTTAATGAGGTACCAATTAAGTAATGACATTATCGTTTTTCCCACTCTAGAACCTTTGGTCAAGCCTATTTGCGTCAAAACAGTTGTGCCTGAAATCAGATCCCTGGGAGAAGCAAATTAGGATTTAAAATGTCAAAGAAGAAAGGAAAATTCACAAGAGCCCACTCACATCACAAGCAGGGAGGGAAACCGAACCACCCTGGGAACAGACCTTTCCACGTGCATCACTCCACCACACTGAGTCATTATTGGAGCCAACTGAAATCAGTAGATAGACACAGAGACTGTCTCATCACAGGACCACAGCCTCCGATTGCCAAGCCCCCAGTCCAAAGGGCTCTGGAAAGAGAGAGATCTGTTTATAACTCACTTGGTTACAAACCTTGCCCTGGACTAATGAGAGGCTATTTTTAGTCTTTATGCTACTCTATATGAATATTCATGGGTTTGGCTGGAGAAATATTAATGTGTTTGATGACAGGGTGCTTCCCAAGGCTCCACTGGGAGTGTTAAGTAATATGATCCACATGCTGAATTGCCTTCCTAAAAAAATCCAAAAAATTATGAATTCGGAAATTCATCAAGTTTTTGGATAAAGGATTATAAACTTACATTGCACAAAATCCCAACAGGTAGGCGTTATCTTCACTTTAAGGATAATAAACAGAGATTTAAGTAACTTGCCCAAGGTCATACAATAAGCAACAAAATATAATACACTTTGATGGAACAACGATGTCAATTGCAACTTCCAACGGCTGTAGTTTTTTTGCAAAATCCAACAAGGTTTTGCATGACATCATCATGGAGCTGATACCTGAAGGTAGTCATAAAATTATGAAGAGATGTTTTGCTGTTGGCAAAGTTATGCTGTTAAGATTTCAGACCAGCCTCCAGAGAGCCTTCTATTTCCAATTTCAAGGAAACCATGCCCTCTGACTTTAAGGACATACATTTCTTCTCATCCTTTAAAAGCAGAGGAATTTGATAAAGAAGTTGCCTGGTGAAGAAAAAAAAAAAGCCCACTAGACTGAAATCAAAACAAATCATTTTTTGCATATTAATCAGGCTCCTGATTGAAACTATGCTTGCTACTTCGAGAGAGGAATATTAAAAGTAAAGCGTTGCTAATTTAAGCACAACTTATTTTAAAAGATGTACCTAGAAACAGCCACACGGGAGAATCACTTAGGCTGTATCAACCACCCGCTTCATTTGATGGGATCTGCCTGGGTTGCAAGCCCCAATGACATGACATTTGCCTCATCCCTATGGGTAGAGAATGACGTCAGCCATTCCCTATAATGTGCAGGGCTCTGGTTTTCAAGTATCCATGCCAACTTACTCCTGCCTCCCAAATGAGCAAGGGGAGTCCAGAGGGAAGACCCTGATCTGGAGTTAAAATGACTATCGAGGAGCTGCCACCAAGCTTGAGCCCCATCCTTATGGAGCTGGAAGGCCACCTCTCCCAGGGAGGTGTTCCCATAAGAGCAGTTTCTGTAGGACTTCCTACCAACTAGTTGGCTCACTAGTCAACCTCATCTGTAGCAGACTGCTGTAGCTCTCCCTCTCTCATACCTGTACCCAGAGCGCTGTACACAGAGCTCTCTTGGAAAGACTGTGCTGGGGCTATGAGGGCAATTTTGTTTACACACACTGGCAGTTTGTCCACTGAAGCAACCATCAGTCCATACAGAACTAATGTAAGAATACAGAGGCTCGGCTCTCTCGCCTCCTGCAGAATTAAGGCTCCAGAGGTCCTCTGTGGGATCAGGTCAAGGCTATGACTCCGCCTGAACTTGCCCCTTTCTGGTCTGCTTCTCCTTGTTTGTCAGCTGTTTCCCACTCCCTTACTGACCTCTCCTGGGAGCTCACTAAAAAAGTCACTGCTTCTGGGTTATCCCACCTACGACCATTGTACCCAAAGCTCTGAGATTTCAGCATAGACAGTACATGTTATACTTTAAAGTGAGTAACAGAGAACTCCCTGGTGGTCCAGTGACTAAGACACCACGCTCCCAATGCAGGGGGCCTGGGTTCAATCCCTGCTCAGGAAACTAGATTCCACATGCCACAACTAGGAATCTGCATCTCACAATGAAAGATCCTGTGTACCACAGCTAAGACCTAGCAGTGCAGTGTCTCACTCTTTGCAACTCCCTGAACTGTAGCCCACCAGGCTCCTCTGTCCATGGAGTTCTCCAGGCAAGAATACTGAAGTGGGTTGCCATGCCCTTCTCCAGGGGGATCTTCCCAACCCAAGAATCAAACCCAGGTCTCCTGCATTGAACCTAAGACCTGGGGCAGCCAATAAATAAGTACATTGTGAATAACCTCAAGTGAATCGTCTAGATTTCTGGAAAGGGTCTACTTACATGACAATCAACTATTCCACAGCTGAACTCATCATTTGCCACTCTGGGGACTCATCGTTTGCCATGGGGATGAGGGCAAAGGAGAATAAGCTAGAACAGAACAGAGAACATGACCTGGTCAGGTGTTCCTTTTCTCTCTCTACGGACTATGGATAACACATAAGCCTATCCATGGCAGAGGGTCCTAGCTATCCCAAGACATGGTCTCCCTTCTCCCTCACAATCGGGGAGCACAGCATGTTCAGTTACAAACTGAACATACAGCTCCCCAGCCAGCCTCCATTCCAGTTAAATAAGCTCTGGCCACTAGGTTCCAGCCAATGGGCTGTGAACATAAATGATGGGCACAACTTCTAAGACATGCCTTCTCTTCCCTGTCACCCTACCTGGATGTAGTGGGAAGCCATGGAGATGGAGGCCATACCTGAGGAACGCAGGAAAAATATAGGATCCCAATCCTCAATATCATGGTCTTGCCCACATTGTTTCACGAGCAGAAAGAAACCTCTATCCATGTTCTGAAAGTCACCTGGGGCTCCTGTTAGAGCAATCAAATCAGCATTCTAAAGAATACATACTTTAGAGTGCAGTAGGATTATACATTTCAAACTGTGTCATGGTCTTATAGGTTGAATTTCCCACAAAAGATCCTGAGATGAAGATTTGTGTCAAAGTGACTTACAAATTATTAGAAAATATCCCCAGGAAAGACCGGTATTGAAGTTGCGGGTAAGAAGAAAAGATGGCCAAGCAATGGTGTGATATCAGATAAAGCCCCACAGTCCTCCAGGAGAGTTCTGGGACAGTATAGGTCACAAGTTATGGATAAGAGAACTGCAGAATTTACACAACCCACACTACCAGTCAAGGGATGCTTGCAGAAGAGCTTAAATCCCCTGGCACTTTCAGATGCCCAGGCACATAAGAAGAATAGGTCCAGCAGTCTGCAGGAAGCCTCTAACATGCAGGCACAGGTGCTGGTCGACACCACCCTTATGGCAGAAAGTGAAGAGCAACTAAAAAGCCTCTTGATGAAAGTGAAAGAGGAGAGTGAAAAAGTTGGCTTAAAGCTCAACATTCAGAAAACGAAGATCATGGCATCTGGTCCCATCATTTCATGGGAAATGGATGGGGAAACAGTGGAAACAGTGACAGACTTTATTTTTGGGGGGCTCCAAAATCACTGCAGATGGTGATTGGAGCCATGAAATTAAAAGATGCTTACTCCTTGGAAGGAAAGTTATGACCAATCCAGATAGTATATTAAAAAGCAGAGACATTACTTTGCCAACAAAGGTCTGTCCAGTCAAGGCTATGGTTTTTCCAGTGGTCATGTATGGATGTGAGAGTTGGACTGTGAAGAAAGCTGAGCACTGAAGAATTGATGCTTTTGAACTGTGGTGTTGGAGAAGACTCTTGAGAGTCCCTTGGACTGCAAGGACATCCAACCAGTCCATCC
>NW_011494743.1:4980091-4992811 GCF_000754665.1 Bison bison bison | reverse complement strand
GGACTGATGCTAAAGCTGAAACTCCAATACTTTGGCCACCTTATGCGAAGAGTTGACTCATTGGAAAAGACTCTGATGCTGGGAGGGATTGGGGGCAGGAGGAAAAGGGGACGACAGAGGATGAGATGGCTGGATGGCATCACCAACTCGATGGACATGAGTTTGGGTAAACTCCGGGAGTTGGTGATGGACAGGGAGGGCTGGCATGCTGCGATTCATGGGGTTGCAAAGAGTCGGACATGACTGAGCGACTGAACTGAACACACTGAGAAGTCAAATGCCAAAAAATGGTACCTGAATCTAAGAGGACATGGGTGGAGTGCAGACAAGACCTGCTTACAGAGGCCTTCTTGTAAATTTTTGCCAGGAACTCACACTTAGTCATGTGATCCTTTGCGTAGGAAACAACTCTCACCCTCACCTGGACATTTCTCTTGGTTATATCTTTATATTTCAAGGGTTTACAATGGCATTCTGTGACAGCCACAATAATAGACAAGGTTTTATTTCAGAGATCTCTTTCAGTTCTAAGAGAAAGAGTAACAAATGTATAGGAGTCTCTGATAGGGTTCATTATTACCTCCTCAAGCTCAAACAACCCAGCAGCAGAAATCATCGTGCTTATTCCAGAAATGACACTGTTGGCAAATTTATTCTATACCTACATAGGAACAAACAAAGACAATTTATAATATTAAAAGGCATTTAACAATGTGACCTGAGATGGACATGCAACTCAAAACAAACTAGAGCTGAAGACTGCTTGCTAGACACACACACACATATACCTTTTAAAATTCCATCTAACATTTATACCTATCTAACTAGAGAAGGTTATAAAGAACAGTAAGTACCAGTGATGGGGAAGACAGACAGTCTCAGGTGCTTCTGACTGGCATGTAAAACATTACAATCCTTCACGAGGCGAATACATATCTAGAAACTTAAATGCATACTCTTTGACTCTCCAAGCAAAATCCACATTTAGGAAATTTGGGGGGTGTTTAGTTCAATGAAGTTTGATACATATATAGATTCATGTAACTACCAATACAGTAAGTGAAGTGAAAGTCACTCATTCATGTCCGACTCTTTGAGACCCCATGGACTATACAGTCCATGGAATTCTCCAGGCCAGAATACTGGAGTGGATAGCTTTTCCTTTCTCCAGCAGATCTTCCTGACCCAGGAATTGAACAGGACCTCCTGCATTGCAAGCAGATTCTTTGCCAACTGAGCTATCAGGGAAGCCCAATACAGTAAGGGTACTCAAAAGCTCCTTTGTTTGATTTCTTTGTAGTCACTCTCTTTCCCTTACAGTCCCTAACCACCATTGATTTTTTTCTTCAATCCCCATAGTTCGTCTTTTCAAGAAGCCCCACACCACAGCTGAGGAAGCCACAACTGCATACCCTAGAGCCTGTGCCCTGCAACGAGAAGCCACTGCAATGAGAAGCCCGTGCCCCACAACTAACAGTAAACCCCACTCGCCACAACTGGAGAAAATCTGTGTGGAACAACAAAGACCCAGCAGAGGCAAAAAGTAAATTAATTTTTTTTAAGATTTTTAAAATAATGTCATATAAATGGAATAAAAGAGTACATAATCTTTTCCAGCACAGTGTTTAAAACTTATCTAACTTGTGTTTATCAGCAACTTGTTTCTTCTTATTGCTGAGATTATTCCATTGCCAGACCTGCCTGTGAGTGCTTGAGGGTCTCTGGTGGAGGTGTGGGTCAGCAGTGGCCCACCGTGGGGACAGGGGCACTGGCAGCAGCAGTCCTGGGAGGCGTGGCGTGTGGCCTAAGTCCTCTTGGAGGAGGTCGCCATTAGCCCTACCATAGAGCTGCCCAGTGGGCGATCCACAAACTGGAGACCAATTATACCAAAGAAGTTCTCCCACTATTGTGAAGACTATAGGCCCCACAACAGACTTCCCAATCTGGGGATCCAGCAAAGGGACTGGGAATCCCCAGGGAATCTGACTTTGAAGGTGAGCAGGTTTTGATTACAGAACTTCTACAGGACTGGGGGAAACAAACTCTTGGAGGGCATTAACAAAACCTTGTGTGCACCAGGACCCAGGGGAAAGGAGCAGTGACCCCACAAGAGACTGAACCAGACTTGCCTGTGAGTGTCCAGCAGTCTCAGGTGGAGGCGTGGGTTGACAGTGGCCTGCTGCAGGGTCAGGGGCACTGAATACAATGATGCTGGGAGCCACGGGGCATGCTGGCATAAATCCTCTTGACGGAGGTCACCATGAGTCCTACCATAGAGATTGCAGACTACAGGGTGGAAGCACAGCCCCACTCATCAGCAGAAAATTGGATTAAAGATTTACTGAGCATGGCCCTGCCCACTAGAGCAAGACCCAGTTTTCTCCAAAGCTAGTCCCTCCCATCAAGAAGCTTGCACTAGCCTCTTATCCTCATCCATCTGAGGGCAGACTGAAAACCACAATCACAGAAAACTAACCAAAATGATCACATGGATCACAGCCTTATGTAACTCAGTGAAACTCTGAGCCATGCCATACAAGGGCACCCAAGACGGACGGGTCATGGTGGAGAGTTCTGACAAAATGTGGTTCACTGGAGAAGGGAATAACAAACCACTTCAGCATTTTTGCCTTGAGAACCCCATGAACATTATGAAAAGGCAAAAAGATAGGACACTGAAAGATTAGCCCCCTCGGTCAGCAGGTGTCCAATATGCTGCTGGGGAGGAGCAGATAAATAGCTCCAGAAAGAATGAAGAGGCTGGGCCAAAGCAGAAACAACACCTACTTGTGGATGTGTCTGGTGCTGAAAGTAGAGTTTGACGCTGTAAAGAACAATATTACATGGGAACCTGGAACGTTAGGTCCATGAATCAAGGTAAATTGGATGTGGTCTAACAGGAGACGGCAAGAGTGAACATTGACATTTTATTAACCAGTTAACTAAAATGGATGGAAATGCGTGAATTTAATTCAGATGACCATTATATCTACTACTGTGGGCAAGAATCCCTTAGAATAAATGGACTGGCCCTCATAGTCAACAAAAGAATACAAAATGCAGTACTTGGCTGCAATCTCAAAAATGACAGAATGATCTCAGTTCATTTCCAAGACAAACCATTCAATATCACAGTATTCCAAGTTCATGCCCCAACCACTATTGCCGAAGAAGCTAAAGTTGAATATTTCTATGAAGACCTACGAGACTTTCTAGAACTAACACCCAAAAAAGATGTCCTTTCATCACAGGAGAGTCCAATGTAAAAGTAGGAACTTTGGCCTGGGAGTAAAAAATGAAGCAGGGCAAATGTTAACAGAGTTTTGCCAAGAGAACGCACTGGTCATAGCAAACATCCTCTTCCAACAACACAAGAGATAACTCTACACATGGACCTCACCAGATGGTCAATACAAAAATCAAATTGATTATATTCTTTGCAGTCGAATATGGAGAAGCACTATGCAGTCAGCAAAAACAAGACCTGGAGCTACTTGTGGCTCAGATCATTAGCTCCTTATTGCAAAATGAAGACTTAAATTGAAGAAATTATGGAAAACCACTAGGTCATTCAGGTATGACCTAAATCAAATCCCTTACGATTATACAGTGGAAGTGACAAATAGATTCAAGGGATTAGATCTGATAGATAGAGTGCCTGAAGAACTATGGATGGAAGTTCATAACACTGTACAGGAGGCACTGACCAAAACCATCCCAAAGAAAAAGAAATGCAAGAAGGCAAAATGGTTGTCTGAGGAGGCCTTACAAAGAGCTGAGAAAAGAAGAGAAGGGAAAAGCAAAGGAGAAAATGAAAGATACACCCAACTGAATGCAGAGTTCTAAAGAATAGCAAGGAGAGATAAGAAAGCCTTCTTAAGTGAATAATGCGAAGAAATAGAAAAAAACAATAGAATGGGAAAGACTAGAGATCTCTTCAAGAAAACTAGACATACCAAGGGAATATTTCATGTAAATAAGGGCACAATAAAGGACAGAAATGGTATGGACCTAACAGAAGCAGAAGATATTAAGAAGAGATGGCAAGAATACATGGAAGAACTATACAAAAAAGGTCCAAATGACCCGGATTTCCATGATGGTGTGATCACTCATCTAGAGCCAGACATCCTAGAGTGTGAAGTCAAGTAGGCCTTAGGAAGCATTACTACAAACAAACCTAGTGGAGGTGATGGAATTCCAGCTGAGCTATTTCAAATCCTAAAAGATGATGCTGTGAAAGTGCACTACTCAATATGCCAACAAATTTGGAAAACTCAGCAGTGGCCACAGGACTGGAATATGTCAGTTTTCAAGCTGGATTTAGAAAAGGCAGAGGAACCAGAGATCAAACTGCGAACACAGATCACAGAAAAAGCAAAAGAATTCCAGAGAAACATCCATTTCTGCTTCATTGACTAAAGCTAAAGGCTTTGGACTGCATAGATCACAATCAACCAGAAAATTCTTAAAGAGATGGGAATATCAGACCCCCTTACCTCCTTCTGAGAAACTTGTATGCAGGTCAAGAAGCAACAGTTAAAACCAGACATAAAACAACAGACTGGTTCCAAATTGGGAAAAGAGTACATCAAGGTGGTATATTGTCACCCTGCTTATTTAACTTCTATGCAGACTACATCATATGAAATGCCAGGCTGGATGAAACACAAGCTGGAGTCAAGATTGCCAGAAGAAATATCAATAACCTCAGATATCCAGATGATACCACCTTTATGGCAGAAAGCGAAGAACTAAAGAGCCTCTTGATGAAAGTGAAAGAGGGGAGTGAAAAAGCTGACTTAAAACTCAACATTCTAAAAATGAAGATCATGGCATCTGGTCCCATCACTTCATGGCAAATAGATATGAAAACAATGGAAACAGTGAGAGACTATATTTTCTTAGACTCTAAAATCACTGTGGACAGTGACTGCAGCCATGAAATTAAAAGACATTTGCTCCTTGGAAAGAAAGCAATGACAAACCTAGACAGTATTTTAAGAAGCAGAGACATCACTTTTTCAGCAAAGGTCTGTACAGTCAAAGCTATTGTTTTTCCAGTAGTCATGTATGAATGTGAAAGTTGAACCATAAAGAAAGCTGAGCACTGAAGAATTGATGCCTTTGAACTATGGTGTTGGAGAAGACTCTTGAGTCCCCTGGACAGCAAGGAGATCAAATCAGTCAATCCTAAAGGAAATCAACCCTAAATATTCATTGGAAGAAATGATTCTGAAGCTGAAGCTCCAATACTTTGGCCACCTGATGCAAAAGAGTTGACTCACTGGAAAAGACCCTCTGCTGGGAAAGACTGAGAGCAGGAGGAGACGAGGGTGGCAGAGAATGAAATGGCTGGATGGCATCACCTACTCAATGGACATGAGTTTGAGCAAGCTCCAGGACATAATGAAGGACAGGGAAACCTGGCGTGCTGCAGTCCATGGGGTTGCAAAGAGTCAGACACTACTGAGCAATGGAACAACAAGAACAACAATTCCATTATCTAGGTGAACCACAGTTTCTTTATCCATTTGCTAGATGAATGACATTTGGGTTGTTCACATTTTGGGGCATTTATGAGCAGAGCTGCTACAAACATTCATGTAAAGGTTTCATGTGAACATAAATATTCATTCCTCTACAGTAAATAACCAGCAGTGGATTGCTAGGCCATATGATACATACAAGTTTATAAGAAAATGTATTATAACAAACAGGCAAACTATTTTCAATATTTGCATTCCCACCAAAAATGTAAAGAGTTCCAGTTTCTCAATGTCTTCACCAACACTCAGAATTGTATTATTAATTTTTGCCTTCAGATAGATAATTTCAAATTAAAACCATGCTGACATACCACTTATCTAATGGATAATGATATTGAACAAGACATCTTTTCATGTGCTTATGTGCCAGCTATATATCACTGTTAATAAAATGCCCATGCCTTTTTTTTTTAAATTTGGTTTTAAGAACTTTTTATATATTTTGGACACAAGTCCTTTGTAAGATTTGTGATTTATAAATATTTTCTACCACTCTGTAGCTTGTGTTTTCATTCATTTTGATGGTGTTATTTGCAGGCTAAGAGTTTTAAATTTTAGTGGAGTCCAATTTATCATGTGTCCTTTTATGGATTGTGCTTTTGGTGTCATGTCTAAAAGCTCTTCACCTAACCTCAAGTCATGAAGAGTCTCTTCTATGGTTTATTCTAAAATTTTTATATAGCAATATTTCTATTTAGATTTATTTTTTCAGTTAATTTTTCTATAAGGTATGAGATTTAGGAGCAAGCTTATTTTTTTGCCTAAGGATCTCGAATTGTCCCAACATCATTTGTTGAAAAAAAAAAAATATTTTACCCATGAATTACTTTGAGATCTTGTCAAAAAATCATTTGGGATGTTTGTCTTCTGCCTTCTGACCATCTCGTGTTTTGCCCTGTGACCCTGCCTGGCATTTGGTGACTCTCTCTAGGATCTCCAAGAAGTAGAAGGATTGAGTTCACCTCCTGTTGCAAAAACACCAAAATCACAATTAGCTGTTCAACAACCATTGACAAAAAGTATCAAACCTACCAAAAAGTCAGTCTACACCCAAGGAAGAGGCCACAACTAGATGTTAGAAGGGGCTCTTGCAATACAATCAAATCCCATACCCGCCAGGTGGGTGACCCACAAACTGAAAAATAATTATATCATAGAGGTTCTCCCACAGAGGTGAGAGTTCTGAGCCCCATATCAGGTATCCCAACCTGGGAATCTGGGACTTGGGGGAGGAGTCCCCAGAGCAATTGGCTTTAAAGGCCAGTGGGTCTTAAGTGCTGTGAGACTAGAAATCAACCATAGGAAATAAACCATAAAGATAGGAGCAGAAATGAATGAAATAGAGATGGAGAAAACAAACAAAAAAAGGTCAGTGAAACTAAAAGTTGAATCCAACAATATCTTAAATGGATCATACACCATAATCAAGTATGATTTATCCCAGGAATGCAAATATTCTTCAATATATGCAAATCAATCATGTGATATAACATATTATCAAAGTGAAGAATAAAAACCATATGATCATCTCAACAGATGCAGAAAAGGCTTTTAAAATAATTCGACAAACATCAATGATAAAAACTAGAGAGAACATACAGGGAACCTACTTCAACATAGTAAAGGCCATATATGACAAGCCCAGAGAGATCACTCTCAGTGATGAAAAACAGCATTTTCTCTAAGGTCAGGAACAAGACAAAGATTCCACCCTTGTCACTATTATTCAACACAGTTTTGGAAGTCCTAGCCGTGGCAATCAGAGAAGAAAAAGAAATAAAAAGAATCCAAATTGGAAAGGAGTAAAAATTGTTTGCAGATGACATGGTATTATCCTTAGAAAATCCTAAAGATGCCACCATAAAACTACTAGTGCTTATCATTGAATCTGGTAAAATTGCAGGATACAAAATTAATGCACAGAAATCTCTTGCATTCCTATACACTAGAATGAAAATTCAGAAAGAGAAATTAAAGAAGCAATCCCATTTACCACTGCAACAAAAAAGAATAAAATGCCTAAGGATAAACCTACCTAATGAGACAAAAGACCTGTACTCAGAAAACTGTGTGTGTGCTTAGTCGCTCAGTCATGTCTGATTCTCTGTAACCACATGGACTGTACCCCGCCAGACTCCTCTGTCCATGGGGATTCTCCAGGCAAGAATACTGGTGTGGGCTGCCATGCCCTCCTCCAGGGGATCTTCCCCACCCAGGGGTCAAACCCCAGTCTCCTGCATTGCAGGTGGGTTCTTTACCATCTGAGCCACCAGGGAAGCTCAGAAAACTATAAGATACTGATAAAAGAAATCAAAGATGGCACAGACAGATGGAGAGATATGCATGTTCTTGGATTTGAAGAATCAATATCATGAAAATGACCCTACTACCCAAAGCAATCTATAGATTCAAGACAATCCCAAATTACCAATGGCATTTTTCACAGAACTAGGCCAAAAATTTTTACAATTTGTATGGAAATATAAAAGATCCTGAATAGCCAAAGCAATCTTGAGAAAGAAAAACAAAGCTGGAGGAATCGGGCTCCCTTGACTTCAGACTATACTACAGAGCCGCAGTAATCAAGACAGTATGATCCTGACACAAAAACAGACAAATAGATCAATGGAACAGGGAGAAAGCCCAGAAATAAACTCAGGCATCTATGATTACCTAATTTATGACAAAGGAAGCAATGGAGAAAAAACAATCTTTTCAACAATTGGTTCTCAGAAAACTAGACAGCTACATATAAAAGAATGAAATTAGAACACTCCCTGATACTATACACAATAACAAACTCAAATGGACTAAAGACCTAGATGTAAGGCTAGACACTATAAAATTCTTAGAGGAAACATAGAACACTCTTTTGACATAAATCAGAGCAATATCTTTTTTGACCCACTTCCTACAATAATGAAAATCAAAACATAAATAAATGAGACCTACTTAAATTGAAACCTTTTTCACAGCAAAGGAAACAGTAAACAAGACAAAAAGACAGTTCTCAGAATGGAAGAAAATATTTGCAAATGAAGCAAATGACAAGAAATTCATCTCCAAAATATATAAATAGCTCATGTGGCTTAATACCAAGAAAAACAACTCAATAAAAAATGGATGGAAGACCTAAAAAGACATTTGTCTAAAGAAGACATACAGATGGTCAAGAAGCATATGAAAAAAATGCTCAACATCAATAATTAGTATAGAAATGAATGAGGCAGCACCTCACACCACTCAGAATGGTCATCATCAAAAAATCTACAAGTAACAAATGCTGGAGAGGGTTTGAAGAAAAGGGAACCCTCTTGCACTGTTGGTGGGATTGTAAATTGATACAGCCACTATGAAGAATACTACGGAGGTTCCCGTAAAAAACTAAAAAGAGAACTACCATATGACCAGTAATCCCACTCCTGGGCATATACCCAAATAAAACCATAATTTAAAAAGACACTGAACCCCAATGTTCATTGCAGTACTATTTACAACAGCCAGAGAAATGGAAGCAACCTGAATGTCCCTCAACAGATGAGTGGATAAAGGAGATGTAGTACATATAGACAATGGAATGTTACTCAGCCATAAAAAGGAATGAAATTGTGCTATTTTCAGAGATGTGGATGGACCTAGAGACTGACATACAGAATGAAGTCAGAAAGAGAAAAACAAATATAGTGTATATTAATGAATATATGTATAATCTAGAAAATAGTACAGAATACAGACATAGGCATAGAGAAAAAATGTATGGACACCAAGCAGGGAAGGCGGGGTGGAATAAATTGGGAGATTGGGATTGACATATATACACTACTAGGTATAAACTAGACAGCTAACGAGACCCTCCAGTAAAGCATAGGGAAGAAAAAATGAAGGCAGTATCTGTCTCCAGGACATATATTAAGTTAACCCTAATTTAACCAATATACATTAGGTGCAGACAAATACTGTTAGATTCAGTTTATGCAAGATAACTAAAACAGTCAAATTCATAGTGTCAGAAAGTACACTGGCAAATGTCAGTGGCCGGCAAGGGAGGGAACTGGGGAGTTAGTTGTTAATGGGGGACAGAGTTTCAGTTTGGGGAGGTAAAAATTCAGGAAATGAATGATGGTTGAGAGTTGCACAACAATGTAAATGTACTTAGTGCTGCTGAACTATTTAGTTACATGTAGTTAAAATAGTTGTTTTATATAATGTGGCTCTTACAACAACAACAAAACATTTTAAAAAGGACTATACTACCCAAGGCAATTTACAGATTCAACTCAATCTCTGTGAAATTACCAATGGCATTTTTCACAGATCTAGAACAAACATTTTTTTTTTAATTTGTATGGAAACACAAAAGACCCCAAATAGCCAGAGCAATCCTAAGAATGAAAAACGTAGCTGGGACATTCAGGCTCCCAGATTTCAGAGTATGCTACAAAGCTACAGTCATCAAAACAGTACAGTACTGGCACAAAAACAGAAATCTGCAACAGTGGAACAAAATAGAGACCACAGAGATAAACCAACACACCTATGGTCACCTAATCTATGACAAATGAGGCAAAAATATACAATGGGAAAAAGTCTCTTCAATAAGTGGTTCCAGGAAAACTGGACACCTATATGTAAAAGAATGGAACTAGAATATTCTTTAATACCATACACAAAAATAAATTCAAAATGGATTAAAGACCTAAATGTAAGGCCTGATACTATAAAACTCTTATCGGAAAACATATGCAGGATACTCTTTGACATAAATCACAGCAACATCTTGTATTCACTTCCTAGAGTAACAAAAAATTTTTAAATGGAACGTAGTTAAACTTGAAAGCTTCCACACAGCAAAGGAAAGCATAAACAAAATGAAAAGAAACTCACAGAATGATAGAAAATATTTGCAAATGAAGCAACTGACAAGGAATTAATCTACAGAATATACAAACAGCTCATGTAGCTCAATTAAAAAAAAAAAAAACTCAACCAAAAAATGTGCAGAAGATCTAAATTGACACTTCTCCAAAGAAGACATACCAATGACCAACAAGCACATGAAAAGATGCTTAACATCAATAATTATTAGAGAAATGCAAATCAAAACTACCACGAGGTATGATCTCATACCACTCAGAATGACCATCATTAAAAAGTCTACAATCAATAAATTCAGGAGAAGGTGTGGAGAAAAGTGAACCTTCCTGCAGTGTTGGTGGCAAGGTAGACTGACATAGCCACTATGGAAAAAGGTATGGAGGTTCTTGAGAAAGCTAAAAGTAGAACTAACATATAATCCAGCAATCCCACTCCTATATGTGGAAAACGTACAGAAAACCATAATTCAAAAAGACACATGCACCCCAATGTTCACTGCAGCACTGTTTGTAATAGCCAAGACAGGAAAGCAACAATAATGTTCCCAGACAAATGGAAGGGTAAAGAAGATGTGATATATTATACACAATGGAATATTACTCAGTCATGAAAAAGAATAAAATACTACTACTTGCAACAACATGGATGGACCTAGAGATTGTTGTACTAAGTAGGTCAGACAGAGAAAGACACATATTACTTATAAGTGGAATCTGAAAATGGACACAAATGAACTAATTTACAAACATAGACTCACAGACTTAGAAAACGAACTTATGGTTACCAAAGGGAAAAGGTAGAGAGAGGGATAAATTAGGAGTTTGAGATTAACATATATACACATATATAACATAATACATACAAAATAGATTATCAACAAGGAGCTACACTACAGTACAGGGAACTCTACTCAATACTCTATGATAACCTATATAGGAAAAGAATCTGAAAAAGAATGGATATATGTATAACTGAATTGTTTTGCTGTATGTCTGAAACTAACACTACATTGTAAATCAACTATACTCTAATATAAAATAAAAAAATAAAAGTTGCGCATATTTATGTGGATCTATTTCTGTACTTTCTAATCAATGCTTCACTGATCTATGTGTCTATCTTTTAATAACTGAAAGTCTTAAAATCAAGTAGTACAATCCTCCCAACTGTATTATTTTTTTAAATTATTTTACCTATTTTAATTCATCCATTTTCCATCAAATTTAGAATAGCTGGTCTATATCTACTAAAACTTTTTGGGAATTTTGATTGATAATACATTAAACCTCTACGGTAATTTGAGCAAAATTGACATATTTACTTTTTTGAGTCTTCTAACCCATAAAAAGAGTCTCTCTATTCACTGGGTCTTCTTTGACTTCCTTTATCAACTTGTTGTAGTTTTCCAACATACATTCTCTGTACATAATTTTTCAGGTTTATACATGAGTACTTTTTGAAAAAGTGAAAGTGTTAGTCATTCAGTTGTGCCATTTGCGTGAAAGGAGTACCCTTTGCGACCCCATGGACTGTAGCCTGCCAGGCTTCTCTATCCATGGAATTCTCCAGGCAAGAGAATGGGTTGCCATTCCCTTCTCCAGGGGATCTTCCTGACCCAGGGATCAAACCTGAAAGGGGCTATCTAAAAAATAATTTTTTTTCTGGCCACACCACACATCTTGCTGCATCTTAGTTCCCTGACCAAGGACTGACCTGTGTGCTTAGCAGTAAAAGAGCCAAGTTCTAACCACTGGACTGGCTTGTATTTTTTTAAATTCTTCTTCTCAATTGTACATGGTTAGTGTACAGAAATATGACTGACTTTTGTGTCTTGATCCTGCATCCTGCAAAGTTGCTTATCTTTATTAGTTCTAGAGATATTTTTTACTGATTCCCTGGGATTTTCAACATAGAAAATCATGTTGCCTGTGAAAGGAGATTCTTTGCAATCTCTACAGTTTCTTATTTTTATTTACTTTTTTCCTGATTGTACTAGCTAAGACTTCCAGTGTGATGCTGAATAGAGGTGACAAGCATGCACATCCTTGCCTTGTTCCTGTTATTACAGGGAAATCATTCAGTCTTTTTACCAGTAAGTATGATGTCAGCTCTAGGGGGTTTTTTTGTAGATGTCCTATATAAAGTTGAGATTTCCTTCTACTATTCTACACCCAAATCCAATATGTGTATTTTTTTCTACACCACCAAGTAGTTCTGACTCTAGCTGAGTGTCCTATGAGTCAACTCAAGCCTGATCTACCTGAAGACTGTCAGATGCCACAGGTTGCTCAGCCTA
>NW_011494743.1:4971285-4979991 GCF_000754665.1 Bison bison bison | reverse complement strand
CTCCCACCCACCCATTTCAGATGTCAATTACAAGGTTGTCACCTTTGTTTCTGAGTGACTAGCTATAAGTTAGAGGTTCTGACACCCTCCTCCTTGGTTTGATTAATTTGTTGGAGCAGCTCATGGAATTCAAAGAAACATTTTACTTACTAGATTACCAATTTATATATAAAAAGCTGTAACTCAGGACCAGCCAAAAGGAAGACTGCATAGGGCAATGTATGTAGACAGGGCTGTACCCTCTCCCTGAATATCCAGGTGCTCACCAAGCAGGAAGTTCTCTGAACTCTGTCCTTTTGCGTTTTTATGAAAACTTCATTACACAGGCATGATTAGTTAAATCACTGGCCATCAACAACTGAAGCCAACCTGGAGGCCCCTCTAGCCTTCCTAGAAATCTGGGGGTGGCATTGAAAGTTCCAACCTTCTAATCACATGGTTGGTTCTCCTGGCAACCAGCCCCTTTCCCTTCCCTAGGTGCTTTCTACAAGTCATCTCATTAACATAACAAAAGAAACCTTCATAGCTCTCATCACAGGAAATTCCAAGGGTTTTAGCTTTGTGCCAGGAAAGAGAATGAAATGAATACATATTTTTTATTGTAATTCATCATTTCATACCTTCTATTCTTGGTTTCTTGAGAATTTTTATCAGGGACGGATGTTGAAATTTGTCAAATTCTTTTCCTGCACCTATTGATATAATCATGTGGGGTTGTTTTTTTCTTTAGACTATTAATATATAATGAGTTACATGGGTTGATTTCTGAATATTGAATCAGCTGCATTCCCAAGCTAAATAAACTGCTTTTGGTCACAGTATATTGTGCTTTTTATATATTTCTTTCTATAATTTGCTAATATTTGCTTGAGCATTTTCATATTTATATTCTTGAACAATAGTGGTATGTACTTTTTTTGTGTGCTAATTTTGTCTAATTTTGGTATCAGGGCAATGTCAGACTCATAAAATGAGTTGGGAAATATTTCTTTCTCTTTATTCTCTGGAAGAGTGTGTTCAGAACTGATATTTGGTATAACTTGCCCATGAAACTATCTGGACCTGAAGATTTCTTTTTTGGAAGGATTTAAACTAAAAAATTCAATTTCTTTAATACTTACAGGTCAATACAGGTTTTCTGTTTTAGCTGAGGTTTGATAGCTTTTGGATTTTGAGAAATTAGTCCATTTCATCTAAGTTATGTGTAGTTTGTAGTGTAGGCTTAACAAAAGCCTGTGAAGTCTGTAGTAATATCCTCTTTTTCACTTATTCCTAATATTGGTAATTTGTGTCTTTTCTCCTCTGTACTATCTCAGTCCTCCTAGAGGTTTACTTTTATTGATGTCTTCAAAATATCAGTCTTTGGTTTCATTGATTTTATCTACCGTATTTCTGTATCTATTTTATTAGTTTCTGATCTTTCTATTGGACTTTCTGTTCTTATCTCACAAGTTCCTGGGATTCTGTTCACTTTATTCCAACCTTTTTTCTGAGTTTTCTGATTGGATACATTTTATTGAAGTAAGTCAAAATTCGTGCTTCTGGCAATGGCTCAGCAGTAAAGAATCCGCCTGCAATGCAGGAGCCTTACAGGAGAATGTGGGTTTGATGCCTGGGTCAGGAAGATCCCCTGGAGAAAGAAATGGCAACCCACTTCAGTATTTTGCCTGGAAAATTCCATGGAGAGAGGGGCCTGGTGGACTACAGTCCATGGGGTTACAACAGAGCAACTAAACGACAACAACAAAAGTCAAAGTTCACCAACTTTGCTCTGTCTGCTCCTGAGTCCAGCCAGTGAGTTTCTAATTTTGGTTGTTGTGATTTTCAGTTCTCAAATTTGCATTTACTTCTTCTTTATGTTTTCTACTTCTTAAGAGACTGTTTTTAGCATTTAAGAGTGTTCTTGATTGATTGAGCGTTTGTATAATGGTTGGCTTAAAATCTCTGTAGGATAATTCTGTCGTGTGTGTTCTCTCTATTTTGGCATCTATTGATCATCCTTTCCTGTGCAAGTTGAAATGTTTGTGGTCCTTCATGTGCTGAATAATTTTGGTTGTATCATGACATTATAAGAATTATGTTACAAGATTCTGGATCTTATTTAAATCCACAGAGAATGTCGATATCTTTGTTTTAGCAGGCAATGGGCCTGGTGGGGTTCGGAGTGAAAAAGCATGCCTTCAACCTGGAGGCATGTTTCCAATGTCAGACCGAGGCAGGAGGTAGATGTGCCCATCCCCATTGGGTGAGCAATTGGAGTTCATTCCCTATGGAAACTCCAAAATATCAATAGAAAGACAATCAAGAGAGACGCAAGGCCCTGCCCCGATAAGAGACCACATATTCCTCATTCTCTAAGTCAGGGAGACCTTCCTGACTAGAAAGCTCCTTGGAGGTCAAAAAAGCGTACCCACAGGCCTTTGCACTGGAATTCTTCTTGGCTTAGAGATGCACGAGCACACGTGGGAAGATCCTGTGATGTACCAAATATGGACTAAGAATTGGGCAATTCAAAATGACTGGCTAGAGAAAACCCAGAAGAAATGCCCACATAAGTGATTTAGACTACCATGAGGGTACAACTGTCTGAGTCTGCCCAGGTGGCTATCCACATGTACTATATTCTTTTTTTCCTGATAAACACTTTATTTGTTTCACTAATTTTCATCTTTGTGGGAATTCTCTTCTGCAAAGCCAAAGGGCCAGGGCCTTGTCATCGGCCAGTGGTCTAGTGGCTAGGACTCAGCACTCTCACCACTGCAACCCAACTTCAGTCTCTGGCCGGGAACCGAAACCCTGCTTCCAGCTGCTGCAGGCTGAGGCCACCTGAGATCACATTTGGTGATGAAACCTGGGAGGTCAAGGTGAACCATGGACTTTGCCCAGCTGCAGCTTGAGGCCTCTGACTTTCACTTTTGCTTTCTTTCTCTTGCTTTCTGCTTTGCTTTCTTTTCGGGACCCACAGGGCATAACCTCTGTCTGTCCACAACCTTATGGCCCCCCCTAACACTGGGGGTGCCAGGGCATTCCCCTAGGTTGTGCAGATTCAAATAAGGTTTGGGTGACAACGGATGTGGTCATTTGGGACATGTGGAAACATGATTTCCAACTGTGAAGGAGCCCACGGGGTCTCTCTCACTGTCCCATATAGAACCCTCCACAATGCTTTTCTTTCTCACCTTACTTGCACAACAAGGTCTCTTTCTCACTTCCTATCTCCGTGCCCTTTTAGGGAAGGATATCCTGGACACGTTTTCCAAACTGTGTCTCTACCACTGTCAAACTCTGTGTTGCCTGTGTCAGACAAAATCATCAGATGATTCCCAATTCTTTGTTGCCAGACAGATAGGGCAAAGGCTTTAGTGTTCTTCTGCTCTCTAGTCTCTCACCTCCCTCCATGCCTAGAAATCTATCATGAGAATTTCTCTGCCTGCTGGTTCTCAAGCCTTGAACCCCTCGCTGTCTTTCATAGTGCCCAACACCAATTTCGGAGAAGGCAATGGCAACCCACTCCAGTACTCTTGCCTGGAAAATCCCATGGACGGAGGAGCCTGGTAGGCTACAGTCCATGGGGTTGCTAAGAGTTGGACACAACTGAGCGACTTCACTTTCACTTTTCACTTTCATGCATTGGAGAAGGAATTGGCAACCCACTCCAGTGTTCTTGCCTGGAGAATCCCAGGGACGGGGAAGCCTGGTAGGCTGCCATCTCTGGGGTCACACAGAGTTGGACACGACTGAAGTGACTTAGCAGCAGCAGCAGCAACACCAATTTAGGTTCCAAGGGTTCCTCTTTGCATCTGTTGAACCCCCTCCACTCCAGGCCTTGGCAGCCTACACACTGCTACAGACAGCCTATTGAGCTAGCCGCAACCCAGAAACTCAAATTATAAACTTTATAGATGCTCAGTCATGATAAATATACCCAAGAGAGTAGAAATTAAAAGATACTTGCTCCTTGGAAGAAAAGCTATGACCAACTGAGACAGCATATTAAAAAGCAGAGACATTACTTGGCCAACAAAGGTCCGTCTAGTCAGAGCTATGGTTTTTCCAGTGGTCATGTATGGATGTGAGAGTTGGACTATAAGGAAAGCTGAGCGCCGATGAACTGACGCTTTTGAACTGTGGTGTTGGAGAAGACTCTTGAGAGTCCCTTGGACTGCAAGGAGATCAAACCAGTCAATCCTAGGGAAAATCAGTTCTGAATATTCATTGGAAGGACTGATGCTGAAGCTGAAACTCCAATACTTGGCTACCTGATGCAAAGAACTGACTCATTGGAAAAGACCCTGATCCTGGGAAAGACTGAAGGCAGAAGGAGAAGGGGACGACAGAGAATGAGATGGTTGGATGGCATCACCAACTCAATGGACACGAGTTTGAGCAAACTCCGGGAGTTGATGAAGGACAGGGAAGCCTGGAGTGCTGCTGTCCATGGGGTCGCAAAGAGTCGGGCACGACTGAGTGACTGAACTGAACCGAAATGAGGAAGACTTATCATAATACATAAGCCCTATAGACAAGGGATCCCTCCTAAGGAAAGTCCTGGCAACCAACTGGTCTGCCTCTGGTTTAAATATCCTCTCTTGGGCACATGGGGAGACACCCTGCACAAGGTACCAAGGAAGACCAGAGACACCTGGTCAGGAATCACTGGAAAGTAGAGGACGCTTGAAACCGTATCAGGTTCAAAGGAAAACTGGGGAACGCCCTGAACCCCTTCAGGTTAAAGCCTCCTGGTAAATGTTTCTGGGATGTCAGATTACATTTCTAATAGAACCGTCTTATTCTTGGTTGTAGGTTACTCAACTTTGGAGGGTACCCCTCCAAGCCAGAAGAAACACCTCTGGAGTGTATCCTTAAGAACTGGGAATATTTTAAATAGAAGCGCTAACAAAGGAAAAACTTGAGTGCTATTGTATTTGGTTGGGGAATGGAGAAAAATAGCCTGAAAATGGTCTTTAAATTATAATACCATTCTGCAATTGGATCATTATTGCCATGGGATGAGAAAGTGGACTGAGGTTCCCTCTATTCAGGTTTTCATGGTCATTTACCCAAATCTCACCCTACATGGCTCTTGTAATTCAAAACCTAGGGAACCAGAAAACTCTCCCAACATTTTAGATGATCCCCTTCTAAGCTTTCCCATCTCTCGGGGGGAAACCTAGCCCCCTTACTCCTGACAGTATCCCTACTTCTTCCAGTCCCACTGATCTGTCCCAAACTCCACCTCCCTATGTCCTTCCTTGCTCTCCATTATCCAAAGAGAGACTGGTCCCTCTAGGGTAACTCACAGTGGAGCTTCCTATAACCCAGGATCAGCAAAATTAGGCCTTCTCGGGAGTGGCAAAGGAGAAGGGAACAATTGGAGTACACAATGCCCTTCTCTTTAACTGACTTAGTGCAATGTAAACAGAAACTGGGCCAATTTTCCAAAAACCCTAGTTTGTTGAAGAGTTTCATGCCCTCACTCTGGTCTACGATTTAACTGGAAGGATGTCCTAATAGTGCTACCTACTTGTACTTTTGAGAAAAACACAGAATTTCAACAGCAGCCCAGGGGCACGCTGACCAGCTTGCTAGAGACCAGCCCAAACATTATGCTATGAGTGGAGACGCAGTCCCAATTCAGGAACCCTCTTAGCATATTAATTTCTGGGTGGGAACAGAAGTCAGGAAACCCACGATCCAATATGTATTAGAAGGGATGAGAAAGTGTATCAGAGTCAGTTAACTATGAAAGGTAAAAGGAGTGATCCAAGAAGGAAAAGAAAATCCAGCCTTCTTCCACAGGCAGCATGTAGAGGGTTTTAGGATGTATACCAACATAGATCCCTCCACTTGTGAAGGTCAGTCACTGTCAGGACAGCACTTTATTAGCCTGTCTACCCCTGATATTAGGAAGAAACTTCAAAAGTTACAATTAGGCCCACAAACCCCCACGCCTCAACTCCTGAGCTGGCTGTGGCCTCTGGGGTATTTGGGCTTCCCAGGTGACACAGCGGTAAAGAATTCACCTGCCGACGCAGGAGACATAAGAGGCGTGGGTTTGATCCCTGTGTTGGGAAGATCCCCTGGAGGAGGAAATGGCAACCCACTCCACTCCAGAATTCTTGCTTGGAAAATTCCACGGACAGAAGAGCCTGGTGGGCTACAGTCATTCGGTCACAAAGAGTCAGACACAACTGAGTGAAATGAAATAGGATACTCTTTGGACTATTTAATAATGGAGGTCAAGCTGAGGAGGAAGAAAGAAACCAACATGAGAAAAGACAGGCCAGGGCCCATACAAAACTGATAACCATTGCTGTCAGCCTTGCTTTTCGACCTCAAGACAACCCAAGAGGGCCAAGAAAGTCCAACTTTCTGTCTGGAGGTAAGGCCAACAAGGAGGAATGCTACAAATGCAAGTCAACTGGCCACTGGGCCCAAGACTGCCAGAAAGAGGTCCCAGGGCCATGCCCAGCCTGCAAACAAACAGGTCATTAGAAGAGGGACTGTCCTAAAGGGAAAGGGGGGGCTCCTGCTCCCAAGATGCCATGACAGATGACAGAGGCAGTGGGGGGACCCTGGCAGTTCCCTCCAATGAGAAGTCTATCTCTATCAAGGAGCTCTGGGTGGTCCTTGACATGACAGGTAAGAAAATAAGTTTTTTAATTGATAGGGGAGCCACTTATCCTGTCCTGATCTCTCATGCTGGGCCTCTCTCCTCCAAAAGCTGTACTGTGACTGGTGTTGATGGAAAGCCTCGCACCCATTTCTTTACTGGGGCTCTCACTTGCCAATTTGACCAGCGGTTGACTTCACATGCCTTTTTAGTTGTACCTGAGTGTCACACCCCACCACCTTCTGAGCTCCCTCAGGGCCATACTCCAGTTAGGAGGCCCCGAATAGCCCCTTATCTTGACTCTAAGACCAGCTGGAATATTAAGGTCCTGTTCCCAGCCATATTCTACAGGCAGTGGACTCTTCAGTATGTGACAAAGTAATCTCTATAACAATTAGCCTTAGACCAGAAGCTGCTTACCCTAACAAGAGATAATATCCCATAAAGTTGGAAGCAAAAAAGGATTTACAACCCCTCATAGATAAATTCTTAAGACATGCCTCTCGGTACCCTACCAGTCTTCATGCAACACTCCTATTCTGCCAATTATTAGGCCAAATGGGGGATATAGTATGGTACAAGGCCTTAGAGCTGTAAACGACAGTGGTCCCTATATATCCCCTCATGGCCAATCCTTATAACAATATTAATCAAAATTTCTGAGAACACTAAATTGTTTACTGTGCTCAACCTCAAGGATGCTTTCTTTTGCATCCACTTCGTCCCTCATCACAGTATCTGTTTGCCTTTGAGTGGACTCAAGCCAAATGCAATAATACACCTGAACTATATTGCCTCAGGGGTTTTAGGTCAGCCCACACTTGTTTACCCAGGCCCTAGGAAAGGAACTTGGAGAAGGTGATGGCACCCCGCTACAGTACACTTGCCTGGAAAATCCCATGGACAGAGAAGCCTGGTGGGCTGCAGTCCATGGGTTCACGAAAAGTCGGACACGACTGAGCGACTTCACTTTCACTTTCATGCATTGGAGAAGGAAATGGCAACCCACTCCAGTGTTCTTGCCTGGAGAATCCCAGGGACGGGGGAGCCTGGTGGGCTGCCATCTATGGGGTCTCACAGAGTTGGACGTGACTGAAGCAACTTAGCAGCAGCAGGAAAGGAACTAAAGGAAATACACCTAAAAGAAGGTGCCATTCTACTGTATGTAGACAATATATTAATATGCAGTCCCTCTATGGAGGACTCAGATCAAAATACCACTGAAGTCCTTATTTCCTTGAGGCCCATGGTTAGCATCTCAGTCTCTAAGACAAAGGTATAAATCTCAAAGCAACAAGTTAAATATCTGGGATATATTATAAATCTCCAAAGTAGACAGTTAACTCAAGATAGAAAAACAAGCTATATTAGGCCTAAGCATTCCAAATACAAAGAAACATATCCATATCTTTTGGAACATGGCAGGATTTTGTAGAATTTGGATTCCAGGATTTGGGCTAATGGCTAAGCCCCTATATAAAGCCACTAAAGCTTTAGATACAGAACCATTACTTTGGAACAGGTAATAGGAAAAGGCAAAAACCATTCATCTTGTCTGTGGGTGAAAAGCAGAAGACAGCTTTTGGGGGTCCTTATACAGAAGCTCAGGGAAGTTCCTCAGCCTATAGGCTACGTTCCCAAGTAACTAAACTCTGTGGCCCTAGGTTGGCTTGGCTGCCTCCAGGCAGGAGCTGTCACCACTTTATTAGTGGAAGAAGCTAACAAGCTCACCTTTGGACAGCCACAGGAAGTACAGACCTTTCATCAAGTACAAGGGATTCTAGAGATAAAAGGCCACCATTAAACTTCCTTGGTACTCCAGTGGTTAAGAATCTGCCTGCCAAAGCAGGGGACACAGGTTTGATCCCTAGTCCAGGAAGATCCTACATGCCTCGGAGCAACTAAGCCCATGCACTGCAACAAGAGAAGCCACCTCAAACAGAAGCCGGCATGCTGCAACTAGAGAGTCGCCATCCCCACGCTGTCTGCAACTAGAGAAAGCCCATGCATAGCAATGAAGACCCAGTGCAGCCAAAAATAAAGAAATACTTTTTAAAACGTTGTCATTAAATTTACAAAAAAAAAAAAAAAGG